>NC_143260.1:101380049-101692272 GCF_984573655.1 Nuphar pumila | reverse complement strand
GTTTATTAAACGGGTCGGGTTCATGTTTGCCACAGCCGACCCGTTTAATAAACGGGTCGGGTTCGGGTTGAGGTATGCTGACACGCCAACCCGCCAACCCGACCCGATTGCCACCCCCTAGTTGGGGGTGAGGGTTCCTCATCATCAAAAAAATATATTCAATAAGAAGATTTCCCAGTGTTCGCTTTGTCAAAGTATTTTGGTCAAAATCTTCTTTAATTAGGACAATACACTGTTTTTTTTGGTCAATCATAAATTTGTATCATATAATTTTTGGGTTAGAACTACATGGATCTTTGCCTGGATCCAGACTACATGGCAGATAGCTATAAACCTTACATTTTTGAACCTAGAGTATGCTAAGAAAAGGGTCATATCCAGTGTGGTCCTGTATATTGAAGTTTTTTTTTTGACAAAGAAAGGTGGGGGTTAGGCATACCCATACCAGTTATACAACTACACCATAGGGATTCCAACTTGCAACATCGAACACAAAGTGACGTGCACTAACAGCTCCTGCTACACAAGGAGAGCTAGGGGTGGCAAAACCTGACAGGACCCGCCAACCCGCCTCTTAGGCGGGTTTGGGTTGGGCTTAAGCCAACCCGTTTAATAAACAGGGTCGACCCGCCTAACCCATTTATTAAACGGGTCGGGTTCGGGTTGGGGGTATGCCAACCCGCCAACCCGGCTGACCCGTTTAATAAACGGGTTAGGCGGGCGGGTCAACCCAACCCGCCAACCTGACCCGTGAACCTGAGAACCCGTTTACCCGACCCAACCCATTTATTAAATGGGTTGGCGGGTTGTGTCGGGTTACCCGTTTATTAAACGGGCCGGGTTCGTGCCACAACCGACCCATTTAATAAACGGGTCGGGTTCGGGTTGATGTATGCTGACCCACCAACCCGACACGATTGCCACCCCTAAGCAGAGCCCTAGTTGGTACTTCAAAACTCAAGGGTCTTACCAACTGGAGTCCTGTTAATGTGCAGATGGTGATGGTAAGATTTTTGGCTTAGCCTACCCAAAATAAAAAATGGGGACAAGGTCGAGTCTGATCTTAAATTTTGAGGTGTTGATGAGAGGCTGATTAGAAACGACGCTAATGTTTTGCCTTTTATACAAAGTGGCCAGCTCTAGAACTAGGACATGTATAACATGTTTTCAATGTCCTGTGATTCTTGGATTTCCTGTATTTTGGATTACAATCACAACACTTTCTCATGGTTAGTGAAACATGAGAATAGTACAAGTTTCAATTCTAATGGCCAACTTTTGTTTTTGCCTTGAATCTTGTGAAAAGTTGGTCCCAATTTACTTTCTTTTCATTCTCATAACATGTACGATCTAAGTTTAACCATTGTGCTAAACAATGGCCCGCATCTGCATATTCTCAATAAGGTTTAAAAAATACACGGACTGAAGTTGAAAGAGATATTTGGATGGTTAGGTCACACTATAATAACCAAAGACGTTTCGAGTTAAAATATAAATCCTTGGCCTAAGGTCCAATATGATAGCTAGATGACTAGCTATCATGACCAAGGGGTCGGGTTTTAACTACATGTAAGTTACTTAATCTAAGAAAAACGAAAAAATCAGACTCAATTTATTACAGTGAGTTTAAGTTGATCTCTAGTTTTAGTCAACCGCCAAAAATTAAACGGATAGGTTTAAGTTTTAGTGTACGAGGATTGGCCTCACAACAAGCTCAGATTGGACCAAGCTTGTATTGTAGGGACCAACTGAACCGAATCCACACCGACTTCACTACATTGGTCTAGTCCACGACCACACTCAATGTAATACCCATGAATTTTATCAGATAAATAAACTTGAAATTTAGGTCGTTAAGCTGGTACGAGGTTATTTTTATTGTTTTAATTGTTTATTCGTAACTGGATCTCGAATATCCTATCTGGATCTCAAATATCCTATTTGGATCTTCAATGTTGGATCCCTAATATCTTGTTCAGAACTCCGATATTCCATTCAGATTTTAGATATCGGATCACGAACCTTAAATTGAATATTTAATAATAGATTCATTAGATTGAGTCCTCGAAGTAAATCCATTTTTTTTAATGAATATTGGACCTACAACACTTTAGTAGGAATGGGTATAGCTTAAGGCGATATTCAGATCCACAATATTGCATTTGGATCTTTGACATCGGAACTTAAATATTAATCTGGATCCTTGTATCGAAACCGTAAGGATCAATGTACATTTAGTGGGATCCATAATAATCATTTGGATCCATAGTTCCAAATCAGAGTATGATCAAAACTTTGGATTCCTAGATACAAATTTTATTAAAGGGATTTACGAAGTACAATGGAACCTGGATCCATAATAAATTATGTCAATTTTTGGATAACGTAAATGGATTCATATTAACCTATGAAAGACCCACAAGATCGTATCGAAGAATAAACCAAATGTATTAAGAATATAGTATTTTAAAGCTTGTAATAATTTGAATCCTCAGATGGATCCAATTTGCCCAACTGGGTGGATTCATTAAAGATTTGGGTCGCGAGTCTCGGTGGTGGCCAAACTGAAACCATACCCAATTGGGGTGTAAAATATAAATAAATAAATATATATATATATAAATAAAAATAAAAATAAGACACTAATAATAATACTAAGTATAAATATATATGGATCCATAGTTGGATTCGTATGGGTCCAAATATCAGACCCAAACCATCAATGGGCCGTAGATCCAAACTGTGGCTAGATCGCGGGTCGTGGATCCAGTCGATCCATGCCCCGCACCTCACAGTGCATTAAGTAAAGAAAAAAAAGAGAGAGGCCCTACCCGATAAAATGGGCATTAGGGTTCTGAGAGAACCCTAACACAACCGATAGGGAAAAAGGGGGAAGGTTTTGGGTGTGCAATCGTCGAGCGAAGGGAGGAAGGTAACCGCCTCCTTCCGTTTCGGGGCCACCCTCCCTATTTACTCCCCTCCCATACCCCTCTTCCTCTCACGCTCTCTTTCCCTCTCGTTCTCTCTCTCCCTCTCAATCCCCTTTTCACGGCAGAGGATTAGGCGTGGCCGACAGCCCCTCCCACTCATGGTAGCAACAAAGACTCACACTGCCAGGTAGGTTTTTACTGTTTTTTATTCTTTGGGTGTACCATAAGTTCGAGCGTGCTGTGTGGGCAGCCGAAAATCCCTAATTGGAAAAGGGAATTTTTGGGCGTATGGTGCCTGAAATCCCAAATCTCAGATTTTTTTTTTTTGGGGGGGGGGGGGATTTCAGATTTTCAATTATAGGGTCTCTGTATACCCTTCACATTTGCTGCAAATGTCGATAGAAAGTGTCAAGACTTTGTTTTATCAAATGTATGGTTTCACTATGTTCTACGAGTATACCCCAAAGTCGAGAACACCGTCTGTGAGATTAGTCGTTTACACGTAGGCTAGGTAATACCGAGTAACCCATTCGGACATCCCCGTCCCCCACTTGGATGATTAGTTTAATAGTGAGTTTATTTCCCTATGCTTTTAACCCTTACTTTCGTATATGGTAACTTGAGTAATAGTTTTCAGTATAGAGATTTATGGCAAGACAACCTAATACGGGGTATGATTCTGAATCAGTGTGTGTGTGCATACATTGTCTAACTTCTATGTGAAGCCTCGATTATAATAAAGGATGTCATTTTTTTTTCTTATTCTTTCTTTATATCAAGTCCTTTGTCAAGGAAATTGGTTGCTGCGTTTATTACATTAGTCGTTTCCTTCTGTGTTAAGTTCAATAAGATGTATATATCTATATCAGGACTCCTGTGTGGCAGCAGCTAGAACTAGTATTTCTTGGGTATAATCAATAAACAAACAAATTTTTTTTAGCCTGCTTGTTACCTTAATTAGCAATCTTTGTATGTAGGTGCAACCACAACATAGTGATCTATGTGGGTTGCCTCTAAGACTCTCCATGAGCTAGGCAAAAGAGGGTCTGTTCTTATTACAAATTAGAATATTTGGTTGTTAGAAGGTTTTTGTTTGGTATTTAGGTAATATCTGAATACATGCTAAAGTATCTTGGTTCAGACCATGTTACAATTAGGATTACGACTCGTATATGCATTGGATAAATAGTAGGTAGTGCGAAAATTGCATGTACTGTTTGGGGAAATCCATCTAGAATAAATTGTTCATCGTTTTGCTGAAGTATGGGTGATACTTTGTGTATCAGAAGACTGTATATATTGTTTTATATCACAATCTAGGTTTAGAAAGATTGCAACTGGTTTAGATGAATCTGTTCCATTGTTTTTCTAATTCTGAAATTAGACAGCAATGTAGTCCATATTTTATCTATGTAGCTGTTAAATTGTTTTACAGTAATATGTGAAGTTTGACATTTCATTTTAACTGATATCTGTACATAAGCAGTCAATTGTACTGCGTGTGTTATACAAATAGTGGTTTTGAATACATTATTCTTTAACGTATGATAAATAAGTCTAACAAATAAATACAATGCCGTCACTACTGGCAGCTGCCTGTCATTGTCGTCAGATGTGTATAGAAGTTCAGGTTGTGTTTTGATAAAGAAAATTGTTCTACGACCTTACTTGAACAGAATCTGTTCTATAGGTTGTACAATTGTATCCTTAAGTACTAAGGAGACAGAGTTCCAAGTCTGAGGGTTGAAACAAACAACCCAATGGATTGCATGTTAGGTACATAGCATAGGTCAACCACTGTTTATATTTTAAGTACATTGAAAATGATAGAAATTCTGTTTTAAATGTATTGCAAATGTATTTTGTAGTTGTCGACTGCTATATAATGAAAGTCTGGATCTTATTTAAACAACCATGAGAATGATTGATATAGGTGTTTATTAGTTGGAATCAACCTTTTTGGTTACCATGTGATGATTTGTGATTTCCAGTTGAGGATGTTAAGCTGCATACAAATTTGGTGCATACAAATCTGGTGTTCAACTGCATATTAACCTGTATATTAAGTTGATATTTAGCTGCATATTAAGTTGCATAATTTATGATGTTCAATTGCATATTTCTTAAAATGTTCCAATGCTCATTAAGTGTATACCATCTAGAAGGTTCAAATGGCTATTAAGATGCTTATTCTCCAATGTTCTTATGCATGTTAAGTTGTATATTTTTCTGAAGTACTATTGCCTAACACTACATATTTGCTGAAAGTATCAAATGCCAACTAAGCTGTATATCTTGTGGAATGTTCAAATGGGAATGTGTTTGGAGAAAAGCATATAGTTCTATTACCAAATCTTTGAGATTACACTACATATTCTCTAAATAAAACAAACAGGTCTCTGCTTATTTGGCAAGAGTTGTTAGTGCACATCACCATGTGTCGCGACGTTGCAAGCTCAAACCCTAATGGTATGAAAATATATACATGTATGTTTAATCTCTTAACCGAGCATGCGGGTCGATTTGCTGTGGACATAGGGTTATCAAGCCAAGGTGTTGAGGGGTCATGCATCGACCATCAAAATTATAATTCACATGAAAATAAAAATATAATTTTGTTGCCCAACTGGTTTAAAGGTACCGGGGTATCGGTGCTTGACGGTTTAAAGATACCAAAGTACTTTGGGTAATAACCATAGCATTGATGAAAAACTTAAATTTAAATTATGTGGCCTGACTGGTTTAAAGGTACTAAGGCTTGTGTGCTTGACTTGTTTAAAGGTATCAGAGCACTCTGAGTGGGTTTGTGCAATCAATATAAAAAAAATTGGGATGTTTAGGCCTTGGTAAAATGACTAAGGTTGGGGACTTACTACTATAATAGTAAGAGATAGTTTGGGGAAATGCCCCTGTACTTTGGGTAATTTAAATAAATGAAAAGATCAACTCACTCAGATTCAGGCTTACCTTGGAGAGGGTAGGTGGTACAAAACTCTGAGGACATGTATTTAACTATTTCGAGCTAAAATGACTCGTTGGTCCCCAGTCCTCGGAGTTGGGGGGGACCCGGACTACCAATGTATCCTAGGTGGTAGCTCTTTGTTCTTCTGCAGAAGTTAGGGATGCATCATGTTTTGGTTTTGGCCTTTTGAAGGTTCTCTCGGTCACTGACCGCTCCCTCAGGATTTACAGTTTCAGTTAGAACGTTCGGGTTAATAAAACATCCATAAATAATAAACCCCTGAATGTCTTATTCCGTTACGAGTGATTCGGCCCGTGTATACCCACAAAATAAGAAAAGATAAACACTAATTAGATCATCTTAGGTATCATATCTGAGTAGGTAGTGACAGATTTACAATTGTACCCATAAACAGTTACTTGTGAAATGTGGTCATTTACTTTCAGCATTCAATGAAATTTGTGGTTATGAGATATTTAAATGTTGCAAATAATGTTACATGCCTGTTAGTTTCTGATAAATTATTGACTGTCGTAGCATAAATCTTTATTTATTCTTGTATATACTGAAAATCACACACGACACCCATATCACATACTTGACATATGATATACCCGCAAGAAAAATTACAGTAATTCCTACTTAGACAATTATTGTTTAATTCCAATCAATTTATCATTTTTTAGGTGAATAATAGAGTTTATGAGCGACTGCAGGATGAGGCATCAGATCAAGATTTTGGATTTATTGTTCTAGGGATAGTTTGAATTCATTTTATGTCTTTAAGACTCTGATGTCATTATTCATTGATAGTGAAATGAAATAAACGTTTTGGCTTACTCAACACTATAATGTTTCAGAATGCTTAACTCTATAATATTACTTGTTTTCGCTGTTATAAAAAAAAATCCTCAAAAATTTAGGTTAAATTTTTAGGGTGTTACACTCAAGCGATCATGCAACCTAAGTCAAGGTTGAATGTTAGGTAGATCTATTTATTCCCACCTACCGTTCTCACAATTCCGATGCAGACCCACTTTATTTCCTGATCAACTGTTAAGGATCCATATCCGGTCAATGGACTCGGCACAAGTTAAGGGCTGTTATGCCTAATCGGCTAATCCGATATTCCCCTCAGATCCGATCCGTTTGGTCAACAAGATCATGGCAGAGAAGGCGGCCCTTAAGAAGTAATGGCAATATCGTTATTTTTAAGAAGAGTAGGCGCAATTGCATCGTACGTGAAGGAGAGGTTCTAGAGCGTCCAGAAAGTTCGCCACCGACTGAAAACGGTTGCGTCCATTTACGAAAGACGTCCACAAAATTTATTATTTCATTTATTTTGATTTTATTATTCAGCCATATATTTTTAATAGGTAAATTTCAAATGACGACCTAACTTTTGTTCTTAATTAATATACTCATCGAAAATTCTCATTTGACAAACAACCTCAATTTTTTTTGTTTGAGATAAGCAAATAACTTTTATGAGTTAACCCTTATCAACCAATTCACTTGTACAAAAGTAGCTAAAATTTAGATTTTTGAACCCACCTGGCCCTAATTTTTGGGTATGGTATCAGGTTTACCATAAGAGAAACCATACTTGAACCCAATAAAAACTACATGAGCCAGACCCGGGCTATACCCGGTAAAATAATATTTGTTATTATTTTTACATTGACAATTTTCAGGTCTTAATCAGAACTCGGGTTGGGTCCGAGTCTGGTATAAAATTTCAAAAACTATACCCTCCTCCATATATTAATCAGACCTTCAAGTTCATACCCGGATCTTAATAGAATCTTCTTATTTTATCACTATACCTGGACCTTATAGCATTTGGTATGGGTCTGAGTCCAGGTAAACACGATCCGTTGACACCCTTACTTGGGACCATATATGTTGCAAGTATAACGTTACTGTGTTCCTTGCTCTGGGACACGACTCCATGTCAGCAGTGATCGTGTCCTCCTCCTTAGGACACGACCCGCCCCCTTTCTTCCTTGCAGCTCACCTGCATCTATGGTACGATTTTCTAAGCCAACCCAGACGTAAAGCCGGATCCATGAGAGCTGACCTTCCCGGTAGAGCCGACCTTTCAGGGATCGGACTGTGACATATAAGGGTAATGTATTTGTTTATGCTTAAAGTAGTATTAATCATATTTGCTTGAAGGTGGCAAAAGTTTGAGGTATTCTGAAAAATGTAAAAGTTATTGGGTTGTGACCGAATGTACTCTTTTGTAAGAGGAAGAGAAAGGCATTTAAAAATTATTATTTTTTTCCAAATCATGAGAGAGAGAGAGAGAGAGAGAGAGAGAGAGAGAGACTCGACGGCTTCCTCTATATAAAGGCTAGCCCTCCCTTCGTCTTCTCCCCCCCTTCCTCTTTTGCTGCGATATCTTTTGAGCCATTACTTACTCCTCTTCTGCTGCTTTAACATCTCTCTCTCTAAGATTGTGTTGTGTCTCTCCCTATCTTCATTCTGAGCCGATCGGTTTTGAGGTAACCTTCCGACCCAAATGCTCCTTGTTGGTGTTAGGTTTTTTGGTTACTACCATTTCTTTTGTTTGACGACGCCTTCGTGTATCTTGATGGCTATTACCATTTGTTTGTCAACGTCTCTCTCTCTCTCTCACTGTGTTTATTTGGTTCTTGATGTTTGCTATTGTTCTTTGACCGTTTAACCACTGTTACTAGTTTTTCACGTTTTAAGAGAGTGAGTTCTCTGTCTTTTCTTGTCTTTGTTCTCGTTTGTGCATCACTTTTAACGGATTTTGGTCGTTTTAATCTTCTATTTTCTTCTGGGGAGTTGTAATGCATAGAAATTTTAGGCTCTTTGGCTTCAATATCTTGGCATATCTGTTTTCTTAGGCTTATCCTTTCCCTTGTTTAGTCTAAACTACTCGTTTTTTTGTTTGTGTGTAGATCCTTTTTCTGATTTTTTTGGCCTTGTTTTTTGTTTTCCTTTTTTTTTTTTGCTTTTATTAAGTCAATTCCATGGAGCTTCTTTACGACAAAGTCAACCACATTCTATAATTTTTGTTGGAATCTAGGGCGATATGGAAGGTTTTATTTAAATCTATAGAAGATGAGAAGATTTGCAGTTATAACTTTTCAAAATTTGTGGATTAGACGAGATTCAATCTATCATTATCTTATCTTAATATCAACATCTTATTTTGATTAATAACCATATGAGTTGTAGATAAAGTTTCTTGTTTTGGATCTTGAACTATGTGACTTGAGAGATTGGATGGACTTCAGTTTAGTTCTGCTGATTTTTTCAGATCCTTTTTACACGTTCTTTTCTCTCTTTTCTTGGTCCATTCTTGATTAAAATATGTAAATTTCTACAATTCCCAGAAGTCAATTTTGATTTTTTATGATGCTTCTAAATTTTTGGGTTTTCCTTTTTTCTCATCAACTTACTGTTTTTTGTTTTTAGCATCTCTCTGTTTTTTTATTTTTAATTTTATCTATTTTCTTACTGAGAGGGGTGAATTGGTGGTATGGTGCTCTTGCCCAAGAATTTTTGCCCTTTCATTTCTTCATTTATATTTGCTTTGTTCTAGTCAGGCTTCTGAATTCTTTATGTGGCTTTTTTTTTAGTGTTTTGGGAATTTGGTATACGGACCCAAACAGTACAAGTATGCTGGCAGATTTCATGATGGTATCACGGTTTTGTTGGTAGTTTATATTTTGGGGTGATGACAAATTTTCCTCCCTCTCTCTGGGTGATGCCCACCTTGTATCCTAGTGCAAACAAAAGTCTCCCCACCTATTCAGAGTAAAATATTCAATTGGGCAGAGTCGATTCGTGTGGAAAATGAGTCACCTTTTTTGGTAGGAATTTCATAGAAAGTGTAACCACTTTTCCTCCTGGTCTGTTGTAGGCTTTTGCCTTTTTCAAGGACGGCGTTTATGACCCATTGAAAATTTTCATTGGCTTCTGCGAATGGACCAAATACTATTTCATACACAATTCCAAGAATCCAAGGTCTCTCTGAAAATGGGGACTTTGCCATTTGGTTCTTTGTACGTCATCTTAAGGGTCTACAGTGACCCTGAGGTTGTGGGCTGTTTGGCTTCATTGAGGCTTTGACCATGAGGGAAAGGAAAAATAGCCTGCTTTTCTATAGGAAAAAGAACAGGAATTCCTTCCCTTGTGCAGATGCATCCAGAAAAAGGGGATTAGATGTGATATTGAATTGTTCTCCACATCACAGTTTTTTCCAGCTTATCTCACTTTTCTGTGTAAGTGGATGGATCAAAATGCACCATTAATGTTTGTATACTGTTGTTTTTTTGTTGCTATACTTCAAGGGATTTCCAATCGTGGTATATTTATTTTGTTAATTATTTGTAGATTTAGTTGTTGATGCTTGTTTAGTTGATATTCCAGATTCTTGTTAACAAAACATGGAGGATCAATACCGGCATGTTCGCACACCGAAGTATGAATGCCTGTTGTTTGGTAAGGCTACTTCATCTAGTGAATTTGGAACAATTTTTTTTTTCGGTACTCTATACTCATTTCCATATTGTGTGATAGATCTAGATGATACTCTATATCCACTAAGCTCTGGTTTGGCTGCTGCATGCCGCAAGAATATTGAAGGTAAACACCTCATCTTCATTTACAAATGTTTGTGTTTGAAACTGTCTTCAATGAAATTATGTTCAAATTTTTCTCTTTATTTAACGTCAAAATCACCTTGCTACACCTTAAAATGCAAATTATTCATGGAAAAATTTGTTTATTTTGGAACTCAGACTATATGGTTCAAAAGCTTGGCATAGAGGAAAGCAAGATATCTGATATGTGTACCACCTTGTATAAAAATTATGGGACGACATTGGCAGGCCTTAGGGTATTTTTTTTGTCATTCTTTTTCTCGTTTCTTTTTATTTCCATCTTCAAGATTAAACTTTATTGAATATCTCGATCTGCATATGTCCTTCTGGGGCTTTATGATCTCTACGTTGCATGATTGCTGTCAACCATTTGTTTTTACAGGCTATTGGCTACAAAATTGACTATGATGAATATCACAGGTACCATCATCTCTGTTTTCTATATTTTCCACTAAATTACAATGATATGTGTAGTTTTAAATCGTTATGTCTTAATCTTGTTCTTTTTTCTTTTTTCTCTCTTCTTTAGCTTTGTGCATGGAAGGTTGCCTTATGAAAAACTCAAACCAGATCCTGTGCTGAGAAATTTGGTGCTTAGCCTACCATCGCGGAAACTGGTAAGTTATTTGGAAATTTTCTTGGTAGGAATTTTATAATCAAGATATTGGTCTTTGGCTCCGGGATGGAGTTTTAGATGTTGCTAGGATGGATGCTGCCTATTAGCCACAAATGCTATACTATAGCTTTACCTGGATCAGGTTGGGTTGTTGGCCCAGCTTATTCCACATTGCCTCCACAGTTGCACTATTCGTAAACATTCATTACAGAGGACTCCATGAAGATTGCTGTATTATTGCCCTATGACCATATATCCATGTGATAGCAGGCCCGTCTGGCTTTTGTACCTTTCCTTTGAAGGATGACATGCATTGTGGAAGCATGATCAACCACAAGGACATGCAGATAAACTTGGAGTTTTTACTCACAGAACAAAAGTTGTCAACTATATTGGATCAACTAACTTCACTAGCCAAACATGCTCAGTATCAATCCCCTTTAACATGGTTACTGGGTGCACAGTTCATATCTTCTTCCTGAATATTATCCTATTTTCAACAGAGAACTTGACAAAATTAGCCATCTCGTATTCTTGGATGCGTCCATGTGAAGAGTACTTTATTCACAGGGTCAATAACAATTTTTTTGTGAAACAGATTTTCACGAATGCGGATGAGATCCACGCTGCCAAAGTTTTGAGTAGGCTTGGTTTGGAAGGCTGCTTCGAAGGAATCATATGTTTTGAAACCCTTAATCCCATGAATGATTCAAATGAAGATGCAGATTGTGGCTTGTCTTCCTTTGATAATTTTGATGTCCTTGGCATGTCTCCTAATTCTGAGCTTCCAAGTACTCCAGTTGTCTGCAAGCCAGCGAGGGATGCCATTGATCGGGCCATTAAGATTGCCAATGTCGACCCTCACAGGACGGTAAGTACTTTTTCAATTAATCAGGAACAGGTTACCTGCACTAAAAACCAAAAGAGTTGTAATTTAGTTGCTTTAGCTTGTTGTTTTTGTAGTGAGTGATATGTAGATCCACATTGCATATAAGATTAAGAATCAAGTAATAGAATTCTTTGGCAGCAAGCCGGAGAGGGTAAATTTTATTATTTAACAATAATGGAGCTCATGATCATGGAAATATGTTTTTCAGATGTTCTTTGATGACAGTGTCCGCAATATCCAGTCTGGGAAACGGTCTGGACTTAACACAGTATTGGTGAGTGTAACCACTCCTAGGTTCTGTTTTTTGTATACCCATTAAAAGCAGGTTGTACATATTCGTTATCAAAGAAAGAAAGTTTAATTTTGAAGAAAATTTGTGCCTTTGTTCCTTTACCTTGACATTATCTTGTTTGCTACGATACATGGTATCTTTATAAGATGGTTCTGAACTGACATTGGATTCTCTGTAGGTGGGCACTTCTAATAGAGTCAAAGGTGCAGATTTCTCTCTAGAGAACATCCATAACATCCGGGAAGCACTGCCTCAACTTTGGGAAGGCAAAGAGCAGGCAGAGAATGTCAGATATGCTGGTGCAATTGCTATAGAGACTTCGGTCACTGCTTAGCGGAGGGGAAGATTAGGTTGGCTCTCTTTTGCCTGTAAAAAATTATGATGTATTCATAGTTGATTATTAATGAATAAAATTTTCAGCTTAGTCTCAGATCTCTTGCAAACCTTTCTAATTTGTCAATTATTCTGGGATAGATCTCAAGGGGGATTGTCACATGTGATCGAGATCGTCCACCATTTCACTATCAAGGCATCTTTAAAGTGAATCATATTCCATGAAATGAAATATATGATATAATAAAGAGTATTTTGAATTATTTGGAAGGTGACAGCCTGAGTCCGGACCAGATGCAGCAATCACGTGACTTCAAATTTTGTGTCCATAAGCCCCATAACTGACAGGCCCTGTCCCCAAGATGGAGGGTGATCAGGTGATTAATCTACAAAATCATATTGCACGATCTTTTCAGCAATAGAATGGGCAGGCGTATATTCTAACATATCAACGATTCAGGTGAATTGGCCGATACCCATTCTCAAGTGAATCGTTTTAAATGTGCCAAAATATAATTAAAAAATATTAAGTGTCAATCAGAATAATGTGACACATGTTAGATAAATTAAAATAATATTAAAATTTATTTTAATTGAATGATGTTTATATTTGTTTATACTATGGTTGATAATGATGTCCGAATAGAGATTGGCCACCTACTCAAGGGGAGGGAATTAAGGACTTCATCAACCAAAAACCCTAAAGGCACAAATGTCATCAATTATAACACACTAAAGGTCACAAGGTTTTTCTAGTTGAACCTATAATCAAGCATTAATCAGCTGTCATTCTGAATTTAAAATGTACCATCACTTTGAATCTTCTGCTTAACAGTTTATAGGAGCCCCACATAGGCCTGTCCTCTCTTCATGACAAACTATGGGCATGCCCAAATGCCCCTGGCTGGTAGTTGGTACGCCACATTGTGTCGCTAATATATGTTTTGAAAAATTTGCAGAAACACAATTTTGACATAATTACATAAACACCTAAGTTTTGAAAATTGATCGTACCCGTTAGCTTACCAAAACCTCATGTTTAAACTAGTTGGGCTTAAACTAACCTGTTTAATAAACTGGTTGACCCGCCTAACCCCTTTCTTAAAGGGGTCAGGTTCGTGTTAATAAATAGGTTAGGCGGGCGGGTCAACCCGTCCGCCAACTCACCAACCCGCCAACCCGTCCGCCAACCCGCCAACCGACCTGCCAACCCGTTTACCCGACCCAACCTGTTTATTAAACGGGTTGGCGGGTCGTGTTGGGTTACCCGTTTAATAAACGGATTGGGTTTATGTTTGCCACAGTCTACCCGTTTAATAAATGGGTCGGTTTTGGGTTGAGGTATGCTGACCCGCCAACCCGACCCAATTGCCACCCCTAGTTTAAACACGAGGGTTTATTGCCTCAAAGAGCACACCTAACTTTTGATACAATTTGAAAAACATGCCCAACTTTTGAGAATTTAGATATACTCGCCTAGATCTGCTGGTGGTGAATAAACCCTCATATTTTTTTAGATAGGCAAGATGGGGCCTAGGCCACTAGGTAAACGGTCTAGGTTCAAATCCCATGGGTGTCATCCCGCAAGCCAGAGTGTGGTGATTCCCTAGGTGCAAGGGGTAAGACCATAGAGTTTTAGGCTACCAGGACAGTGAACTTAATTTCAACAGTCCAAGCCAGCGTAGCTAGATCTATGATCCTGTATTCCTGTAAATAAAAAAAAACATGAGGGTTTATTACCAACGGGGGGCACTTGGTTGGTAGGAGCTATCAGTGAATGTCACCTTGTGGTCTCATGTTGTAGGTTCAAAACCCAATGGTTTGTTGAATAACTGGCCGGGGGTTTGCTTAACCCTAGCTTGCCTACTTGAAAAAAAAAACATGAGGGTTTATACGCCACCCTGCAGATCTAGGGGAGTATATCTGAATTCTCAAAAGTTAAGCATGTTTTTCTAATTGTATCAAAAGTTAGGTTGTGCTTTATAAAAAAAATATTTTTTTTTGTATCAAATACAAAAGTTTCTTAAAAAGCTGGGGCCCGCCTGCCTATCGGTTGTGATGTTTAGTCTGCGAAAAGGTTAATATTGCACGTTTATTGCAATAGTAAACTCAAAAGCTAAGAAACAAGAGACATTGACTATAATATGTGGTATTATTAACAATGCTCAATAATTGACAAAGAATAACAGCCTAAAAAGTAGGGGTGTCAACGGATCGGGTTTACCCGGACCAAACCCTATAGTATGTGGTGATCTGTTTGGAATCTAGGCATTGGGATGAGTGTTTATACATTTGGGACAGAAAGTGTGGTCATTCTTATGGTGTGGCAATGGAAAAATGTCACTTTTTTTTTTTTCGAAAGGCAAGTTGGGATTAGGGAAACCCGTACCAGTTATACCATTGGGTTTTGAACCTGAAACGTCCCACCCCAAGCTGACGTGAACTAGCTGCTCTTACCAGACAAATGGAGCCCTTGGTATGAAAAAGGTCACTTTTCGATGCCCGGAGACCCCAGGGGTTAGGTGTGACTGAAAAATTACAGGAAAGGAAAAGTTGTCAGCTCATCCCATTATCCCTCTTTGCTGGAACATGGATCCCATCGTTTGAAATAGGATGGGTTTCATCATACATTCAATCTTAGCCATCCAATCAACGGTTAGATGGTTCCGTTGGATGGTTAGGTATTTCAAATGATGGGATACGTGCACTCCTGGTTGTTGTTTGTTTCATTCTAAGGTGAGAATTGACCGAGCTTTCCTGCCAGCTCAGCTTTTTCTCACTTCTCATGAAACGTTTTGTTGCATGGGATGTGCCTTTGGTATGAAAAGCACGCCCTTTAGAATAATCATGCTAGCGGAGGCTTTTTCACAGAAACACTTTTCCCAGGGGAAAAGGTTTGAATAGACTATGATGAATAGGAAAAAGCTGAGGCCCACACCTACAAGCATGGAAAATACTCATGGTGTTAATGTTTGTTTCACCAATGGTGGGAAGAGGACCCTTTTTCATATGAAAAGTGTGGTTATGTTATCGAGCAAAATACTTTAAAAAGTACTCAGGCCACGTGAAAAACATAAAATTGCTAATGTGTGTAGTTGTCACGGGCCTATTTTCTTCAATAGGCCAACGTAGCACGACGATCCTTCTTTACCGCCGTAAGCTTTGTTATCGCTAGCTTGCCAGTCACAGAAGCTTGCAATCAGAGCGCAAGAGAGCAAGAGAGAATGAAAGAAGAAGAATTGCAATCACAAGAAGCAATCACAACGAGGGTGAACAAAAGAAAGCTCAACGCATTTAATGCATTCACAATTTAGCCCATAGGCCTCTTACAGTTCAAGTATACGGGCTGCCCCTTCGGGGTATTGATTAACCTGAACCGGGTAACTTACATCAGACTCAACGAAAGCAAAACAGACTCGAGACACAACTTTACAATGTAAATCACAAGAGAACATGCTCTCCCCTTCAAATCATGCGTCGTCCTCGGCGCCATTTGTTTCATAGTAAACCCTGACTTCAGTCGGGTAGCAGTTGTTCATCCAAAAAGTCGGTTCCTACGTAGGTTCTGTTGTTTCCTCCCTATGCACTAGGTATTTCTTCGCTTTGCCCAAGTAGTTGACCTTGTGGCGAATGATCTGACTAAGGTGCTTCTCAACCTGTTGTGTTGCTGAGGCCCTCTGCATGATGGGAGCACGTTGTGACACACTACGTTCCGGATCTCCATCATCTGTATGGAACTGTTTGAGGTTGCACACGTGGAACACCGGGTGCACCTTGAAATCTAGGGGCAACTTCAGCTTGTACACTAGTTTGCCCACCTTCTTTGTGATGGTGAATGGTCCTTTATACTTTCTGATCAGTCCGCGGTGTCGCCCGCGAAAGATACCTGTGCGACCAGGATAAAGCTTCACCAACACTTGATCCTCAACTTGAAGTCCAGCAGGTCAATGATGCTTGTCCGCCCAGTTCTTCATTCTGCTCGTGCCGGTCTCGAACAAACTGATAGGCAAAGGATAGCCTTCCATTTTCTTACGTGGCAAGAGTGTGTGGGGTCAGCGGCTGCTGCCCCGTGGCTAGTTCAAACGGGCTGTGACCTGAAGACTCACTCTTCTGTAGATTATAACAGAATTGTGCTACGTCAAGGAGCTTTACCCAATTTTTCTGATTGACACTAACAAAGTGCCTAAGGTACTACTCAAGTATCCCATTGATGCATTCTGTTTACCTATCTGTCTGCGAATGAAAGCTTATGAAAATAGCAAATCAAAGCTAAGTAGTCGAAATACTTTATGCCAGAACTTGCCCGTGAAGCGAGCATCACGATCACTCACAATGCTCTTTGGTATGCCCAGTGCTTCACCACATGCTTTACAAACAACTCTGCAGGGCACTCCTTAGAAGCTGGGATGAAGGTGACATACTTTGAGAAACGATCAACCACCACTAGGATGGAGTTGGTGCCATCTACCTTCGACAAACTAACAATGAAGTCCATGGAGATGCTTTCTCAAGAACGTTCTGGAATCAGTAGAGGCTCAAGGAGACCGACTGTCTTCTGGTTGGTTCCCTTGTCTTGCTGGCAGATGAGGCACATTTACACATACCCCTTCACATTGTCTCTCATCTGTGGCCAAAGTTGTCACGCTCAAGGAGTGCTAAGGTTCGCTTCTGACCAGGATGGTCGGCCCATAATGTATCATGGCACTCCTTAAGCAATTCTCGATGGAGGCTTTCCCACCACGACACGAAGATGCGTTCCCCTTTTGTCATGCAGAGGTCATCCTGTAGCCAAAATCGTCGAGTCTTCTCTGCCCGCGCTAGAGAAATAAGGTATTGCGCCATCAGATCCTGCTGCGTACCTTAGTCAATATGGCTCATCAAAATGACCTCCAAATGCACTTTGAAAGGCTTTACATGCGCAACAACCAGTTCTTTCCTATGGCTCAAAGCGTTCACAACTACATTACTCTTCTCAACCTTGTACTCTAAGGCAAAGTTGAACTCAGCCAAAAATATTTGCTACTGAGCTTGCTTCGGCGTTAGCTTCTTCTGTGTCTGAAAATAGCTCATGGCAACATTGTTCATCTTGATGACGAACTGGGCACCCAAAAGATAGTGCCACCAGGTCTCGAGGTAATACACGATGGTTGTCATCTCACGTTCATGCACCATGTAACGCCTCTCTGCATCCTTTAGCTTACTCCTCTTATATGTGATCGGATGACCGACCTACATAATAACTCCGCCGATGACAAAGTTTGAAGTGTCTGTGTGAACTTCAAAGGGTCTCGAGTGATCAGGCAGTCACAACACTGACTCCCTTACTAAGGCTTTCTTTAAGCCATCGAAGGCATCTTGGTATGCTCTTATTCAGAGTCATACCCGATTCTTCTTTAACATGTCAGCGATGAGCGCAACAATGAGGGAGTAACCTTCAATAAATCACCGATAGTAATTCGCTAAACTAAGGAATGATTATAACTCTGACACTTTGCATTGTGGAACCCATTCCTGGATAACTCTTATCTTTTGCCCATCCATCCGTAGCATACCACACCCCACAACGTGGCCGAAGAAGCTGATTTCCTCCTGTTCGAAGAGACACTTCTCTTATTTAATATATAAGTCATTCACTTTTAACACCTGAAACACTGTTCGCAAGTGCCTGACATGTTCCTCCATGTTGCTGCTATAGATCACGATGTCATCCAAGTAGACTATCACAAACTTGTCTAAGTCAGGGTAGAAAATCTGATTCATTAGGGCCGTGAATGTGGCTGGAGCATTCGCCAACCCGAATGACATTACTAAGAATTCATAAGCACCATAGCGGGTGACACAAGTTATCTTCGGCTAATCACCATCTGCAATCCTCACATGCCAGTAACCCGATCTCAAGTCTAGCTTTGAAAAGAATTTGACACTGCCTAACTGATCGAACAAGTCCACTATTAATGACAATGGGTACTTGTTCTTTACCGTGACCTTGTTTAGTACACAATAGTCCATACACAACCACTTGGAGCCATCATGTTTTATCTAAAATAGGATTGGGGTGCCAAATGATGCTTTTGATGGACGAACGATGCCCACATCCAATATCTCGTCCAGTTGCTTGCGCAACTCTTTTAGCTCAACTAACCCCATGCAGTATGGAACCATTGTGGGTGGTTTCGCTCTCGGAGTCAATTCAATCTTATGATCGACCTCACGTCTTGGTGGTAGACGCTTCAGCAATTTCGGAGGCATCACCCTTCGAAACTCCGCCAACAATAGAGCTAGGGTCGGCAGCACTGCTGCTTGCACATTCCCTTCTTCTGCGCACACAACAACTAAGAATGTCTGCTCCCCACGCTTGACACCCGTATTCAATTGCATTATCAATAACATTGAAGTCTTACCTTTTTTAGTAAGGCATTGAACTGTGTGTGATAGGTTTGACCCTATAATCGGCAATGATTTAAACTTTGACATCATCATCATATTTTGGCTGTGCAGAAACTCTATATCCAAAATCATCTTAAAATTGTCCAGGGGCACCACAGAGAAGTTAGCCTTGCCGGCCCAACTCTCAATTTAGATAGCCACATCCCTTGCTTCACCAAGGATGGGCTTGGCCTTAGAGTTTACCATTTTGATGGTCTTTTGCTTTGGCCCGGGCTTCAAGTCCAACCATTCTGCCTCTTCCCGCGAGACAAAATTGTGTGTGGCCCTGGAGTCTACCATTGTTGAAGTAGACTTTCCATTCATAATGATTTCTAGATACATGAGTTCCTTGTTAACCTGCATGTTTTCATCTGTGCAACTTTTAGCTGCGTTAATCGATCACATGACCCCAATCCTTAGTTGCATGGTCTCATTATCACTGCATTCTACCTGCGCTGCATTGGCTTTCCCATCATCCTTTATGAGGCGCTTCAGATACTACTTGACGCTATGCCTATCGCCACAGAACGAACATGTAACAACTGCTCCCTTGTTGTTATTGCTATACTTTTTGAAGTTTTGTTTCTTATCAAATTGGTAGGATGTCGATGCCTCACCTTTGTTGTCGCATCACTCATTCTTCTTGCCTCCGTGGTCATGCTTCTTCCCGACCTTGGTTGATGGGGTGAAAGGCTTGTATTGAGTGTCAGTTAAACACTCGGCCGTCACATATACATCTTTTAAAATACTGGGGTTGCTTTTTTCCACTTTGGACTATGCCCACAGGTGGTGTTTTACAATGAACCAGTTGAGCTTGTCCTCATCTGGCATGTTAGGCACCTCAAGCATAAGCTTCTGAAACGTTCTGATATAGTCTTGCAACGAACCAATATGTTTAAGATCCGACATCATCCTATAAGTCTGTCTTTGCATATTCCTCGGCATGAAGTAGTTGCGTAGTTTTATTTTGAAGTCGTTAAAGGTGTATATCACGCTTTGACCCCTCTCCATGTCACTGCGCTTTCGCCTTCATCAAGCGATGACATCTCCATCCAGTAGAGCTGCTGCAGCCTTAATCCTGAGATCTTTAACCATCACGTTCTGAATATCCAAGTAGTCTTTTACTTGGAACAAGAAGTTCTCAATAGCCTTGCTGTCGCGAGAACCATTGAACTTTGCTGGTCTTGGCACATCAATCCTTGATGGCCCCTCATCATTTCCCCTATTTAGGGTTACTGTCTGCTGCAATATGCGGTTCTTCAACTGAAGCTCCCCTACTTCAGTCTGCAAGTCGATCACTATTGTCGTCAACAAAGTGACCTATCCCATCAGTAAGATCACCTGTTCTTGTAGGCTCACCACTACATCATTCAGTCCACCGAATGATTCAATTGCACGTGAAATCATTTTTTCGTGCGAAGTTACATTTTCTACCAGCTTGTTGACAGTTGCAGTCATTTGCTCTTGGCTCTGAGGTGAACCCATCTCCTCATCTTCAACAACTGTCTTGCCTTTGGTATTACATAAGTTTTGATAGGGTGCTATGATGTCTTGATCATAAATTATAGTATGTCGGCGCGTCTGTCGACACTGACTCTAAAGTCCCTTTTCCAGCACGATAACGGGCTCTGGTACCACTTGTCACAGGTCTATTTCTTTCAATAGGCCAGCGCAGCGCGATGGTCCTTCCTTACCACCACAAGCCTTGTTATCGCTTGCTTGCCATTCACGGAAGCTTGTAATCAGAGTGTAAGAGAGCAAGAGAGAATGAAGGGAAAATGATTGCAATCACAAGAAGCAATCACAACGATGGTGAACAAAAGAAAACTCAACATATTTAATTCATTCACAATTTAGCCCCGTAGGCCTCCTACAGTTCAAGTATACGAGCTGCCCCTTCGGAGTATTGATTAACTTGAACCAGGCAGCTTACATCAGACTCAACGAAAGCAAAACAGACTCTCGACACAACTTTACAATGTAAGTCACAAGGGAACATTCGCAATCATTCGTGTAAAACACAAACATAAGAAATTGCTATGCAGGCAACAATTTTCTGTGTTTTATGTAAAGTACTCAAGCCCAATCACTGGATCTGCTATGGGTAAACTCCAATGTAGACATTCAGAACACATTAAATGAAGGGGCCTGAGGCGGTATGTAATTATATTTGGAGGTTAGTTCAAAGGCTGTAAGCAAATTCATAAATTCAGATTCGCTCAATAGTTAATGGTTCCAATTAAGTATTGAATGGCTGACTAGAATTTTTTTCTTTATTTTATTTTCTTTCAATGCAGTAAAAAAAAAAAGGTTTTAGGTCTTATTATGTTGAGATACTATAGAATCAATCTAAGAAAATGATCTCAACTAGATGAAGGATAAGTTGATTGAACAATCAATCAAAACCATCCAAAAAGTAGTGAAATCAAATTCCAATTTGTACGCCATTTAGCACTTTCCACGTCTGATTCGTTGGCTAGTGCATCTTACAAATCAGCATAATGCACATGCTACAGGATAAAAAAATGTGACCTGACCCAACCCAACCCATTTCTTGATTTGTCCAAAGACTGTAAATCCACATCCTATGTCATGTGGATAAGGCTTCGGATACAAATATCTTTATGAATTTTTTAATATGAAAATTATATAAACCTAAAATGGAGTATCTGTGTGACATAATGTACATATAATTGAAACCTGTTAAGGTAGAGCTGGAAATGGGGCCAACACTGCCCTAATGCACTTGTGGACGCGCCTAGTTGAGATAGGCATGTCCTTCAAGAAGCATTATACATACATAAACACACACAAAAGAGGGTATCATCGAACCATATGCAAGACGAACACATGTATTTTTTGTGTGGGTTTTTGCATCTTTAGCGTCGGTTTTGGACCACTGGTTCCAAATAAAAAAATATGCCCTAATATATATATATATATATATATATATATATATATATATATATATATATATATATATATATATATATATAAAAAGGTGGTTCTCTACCATGATACCCTACAGTGGTATAAACTCTTGTTTGTATGGATTCCAAATGTTATATCTAATGGTACATATGTGTCTAGCATGATTTATTTACTAGGTTAGAATGTTTTATCATATTTAATACATCTTAAGATCTTATTTTTGAGTCAGTGAAAATCAATGGCTCACAATTCATGAAAGTAAGGGTACGGTGGTCGAGACATAATGGAGTATCTGTGTGACATAATGTACATCTAATTGAAACCTGTTAAGAAAGAGCTGGAAATGGGGCCAACACTGCCCTAATCCACGCATGGAGGAGCCTACTTGAGATAGGCATGCCCTTCAAGAATATATATATATATATATATATATATATATATATATATATATATATATATAAAAGGTGGTTCTATACCATTATACCTTATCGTGGTACACACTCTTGTTTGTATGGATCTAGCCACCAAATGTTAGACCCAAACACATGATTTATTTACTATGTTAGAATATTTTATCATGTTAAATACATCTTAAGATCTTATTTTGGCAACAGTAAAAATCAACGGCTCACAATTTATGAAAATAAGGGTGGTATAGAAATGGTATAATATATCATATTTCAGTCAACTTTAATACATGAAAACAGCAAATAGGACATGTTAAACATGATCCAAAACTTAGATTTTGCACTTGGAGCTTAGATCTATGCAAATCATGTATATACCACCATATATATATATATAGTGGTAGTTGCTGACCATTAGTGTCTATTACCAGCCTACCAGGCTTTTGAAGTTTTTTTGTTTCATTTTTTCTCAAACCTGACTATGCAAATGTGTTCTACATGCTTGATTTTATAAGCGTGAACTCTCGGATCATGGTTTTTATAAGATTCAAAAATCAAAGGTCTACCATTTTCATAAATATTAAGCTAAAAAAATCACATTTTTGATAAAAAAAAAAGATCCAAGTGTCTCTTTTTAGCAAATCATCTATTCCAAATACATCTATTAAATCAGATTTTTGAAAAACACCCCAAAAATCCTCATTCACTCGTTGTTGGCTCCCAACTTTGGTAAGCATCTACTCCCCACGTGGAATAGCATTTGCTACCTTTGGGTATCCTGGGTGAAACTCACAGGAGGAAGTTGTTTTGATCAAATTTCACCTCATAGATATTTTCGACATAGTCAAAATAGTAGGAACCATCCCTTAGATTATAGCTTTTCGATGCAAAAAAGTGTTTTCTTTTAATTTGAAAATTCAGTACATTGTAGCCTGTTGATTTTTCAATCCTCATAACATACATGTTAGATAAAACATGATCCAGAGGCCAGTTCCTACTAAACTTAATATGCAGATCACATTTGAAGGGTTAGATGTTCAAAACAACTGAAAAAAATCAAAATATTACATTTTACTAGGATTAGGATTTTCATAAATATTTAAGTATCCAAAAGTTATGTTTTTTATTGAGAAAGACTGATCTAACATTTGATTCCTAGCAAACAGACCATGACCAACACATCTGCAGGCCACATTTGCAAAGAAGCATGGGAAATACTTAGTTTACAGTCTAATTTTCAAATTTTAGTGATATACATACATACATATATATATATATATATATATATATATATATATATATATATATATATATATATATATATTACTACTTAAAGATGGAAGAGGGGCATTAGTGTACTAAAATTGTATGCTTTATAAACTTTTTAAAAATTACATGATTTTATTAGATTGCAAGTTATTTTTAAATTGAAAAATGATGTGAATAATTTTTGAAATCCATCTTATGGTAAAATTCACAAATTTTTAGCTTTAAAATAACTTTTTTACCCTTTGTAAAAACAAATTTCCTCCAGCTTTACAAACTTCCTCCCAAATATGATAATATGCCAATTTCCTCCAAAATATGTGAATTTCTCCCTAAATATGTGAATGTTCTCTCAAATATACAAATTTCCTTTCAAATATGAGATTATGTAATTTGTTTTTTTATGAAGATTTACATATGTGTGAGGACATTCACAAATATAAGAGTATTTAGTAAAAGGAGGTTCACACACACACATATATACAATGAGTGATAGCTTTTGAAGTGTCTCTAGAGGCTTTGGCAATGCTTTTGAAGTGTGCCTTTGGCAGCACTTTTGAAGCATCGTTAAATATTTTTTTACCTTTACCAACACTTTTGCAAATAATAGGTAGGAGGCCCTTTGCTTGACATATCCTGACTTTCACAAATACATTACGACATTCACAACCATGAGTTGCCCCCCAAAAAGGCAAACTTTCTTTTACTAAAATTGCATAAAGGGCACAAGCAAGAGGACACATGAAAATATGTGAGGACATTCATGTGCAACGGTCAGGACATTCACAATGTGAGAGTATTTAGTTAAAAAAATAGCACATATTTTGAGAAACTTTTCAACTCATGGTTGCAAATGTCCCCAAAATGTGCAAGCTTTCTTTTAATAAAATTGCAAAAGGGCCACAAGCAGGATGACATTGTTTATATGTCATGTTTTATTGTGTTTTTAGGATGATGTAGACACTCACTTTAAATCCCAAATAATAGGAAACACAAAAGAATTCTCCCTTTGCCATTGATCAGATGGGAAACACGGTTCTACAACCTAACATTCACTACAAGAAAAATGTTAATTAGCGATAAAAATTTGTGACAGAAATAATCCATCACAATTTTATGATGGATTAGCGAGAGAAAATTAGTCGTTCATAAAATTGGAATCAGTTGCAGAATTTACAACAACAAACAACAACTACGCCTTCATCCCAAAACAATTGGGGTCAGCGATATGAACCAAAAAAGAAATTCATTTTGGGTCTTCCACATGAATCCTTTTCCTCCAATCATTTCTATCCAACGCCATGTCCTCGGTGAGGTTCAAAGCATTCATATCCTTTCCTATCATCTCCATCCAAGTCTTCCTAGGCCTACCCCGACCTCTTTTAACTAATATATTTTCCCATTTCTCCAACCTTCTAACTGGAGCATCATTAGGCCTTCGCCGAATATGTCCAAACCACCGTAAACGATTCTCTCGCATCTTATTTTCAATGGGTGCAACACCTACCTTCTTACGTATCTCTTCGTTCCGAATCTTATCTTTTATTGTATTTCCACACATCCATCTAAGCATCCGCATCTCAGCTACACTCATTTTTTGAATATGATGTCTCTTGGCAGCCCAACATTCCGTACCATATAGTAAAGCGGGTCTAATAGTCGTCCTATAAAACTTTCCCTTCAACCGCAATGGCATTCTACGATCGCACAGCACTCCAGTAGCACTTTTCCATTTCATCCACCCAACCTTTATCCTATGATTTACATCTCCATCAATTTCTCCATACTTTTGAATGATGGATCCCAAATATTTGAAATAATCATTCACCGGTATATCTTGCTCACCAAGCTTCACTACACTCCCATCACTACTTCGTTGCTTACTAAACCGACATTCCATATATTCAGTCTTACTCTTACTCAACTTAAAACCTCTAGCTTCCAATGTCTGTCTCCATAATTCTAACTTAGCATTAACCCCAGCTCTAGACTCATCAATCAAAACAATATCATCAGCAAACAACATACACCACAGTACATTTTCTTGAATTGATCTCGTAAGCTCATCCATCACTATCGCAAATAGGAAAGGGCTTAAAGCAGATCCTTGATGTAACCCAACCGTTATCGGGAAATTGGTTGTCACCCCTCCACAAGTGCGGACATTGGTTACTACTCCTTCATACATATCTTTAATTATACTAATGTACTTGAGAGAAACACCTTTCTTCATCATTGTCCACCAGAGAACGTCCCTAGGTACTCTATCGTATGCCTTCTCTAAATCAATAAAAACCATATGCAAATCTTTGTTCCTCTCTCTATATCTTTCAATAAGTTGTCTAAGAAGATGTATAGCTTCCATAGTTGATCTTCCAGGCATAAAACCAAATTGATTCTCCGATATCATGACAACCTTCCTCAACCTAGACTCAATCACCCTCTCCCAAAGTTTCATAGTATGACTCATGAGTTTTATACCACGATAGTTTGTGCAATCTTGTATATCACCCTTATTCTTATATAAAGGCACCAAAGTACTCTTCCTCCACTCATTAGGCATCTTATTTGTTCGCCAAATCAAGTTAAAAAGATTTGTCAACCATTCTAAACCTTTCTCTCCCAAGCATTTCCAAGCCTCGATAGGTATACCATCTGGGCCAACTGCCCTTCTTGATTTCATTTTCTTCAAAGCCTCTGCAATTTCTTTCTTTTGAATCTTGCGCATGAAGTCACGATTTATCTCATGAAAAGGAATGGAGAAGTCTCCAAGATCTTGAGCATGACTATCATTAAATAGCTTATCAAAATAATCTTTCCATCTCTCCTTAATCTCCTCATATTTGACTAAAACCCTTTGCGTTTCATCTTTGATACATCTAACCATACCCAAATCCTTCGATTTCCTATCTCTCATCTTTGCAAGCCTATAAATATCCTTCTCGCCTTCTTTGGTATCCAACTTGTCATAAACCTCCTTATATACCTTAGCCCTCGCGTTTCGAACAACTTTTTTAGCTTCCTTCTTTGCTATCATATACTTCTCCAAATTCTCATTATCACGACTCTTACTTAGATTTCTATAACACTCTCTTTTAACCTTAATAGCTAATTTGACATCCTCGTTCCACCATGATGTATCCTTACCTAGTGGTGCACCGCCTTTAGACTCACCCAATACCTCCTTAGCTACTTTTCTCATACCACCCGCTATCTTATTCCACATTGATTCTGAATCCTCCTCGAGACACCAATCAACTTCCTTAACTACCTGCTCTACAAACATTCCTTGTTTAGCTCCTTTCAGTGCCCACCACTTAATTCTAGGATCTATCCTATGTCTATCCCTTTTGCGGCATTGTCTAATTCTAAGATCTAAAATTAAGACTCTATGTTGTGTAGCTACACTTTCTCCTGGTATAACCTTACAATCGATGCAACAACCCCTATCTCTCTTTCTAAGTAGGAAAAAATCTATCTGACTCGTATTAACCCCACTTTTAAATGTTACTAGGTGAGACTCCCTCTTCCTAAACCAAGTGTTTGCTAAGATCATATCATAGGACAAACAAAAATCTAAAATCCTTTCTCCACTTTCATTTCTTTCTCCTATACCATAGCCTCCATGGATATTCTCAAATCCATCCCTACTAATGCCTACATGTCCATTAAGGTCACCGCCGATGAAAAGCTTTTCTCCATAAGATGTCTCTTGTACTACTCCATCTAAATCTTTCCAAAATTGATGCTTAATGGAATCATCTAAACCTACTTGAGGTGCATAAACACTAATAATATTAATAATATCCGTACCTAATACTAATTTAATAAGTAAAATTCTATCACCCTTCCTACGGACTTCAACTACATTATCTATAAACTGACGACTCATAACAATCCCTACTCCATTCCTATTCCTATTTATTCCTGTATACCAAATCTTATATCCCCAAGGTTCTATCACTTTAGCTTTCTCACCTACCCATTTGGTCTCTTGAAGACATAAAATATCAATCTTTCTCCTACACATAACATCTACTAACTCTACCAACTTACCAGTTAAAGACCCTATGTTCCAAGTGGCTAACCTAATTTTATGGTCTTGGACTAACTTCTTTACCCCCACCCGTCCAACAAAGTGAGGGAACCCTTGCCTATTTGACACCACACCCGGGCGCCGGTGTGACGCGTCGCTTCTGGGCGACGACCTAGCAACCCTTGCACATTTATCACTGCCTCCGGGCCTAGAGAGTACAACGCGTCGCTCAGTAGGGAACGCCCCAACGAAATTCTCATATTGGTTCATTTTCATAGGATATGACAAAGTTTTTATGCTGGCTGTCACAGGCCTACCGCAACCCTCCTCCTTTATCCGGGCTTGGGACCGGCAGTGTATAACTACACAGGCGGAGTTTATCAGTTGCAGAATTTGTGACGAAAAAATTCTATCTCAAAATCCATCGCTAATTAGTGACAGAAACATTTTGTCTCAAACTCTGTCGCAAATTCGTGACGGATGAGCGACATAATTTTTCTTTCGGTAATTAGCGATGGATTTTGAGACAAAATTTTTCCGTCGCTAATTTTTGATGTAAAATGGACCATCTAGGACACGAAATTAACTCCGCGAACCTGCTCTCTCTCTCTCTCCCCTCTCCTGCCGCCTGCCCCCGTCCGCGCTGCTCGTCATCTCTGCCCTCGCTCTTCGGCGACCCACCAACAGCTCCCTCCGGAGACCTCACCGGCCACCTCCCGTTCTCCTCCCTCGGTCATTCCCCCTCTGTCGCCCTTTTTCCTTGGGTGATCCCTTTCTCCCACTCACCGTATTTCGACCACCCAACACCGGCAACCCCCACTCTGCGTCCGACCCTCTCAGGTGTTCTCTTCTCCCCTCTTCATTGTCTTATTCTTTATCTTCTTTCTTCTCATATCTCATCTCTCTTCTCCATCCTCATGTTGGCCTGCAGCTCACCGTCAACCCCACCCTCCCTCTCCGAAAGCCTCATCGGGAATCTGACCTCGGCTGTTCATCTCAAGTTTTCGTCAGGCAGGGGTGAAGCGCCTGCCATTTCAAAATTCCATCACCCCTGCATCTTTGTATTTTGTCAGGCAAGGGTGAAGCCCCTGCCATCGACTTGGTCAAATTGGTAGGGGCAAGGCCCCTGCCTGCTCTGATTTTTGACAGACAGGGGCCTAGCCCTTGCCCTTGTTATCCGTTCGACAGGCAGGGGTGAGGCCCCCTGCTGCCTTTTGGTTTCCAGCATGAGGGATTTGCCCCTTTCCCCTTTTCATTTCCTTGTCCGACAAGGGTGTGTCCCCTACCCCTTCTTCTTCTTTCATTTTTATTATTTAGCATGCTAATATGTTGTGCCTTCGCAGCTCGCACGACGAAGCCGCACACACCTCGCGGCCTGAGACCTTTAGCTCATTTACTCGAGACATGTGCAACCCCCGAAACCCCCAAGGTAGGGAAAAGTGGATACAAGAATGCTAAGCAAAATGTGCACCTTTAGCTTGTATATAAATGTGCATTGCAGGTGCGTAGCAGAGCAAAATGCATGATGCTTAAAATGCCATGCGAAAAGAAACAAGAAAAATGCAAATCGGGTAAATACCTCATGGTGAGTAAGTGATGCAAGCGTATCACATGTTATTTACTTTCTTGGATGCAACACTTTCTTGCTTACACACTCACTTAGTTGTGGATATCTAGGACTGTTTTGCTGAAGTTTGAAGATCATGCTGAGCATGATTTGAATATATGAGAATAGAAGTGCTCTTATTTTTGTAGTTCAGATTCCATGCTAGTCATGGTAGTAGTTAGCGGGATATTGGAGTGTGTTTTCTGAAGGTACATGTTTGACATTGTTGTGATAGGAATGATTGAATGTATTGCAATATTTGATATGACTATCCATACTTGCATGAAGTTTTTTTCAATTTGATTATGCATTCCATGTAAAATTGTATCATGAAAACATGCTTAAATTGAATATATCGTGTTTGTGAATATGATTTCATCTTTCTAAATATCTTTGTGATGTGTTTAAATATGATGTGATGGTGTTACACACGAAAATATTGAATTATCAATGCATGCATAATAGTTCATGAAATTACATTTTATGTTAAGCATGTTTGTGGTAGAGATGGAAAGAAAATTTATGCATTAACTGAAACAAAAAAATTACTCACCAACAATCACCAAACAAGAATTATAGCAAGCCAATAAGAAGAAATCAATAATTATCTTTCCCTCACTCCAATATGTATGTGTGTATATATATATATATATATATATATATATATATATATATATATATATATATATATATATATATATATATATATATATATATATATATATATATATATATCAAATCATTATATCCACCATCAATGCATGATAAATTAGATATTTTCTTCATCATAGCATTATTATGATTTTCTTTTAACTGGTGAAGATAATATTCATAATATTATAGGATAAAATGACTGCAAACCGTGAATAGATGTACTGTAGGATAGTTGATAATGAGGTGTCGCTTAAATATATAGATGGTGTTGACAGTTTTATTGAATTTGCAATGACAAGTGTCAGTACAGTGGATCCCACCGGTCGGATCAGGTGCCTCTGCACGATGTGTAAGAATAATCAATTTATAGAACCACTTGGTGTTAGACATCACCTATACATGAAGGGTTTTATGAGTGGTTATCAAAATTGGACGCTTCATGGTAAAGAATTTTGGAACAATTTTGATGCACGAGTGGATGCGGTGCACGATAATCTATATGTAGATTTGATATTTGATACCACAGGATCAGAACTGGGTTCTGCTATGGGTCCTACTGATGTACCAACTGGGGTAGAAGAAGAAACAACAACAAACGATGCAGCTAGTAGATTTTATGACTTAGAGATGCTGATGAGCCACTGTGGAATGGTTGAGAGAGTCACACTATCTTGTCTGTAGTTCTTTAACTACTAAATTTGAAATTAGAGTAAATTGAGCCAATCATATTTTGATCGTCTGTTCTCTATTGTGAAGACTATGCTGCCTAAAGATGAGAAATTGCCATAAAATTTCTACCGTGCAAAGGTTATGGTCAACGCTCTAGGTATGGGGTATCAAAAGATAAATGCTTGTCCAAAGCACTGCATGTTGTATTTCAAAGATAAAAAAATAGCAAATCATGTCCATCATGTGGGCATCCGCGGTTCAAGCCAAAGACAAGAGGCAATGCTAGCACGAGGTCAAAAGAAGTACCATACAAGTCACTTTGCTACTTCCCTCTCACCCCTAGATTACAACGATTGTATATGTCTTCGAGGACAACTAAATACATGAGATGACATGCAAATAAAGTTTGACATAATGAAGACAAGATCACGCATTCTGTTGATGCAGAAGCTTGGAAACACTTTGATCGTACTCATCAGACCTTTACAATGGAAGTGAGAAATGTTATGCTCAGTTTATGTATAGATGAATTTAATCCATTTGGGGGTAGATCAACCCCACACTCGTATTGGCTAGTATTTGTCACCTTATACAACCTTCCTCCAAGATTGTGTATGTGATGCAATGGTACAATGTGGACTCGGTATACACTGATCTACGATCCAGGATCCAAACAGATCCAAATGCATGTTGAAGCTTAAATGATAGAGAATCTAGACAGAACTCTGAGAAACAGGTTTTTGGGACCTGAGCATTGTACTTCGACAGAAATGATCCAAATGAAAGTTGTGCGCGACTCACACAACTTTCCAACAAATCTAGAAACACTAGATTCGGAGTAGGAACGTCTGTTCCACGGACTCGGAACCGAGATTGTTAGACAAGTCCAACACAGACTATCAGATTCCACATATAGATTATTCAAAGGAATTTAAAACCCCTTAAATGATAGAGTTTGCTGAAACTCACAACTGATGAAACAAAGGCCAGATTCAAACCTTTCCATAACACTAAATATCATAATTTTCTGATATTCCTACAACCCGCTATGAATTTTTGAAGTTATAAAATGGTAATAGTTAACGAACATGAAACCAAAAACTCCAAGCAAAATAATAGTAGCAGAAATAAATATTTTTGGAACATAAAAACAATGATTCAACGAAATCTCCAAACATGAAAGATGTAGATTTAAATCTTAGCTTTTCAAAGAATAAAAAAAATCTAAATTTCATGCAGGGAATCTTTCAATAACAAGAAAATACTGAACACAACTATGAAAGTTCTGTAACAGAAAAAAGACAATGGACTTCTGTCACTTCGACGTCTTGACAGTGAATTCCAGAGGTTTAAACAGGTGAATCTCAAGAAGGTCTCAACTACAAAGTTGGATACAATCATCTTAACTTTCTGAGAAGCTAAAGAATGTGAAAATCCGTTCAGAAATGAGTTTGACGCGGATGTTTTATCAGGGATGCCTCTGTTATCTCGTAACAACATTTTGGTCTTTTTGAAAGAATTTGAGTTCATTCACACACAACAATAACCCGAAATAACTTAAGATCAAATGAAACAACTTTTAACATAAAACTCTTCTAAGCATGTATTCACAACTCTCTAATGATTCAATATAGTTTAACAATGATTAATCAACAAAGATCGCATAACTCATGCAAATAAAAATAGCAAAAGGGCAAGAACAAAGAACCAATGGTGATATCCGAGCTGAAATCGATAGTAGCTGTCATTGGGAAGCAACCAACGCCACAAGATGAACTATGAACAGTAGGGATGGACTAACAACCACCATAAATAAGTTCGTCACAACCACCACAAATGAAACTCTCACAAGTTGATACATGATTCTCCTTTCACACAAAGAAGTTTTTCTTCAAGCAACCACTCTAAAAAATTTCTCACAAGCACCAACCAGCCACCAAAGAGATTCACAATTTTTTCAAAGAGGAAGCAACCTCCATTGCCTTGGTTGACCTCCCCTAATTAAAGGCCTTGGTGCTTGGGAAGGGCCACATTAAAGAGGCAATGGGCCTTCCCAAGCCTTACGCCAAAAATTAGCTTGCATGTGCCTCATTTTTGCCAAGGGCTATTAAACCTCCAACAACTCACTTTTTGACTCTGACTGGTCAACAAAATTTGAATGAGGTTCAAGATGGACCACGCCAAGGTGGTGCCACCTAGGACCCCCTCTCATGGCGACGGATCATGATCCAGATCTAAACAAGCTACGAAGTGGATCCTGCACCAACACAAAAGAGAAGCAAATTTGCGAAAAAATAAAAACTACCCTTTGATCCCATACACCCTCTAGTACCAAAAAAAGATCCTACAGGGTACCAGAACTATCCAGATCCGTAGAATTTGACTCCTAAAAAAATAAAAATAAAATTACATGACACGATAATTGTTGAAACGAAGTCCAAAATACGATTCCACCAAGGAATCAAGACAATAAAAAGGAGTACGACGAACATCGGCTAACTGGGTGATCCAATAGGACCAGGGACGTCCTGCAAGCGTGTGGATCGCCTTGGGTAGCGATATCCGAAATGGGTCTAGATATTTGGATTGGGATCCAAATCTGCTTCTGTCTCTGGATGATCTGCATCATCCCCTCCAGGTTGAAAAGGCTTCGTCCTCGAAGTCGACTCCTGACCTTCAACATCACCACGGTACCACTCCAAGTGTTTGATGTTGAACACGTTCGAAGTTTTGAATTAAGGGGACAATTGAACCCTGTAAGCATTAAAATTAATGATGTCAGTAACTGCACAAGGACCGATGCGCTTAGGCGCCAACTTACCATGCAACTCAGGAGATAAACGTTCTTTAGTAAGAGTAACTCATACCAGATCTCCAAGTTCAAATAATACCTGTCGATGCTTCTTATCATAGCTTGCTTTATACTTATTGAAGTTGTCTTGAAGATTCAAATGTACCTGTTCATGAATACCTTGCAATAAAGAAACACGATCTTGAACTGAATTTAAAACAAGACCAACAACAAGAATAAGAGCTAAGTCAACAGGAGAACAAGGATTAAAACCATACAAAACATTAAAAGGGCTAAATCCAGTAGAATGATTCACAAACTTATTAAATGCAAATTTAGCTTGTGCAATTATTTGAGTCAATGACATTGGTTTATCATTAATTAAAGCTCGCAATAAATTTCTTAAAGATCAATTAACAACTTCAGTTTGACCATCGATCTGAGGATGATGCACAATGCTAAATTATAGATTGGTTCCTAACTTTTTTCATAATTGATGCAAAAAATGACCTACAAATTTAACATCTCTATCAGAAGTGATAGTTTTCGGAATGCCATGCAATTTATAGATTTCCTTGAAAAATAAATTCGCAATATGAGATGCATCCATGGTTTTTCTATACGGAATGAATCGAGTCATTTTTGTGTATCGATCGACGATCACAAAGACAAAATCAAGACCATGAGAGGTCTTAGGTAATCCTAAAACAAAATCCATGGTTATATCTTGCCAAGGCTTCTCAGGAATAGGCAACGACAAATATAACCCAACATTTATAACATTTCCTTTCGTGATATGACATGTATGACATTTTTTCATGAATCTATTTACATCCTTTTGTATCTGAGGCCAGAAATATGTTGAAGACACTAAATGCATTGTCTTGTCCCAACTAAAATGTCCCTCATTATGTATCTCAGAAATCAATCGTTGTCTCAAGGAACAATCTGGGATACAAAGCAAATTGCCTTTGAATAAAAATCCATCAACCAGAGAGAAATTGTCATGAGGATGACTTGTCACTTCATTAATAATTTTCGAGAAATAACTATCTGACTCATATAATGATGCAAATTCCTCAAAACCCCGAACAGATGATTTCATGATAGACAGGAGAATGGTTTTTCTACTTAAGGCATCAACGACAGCATTATCCTTTCCTGCCTTATGCTTTAGAACAAATGTAAATTCTTGCAGATATTCGACCCATTTGGCTCTACGGGCATTCAACTTATGCTGACCATTGATGTATTTGAGAGCCTCGTAGTCAGTATGAAGAATAAATTTGTGATGTATCAAATAATGCCTCCAGTGCATTAATGCTCTAACGATAGCATAGAATTCCTTATCATAGGTGCTATATTTCAATTTGGCTTCATTCAGCTTCTCGCTAAAGTAGGCCATAAGTTTACCTTCTTGACTCAACACAACACCTATACCTGCATCAGATGTGTCACATGACAACTCGAAAGCAAGATCAAAATTAGGCAAAACTAACACTGACATAGAACAGAGATAGGATTTCAAATGCTCAAATGATTGTTGAGCCTCTGGATTCCATTGAAAGGTCATGCCTTTTATACAATCGGTCAGCGGAGCAGCTATACTGCTAAAATATGAAATAAACCTCATATAGAAGGAAGCTAACCCATGAAAGCTACACACGACAGTAATGGAGTTTGGCACATGCCAATCTCGAATTGACTCAATCTTTGAAGGGTCAACAGATATACCTGTCGTCGAGACCACGTAACCAAGGAACAAAATTTCAGTGGCCCAGAAGACACACTTATCTATAGATGCATACAATTGTTCCTTTTTTAGGATGTCGAACACTAAACGTAAGTGTTCTAGATGTTCAGGTTTGGTTCGACTATATATGAGAATGTCATCAAAATAAATGATCAAGAATTTGCCGATGTAAGGTCAAAAAATTTGATTCATGATTCTCATGAAGGTAGATGAAGCATTGGATAGACCAAATGGCATTACGAGCCATTCATAAAGACCAGATATGTTTAGTCCTTTCATGAAATGTATGATTGCCAACAATGTATATGACACTCTTATTGTTACAACCTGGGAGGGTGTCCACAAATGAGCCCCATGTCTTTTAAGCAGTCTTATTAGCCATACAATCTCTGATGTTATAGTATTATAGTCGCCATCACATAATACTCAACTTCAATAGACGGTAACAACACTTTCTACTGTGCTTCTTGCACTTTCAAGACACTAGAGAGTCACTTAAAAAGACACAAAAACTGGTAGTTAAGTTGTATCATTTGGATCACCTCCCCAATCTGAGTCAGAGTAAGCAGTTAACTCAAGAGAGGAAGAGGAAGGCAATGAAAGACCCCTATAAACAAAATTCTGTAAATATTTAATGATTTTCATCATGACACTCATGTAAACTGTGGTGGGAGAATGTTGGAGATGACTTGCAGTATGGATTACATGAGCAATATCATGTCAAGTAATAGTTAAATAAGTTAGGACGCCAATCATCTGACGATACAGAGTAGGATCTTGTAGAGGTGATTCATCATCTTTCTTTATTTTGGCATTGATAACTTCTGGAGTATCTACCATCTTCTCATCAGTAATCCCAAACTTGTCAATAATATCATTAGCAAACTTGGTTTGAGTTAGTAAGTATCTTCGAGGAGAATAAGCTACCTCGATCCCTACAAAAAATCTAAGAAATCTAAGGTTTGTCATTTCAAAATGTTTCTTGAGAATAACTTTAATGTAATCAACTCCCTGTTTATCTTCACCTGTGATGATCATATCGTCAATAAAAGGAAGTAGAATGACTATTCCTGCATTAAATTTCTTAATAAATATAGCAGTATCAGTATAACAAGATTTAAATCCAAGTATAAGAATAACATAACTAAATATGTCATACGAGGCCTTAGATACCTATTTTAAACCATATACGACTTTTCTCAAACGAAGTACCTTTTTAGGAGGTGAATCCATATAAACTTCTTTTAGTTTTCTATTTTAAAAAGCATTTTTTTTGCATCCATTTAGTATATTATGACCCAACCCTTGACAACATCCATAGCTATAAGTGTCCTAACAAAGGTCATCCTAACTACAAGTGTCAAAGTTTCATCATAGTCTATACCGTAATCTTTAGAATAATCCTTTGCTAGTAATCTAATTTTGTGTCTTTCTAAAGTCCCGTCACTCTTGGTTTTGACTTTGTAGACCCACCTACAATTGCAAGTGCCTATAATTTGTGATAATATCACAATATTATCAATTATTGTTATTGTTTTTATCTATTTTCTATATCTTAAATGTGTTTTTTTCCTTTATTTTTCAATTTTCACTTATTTCTTTTATTATATATGCATTTTACTATGTTACACAGACTTGCCTTAGAGGCTGCCGCACCCACGTTAACACAACGCGGGTGCGGCAAATATGAAATTTTGCTCTAGGTGCAGGTTGACTGCACCCAAGATTATGTTTGTCCAAAATGGACTTGGTCAATTTTGACTGAGTTGATTTTGGTCCAAAATAAAAAAAAATAATAAAAAGTAAGGAGAGGGGGAGGTGGGTATTAGGGCATGACTGCTGGGTTCAGTTCTATTGAACCCAAGGATAATCGAACCCAGGGCAATTGGGTTCGGTTCTGGTGAACCCAGGCTTGAGTTCACCAGAGAAGAACCCAGAGGAGAAGGAGTTGAGGTCAAGGGTGGGTGGTGCGATTGTGCCCTAAAGCTCCCCCAACCCCCCCAAAACCCATTTAAAAAAAACAAGACCAAAATAGACTGAATCACCTAAAGCCCCCCCAAGCCCCCCAAAACCCATTTAAAAAAAACAAGACCAAAATAGACTCAATCAACATTGATCGAGTCTATTTTGGTCAAATATAACCCTGGGTGAGGGTTGACCGCACCTGGTGTGACATATTTTTATTACTGCCGCACCTGCACTTGCATCTCATCACGTCCATGCAGATGCGGCGACCCTTATAAAGAGTCCCTATGACATAGGTTTCTATCTATCCAAAGAATGCTTGCACATGTTCATTGCAGATTAGTCCTGTCATTTTGATTTGGGTGGTGAGATAACAGCTTATGGCCATGCCTTCTTTCTTTGTGTATGTTGTTGTCTTTTGCTATGGTCCATGGAACTTCCTACATCTTTTTCTTTTTATGCCCCTGGTTTTATATTACTCTTTCCCCCGCAAAATTTTCTGTAGAAATTCATGTCACAGAATTCTTATGCGATCATGGTGATGATATTGAGGCAACATGCTGCTTCCTGATCAGTCACATATTTGACCTTTATAATGTTCCAGTGAAATATCTAATTTTCATTCTTATCTTTAGCCCATGGGGACACATGCCATAGAACAAGGAATTCAAAATTTTTTCTACTTTTTAGAAGCTCATAAAAAGGGGGAAATTTAATGGTTGATTCACTTAAAAGTTTTTGGTAGGAGTCCTTTGGTCACTGTTCCATCCTATACATAGTTGATTTACAATGATATTGGATGGGTCTTTTTATTATCCCCTTGGTCCTTTTTCTATCCTATACATAGTTGATTTACAATGATATTGGATGGATCTTTCATTATCTCTTATAGAAAGGTCCTTGACAATTGCAACTCCAGGATATTAGTAATGTAATCTTGAAATGCCTCTGGTGATGAAAAGTGTTGAAACTTTGTAGGGAACTGAAATTGAATTTCGACTGATGATGCTTTGTGCTTTCAGATTTGGAAGCGTAAGGCAGAGGAGTACTTAGCAAACTCAGGTATTCCATACACAGTCATAAGGTACCTTCCAGATTTTTAATCAGTTACCATCTGGATGTCCTACTGAATTTTTTTAATGTTTTCTCTTATTCGAGGATTTGTTTTATGCATCCTTTGGTTCTGTAAAGATGTGTTAATTGATGTAATTGGCCTCAAAGATCCTGTTTGGCAATTTCCTTCTTCATCTTGTATGTGTCCTTTATATTCACTGGGAGAACAACAACTGCTCTTTAGCATATCCTTCGTTCCACTTTGATCTGGACAACCAGTTGTATTTTTATTGTCAAAATGTCTTATTGTTTGCCATTCCTGATATTATTTGTGAGAGGTATAGTTATGAACTTCTGTATCTTCTTCTATACTGAACACAACTGAATGTCTGAGACTCCAAGTGTTTGCAGAAGCTTCCCACAAGTCCATGCGGTTTTTTCCTTATACTACAAGCTAATCACTGTTATTGCTTCCATGGGTCTAAGAAGCTTAAGTTTTTTCCTATAAAGCTAGTTACCATGTAAATCATTGTGTTTACCTTCACCAAGATGAATAACTAGAGGTTTATGGAACATATAAGGATGCAATTAGATGCTTTTTACTGCATTTTTATTAATCTACTTATTTTACCGAAGGCACTTTATTGTTGCAAATGAGCTTTGCCTTTTTTGCTTTTACATTTTTTCATTTGTCATTCTTGCTTAGTCGACAATATGCATGGTTTGTGGTTAAATTCAGTTGTTCATGTCAGTGAATGCAGAGCAGGTTATACGTTCCCCCCCGAACAGGGCCGGTAGCCACATCTCATGTTCGGGCCCCCCCAAAAAGCACCACGTATTTAAGCATGTTCATCTCATATCCCCATGTTTGTCAGCATTAATTAGCATTGGGGTTTGATGCGATAGCAAAGACTTAAGTATCCTCTCCTCCATTGGTGCCAAAAAAAATGACGATTCTAGAAAAGGAGTGGTTGTAAAGACTTAAGTGCACCGAAGATGATTATTTAAGACCCAGTCTCTGCACTGCAGGATTATCTGAGAAAGAAATCTCCCCTGGAGGAGGCCATGAACATCAACCCTCTCACTTTCTTTCTCTACATCCAACAAAAGATCCTACATTGCTCCATCAAGCACCGACTGACCTACACATTGATTGTTGTGGAGCCTAATTCAGAGTTTTTACCCTTACAGGAGGAGGGTTTGGGGGCTCCTCCCAACGTGGGTAGCATCATTCTACTAAATGAGTTGTGGATCCTGATTCAGAGTTTTTACCCTTATAGAAGAGGGGTCTGGGGACTCCTCCCAACGTGGGTAGCATTATTCAACTTGATGAGTTGTGGAGTCTGATTTAGACTTTTTGCCCTTACAGGAGGGGGGTTCAGGGGCTCACCCGCGGTACGGGTTTCGCTGCGCGGTCAGTGGGTGGGGGTCCAAGGGGGGCCGCCCCTGGCGGGGAGCTCGGTTGTTTCTTGCTAAAGGTTTTTGTAACACCCTTTCCCACGATTTTTCTATTTTTTTTCTGGTTTGAAGATGGTGACTTCTGAAAGTTACCGTTCAATTTTAGAAAATGAACCTGTTACAGAGATCAGATTTCAAATCTGTAAAAAGCGGTGTCTTTCTTATTGAGTCTAGTTTATTTTTGACAATTTTCAGTAATTTTTATGGTCATTTCATTCCCCATTTTGATTAAAAGCCAGACCCCTATTATTCTGCATTATTTGAGTTGCACAGGTTTTTAGTTCATTTTGCAAGAGTCATATTTCTCCAACGGGAGATCATTTTTCAAATCTGTAAAAAGGGTTTTCTTCTTTTATTTGTCTAGTTTATATTTGAAATTTTGTATAACTTTTTATACATATTTGATATTTTAAATTTGTTAAAATTCAGGACTGGTTATAGATCAATCTTATTTAACCATGATTAAACAAAATAGTTCCAGTTTTTTAAATATTTAAATATCAAATAAATATATAAAGTTATAAAAAATTCCATATATAAACTATACAAATAAATAAAGAAAACCCTTTTTACAGATTTGAAAAATGATCTCCCGTTATGGAGATATGACTCTGGCAAAATGAACTAAAAACCTGAGTAACTCAAATGATATAAAGTGTGATAGAGTCTTGGTTTTTGACCAAAAACCGGTATTAAATCACCATAAAAATTGGCAGAAATAAACTAGACTCAATAACAAATATGCTGCTTTTTACGGATCGGAAATCCGATCTCCGGTTAGGGAGATACGCCCCCAACAAGTTTGTATTGATTCAAATAGCGATTTACGCGTGACGACTTACTGAATAACACTACAAATCACTATAGCGATTTGTAGTGTATTTCATGAGTTACTATAGCGATTTATTGTATTGTTTAGTAAATCATTATGTGTAAATCGCTATTGTGACTTACATTGTTTTCAGAAAATCATTGTGCGATTTACGGCGTAAATCGCTACCTAAATAAGAACCAACTTGTCAAGGGCATATCTCCCTAACTGGAGATTGGATTTCAAATCTGTAAAAAACGGTGTCTTTCTTATTGAGTCTAGTTTATTTCTGTAAATTTTCAGCAATTTTTATAGTCATTTGTTTCCCATTTTGATTAAAAACCAGACCCTTATTATTATGCATTATTTGAGTTGCATATGTTTTTAGTTCACTTTGCGAGAGTCATATCTCCCTAATGGGAGATCATTTTCCAAATATGTAAAAAGGGTTTTCTTTCTTTATGTGTCTAGTTTATATATAAATTTTTTATAACTTTTTATACATATTTGATATTTTAAATTTGTTAAAATTCAAGACTAATTACAAATTAATCTTATTTAACCATGATTAAACAAAATAGTTCTATTTTTTTACATATTTAAAATATCAAATAAATATATAAAGTTATAAAAATTTTCAGATATAAACTAGACAAATAAATAAAGAAAACCTTTTTTACAGATTTGAAAAATGATCTCCCGTTATAGAGATATGACTTGCAAAATGAACTAAAAACCTGAGTAACTCAAACGATATAAAGTGTGATAGGGTCTTGGTTTTCGACCAAAAATGGGTATTAAATCACCATAAAAATTGCTAAAAAATGGTAGAAATAAACTAGACTCAATAACAAAGATGTTTCTTTTTACGGATTGGAAATTTGATCTCCGGTTAGGGAGATACGCCCCCAACAAGTTGGTCTTGATTCAAATAACGATTTACGCGTGATGACTTACTGAATAACACTACAAATCGCTATAGCGATTTGTAGTGTATTTCATGAGTCACTATAGCGATTTGTGGTATTGTATAGTAAATTATTATGTGTAAATCACTATTGTGACTTACTGTGTTTTCAAAAAATCGTTGTGCGATTTACGGCGTAAATCACTACCTAAATTAGGACAAACTTGTTGAGAGCATATCTCCCTAACCGAAGATTAGATTTTAAATCTGTAAAAAGCGGTGTCTTTCTTATTGAGTCTAGTTTATTTATGTCAATTTTTAGCAATTTTTATGGTCATTTATTTTCCTATTTTGATTAAAAATTAGACTCTTATTATTCTGCATTATTTGAGTTGCACATGTTTTTACTTCATTTTGTGAGAGTCATATCTCTCTAATGGAAGATCATTTTTCAAATCTGTAAAAAGGGTTTTCTTTCTTTATGTGTCTAGTTTATATCTGAAATTTTTTATAATTTTTTATACATATTTGATATTTTAAATTTGTTAAAATTTAGGACTGGTTATAGATTAATTTTATTTAACTATGATTAAACAAAACAGTTCTGGTTTTTTACATATCTAAAATATCAAATAAATATATAAAGTTATAAAAATTTCCAGATATAAACTAGATTAATGAACTAGTTTAATCTTCCGACAACAATAGAAACACACCGGCTTTGAAATATAACCCATGCAAAATTTTAAAGGCCCACTATCGACATAGACCACACACGATGGTACAGTCAGTGTGCAGGTCAGTCAGTGTTTGATGGAGTAATGTAGGATCGTCTGCTGGATGTGCACAAAAGTAGAAAGAGAAGGGAGAGAGAGTGAGATGGTTGATGTTCATGGTCTTCTCCAGGGAGAACTTTTTGCCTCGCTTGATTTCTTCTCTAGAGAGAGAGAGAGGGTTTTACAGTGTTTTACGAAGAAGGAAGAAAAAGATGACGATGAAAAATTCAAACAGACATTTTTGATAGCTCAGGTTCGTTTCGCCTGATGACCATCGGATCGCCGGCTCACCATCGGATCGCCGACTCACCATCGTTTCACCGAATCACCATCGACGAAACGATTAAGGTTCATTTCGCTGTGTAGACTTTGAAGAGTCAACATCATCCTCGACTTTCTGGATGGAAGACATGTTTGTCCTTTTTTTGAACCATTTGTTTTTTGTTTTTTGAATGAAGGGCATTTTTGTCATTTTCTCAAACCATCGTTTTATGAGAAGAATAGTAAGAAAGGGTACTTAAGTCTTTGCAACCACACCAGACTCCAATGCTAAGTGATATCAACATACACGGGAATACGAGCCCCATGTGCTTGTATACGTGGTGCTCATTCAGACCCCCGAACACAGACGTGAGATTCAGTGAATCATCGGGGGAGAACATACACCACCTTCCCGATGGATGGTTTCTGTTAGAATTTGGTACCTTTACAATATGAATGCATTTCCAAAGTTGGTTATAGAAGTCTAGTTTTAGTTTTACGTTATAAAGGTACCTTTACAATAAAGTTTTAGTTTTACGTTATTTGCTTATAGAAGTCTACCAAATAAAGAAACCCCAATATTTTCTAGAAATATTCTTTTGCAGTACTTGTCACTATTTTTGTGTGTGTGTGTGTTTGTGTTACTACAAAACTGTTCTTGAAGCTTAGGTTTGGATCCGAATATTATCATTGTGACTTTTTACTCGAACTATTGGAGGAATGTTTTTTATTTAAACAAGCCAGCTTTAAAGGGGCTGGGTAGCCTTTTTTTTCTTGTCCAGCCAGTTCCAACTTCCAAGTAGGGAATCAAAAGCCAGGACGGCTTGGCTTGGTTCACAGACAGCTGTTTTCAATTCTAACAATCCAAGCTCATCATGAGCCTGAGCGAAGCAATAGTTGGGTGTGTCCCTAAAGAAGCAGAGCTTGAACAGTCCAAACTCACTTATCTTGCTCATTTACCCACCCTACTTCTCAAGTCTTATATTGAGCTTGTGTATGAATGCTTAAATATTAAGCGCACTTCTCATTTGTACTGTATTGTTCTTAGTACAAATGAGAATCACCACGCGAAGGTATGTGTGTCACAGTCATGTCCGAATGAATCATCATGCTTATGTGATCATAGCTCTATAATCAAGAACTAGTGCGTACACACCAATTCAGATGCCATCAATTACTGAAAATAGAGGATGCTCGAGTTCATCTGTTTGAGTCTGGTGCATACGCACAAAGAGCATGGTTAGACTAAATGGACACAAATTACAAAGAGTTCTGGATCAAATTGCTAGTGTGTACAATTTATAGGATTGCAAGGTTTAAAGAACCTCAGCTGTCCACCGACTAGATTTTCTTCATTCCTGCTATTTGTCCTGTGTTCTAGAGCTGGAGAGTTGCTGAACAAAGAAGGCGGACGAGAGTTGCTGATTGGAAAAGATGATGAACTTCTTGAAACAGAAACAAGAACTGTTCTCAGGGCTGATGTATCAGAGGTTTGCATTCAGGTATGTTAATAGTTGTGGTGCGCAGATGTGTACTCATCGACATGTTGGCTACAGGTTTCCACTTGCAACAAACAGGCATTCTGTTTTCTGCATGAAAATTGCTTTCGTTTCATGTCTGCAGGCACTGCAGTTTCAGGAGGCAAAGAACAAGGCGTTCGACCTGGCATCAAAGCCTGAGGATGCTGGTCCACCTACAAAGGAATGTCACGACATCACAAGCTTGAAACCCAGTGGCGTCCTTTGCTGCAAGGTTGAAGCTGGGTGTACTCTATGCGTAGGGAGGACCTCAAGGGTTTTACCCAATGTTGTCAGTATCGGTATCGGCACTGAATCGTTGGGCCACCCATTCAGCTGTATCGGCCAGAAAATAATAAAAAAATATTATGTGTCAATCGTGACGTGTTAAAACCATTAAAATAATATTAAAATAAAATTTATTTTTTTACTTTTTTACATTTATTTAAAAAATAGCCGATTCAGGGTGAAGCGTATCAAATTTCTGCCGATACTGATGACATTGGTTTTGCCAACCGCAGGCAGCCACTGTGTGGTCGATGATGGGGCTTGCTTCCTTGGACTATCAAAAAAAAAAAAAAATCTAACCACTGATATTTCCTGTGACGATCATTGGGGAGAAAGAATAAATTGAGTTGGAGTTCATTGACATGACCTCCATGAAGGGAAGGGTTGCTTGGTCATGGCTCGTTCAAAAATTCTGCAAGTATGGGATTTTGAACTGAACTGTTTTTCAAAAAAGGTTTCAAAAAATAGGCCTAAATACAAAGGCCTTGAATCAGTTCACTTAAAAATAAAGTTTTCCCATATTATCCTATTGACCATTGACAAACCCTTGCCTTCTTGGTATCTCTAAAAACACCCATGTTTTTTTTTTATTTTGCCGTTAGAATTCGTTAAACTGGCATTGGGTTAACCATGTTAAAGATCATCACGGTTAAATGGCATGAGAAATGAGAATGTTACCCATGAGCCCTAACGTTATCTCAAGAATCTCATATGACCCTCATTCTGTATCGTCTTCTCTTCCTTAGTGGGCTCTTCGATTGCATCGTCCATGGCTACACCTGCAGCACACTCTTTGTTGCTCAATATCATTCCATTGAATAGTTAAGTTTAAACTAGGTCAACTCGAGTAGATAAGGTGGTTGGGTACACATACAGATTCTGAAAGAAAAATCAGTTCTCCCAACAGGTGCAGCAAAAAAAATCCCATATTTTGTGGGATGGTTCCAAACACCTTAAGGTAGGTTCGATTTAAATTTTAGGATAAAGGACGAAGGAACAGGGAGATAATGATTTTTAAAGTGGCTGAAAATTTTGGGACATGACAGGGTTTAGGCTGGTTAAGGTTTAGGCAGTCTGGGTTATAAAATTTGGTTCTCGACACTGGGTCTCAATAATTTCTGAAAATAGGAGTGTTGACTAAGGATACCCTGAAGTGCCTTAGGTCCAAAAATCAGGACCAGATCCTTTACGTTTTGGGCTAGGGAATTTTCTAAATTTTGATGGTTTTCTAGGGGCTGCAGGGTTTAGACAAGCTGAACTGGGTTACCACAAGTTCACATTCAATTTGGGTGACTAGGAAAGGGGACTCAGAGCAAAACAAACCTCTGGGATCACATGAGAGTCTCTCTGCAAAGAGGTGAACATGATGGAATGAGGTCAATGCACTCGGGGTAGGTTGGATCACACTGGCACAGTGAGCTTGGGGTGCACGGTCTTGGTTGGACCTTGGGCAGCACCCGAAGACCGAGGTCAAGTAACTAGAGATAGGAAGAGAAGGGTGAGCGTTTTTGAGCGAGAGGGAGAGAAATTTTAAAAGCACAGGAGAACCTCATTAAACTCATACACAAATTCTATAAAATATTAAAAATATCCTAATTCTAGTTAAGCCCTCTTGGACTCCAAGTTGACCAGGCTATTTTTAGAGTCCGGACCTCCAAAAATAGTCAAGCTCCTTCTCACACATTTCTCATTCTTAACATTATCTTCTTTTGGGTCCTTCAGAAATAATCTAGGTCCTAAATATCTTGGGTTTAATTTAGCTTTGCCCAAAAATAAAAGGGACGCCCATAGGGTGGGCCCTACTAGCAAGCTACTCTTATTGAATAGGTTATGAATCCCGGTCAACATGATTTGTATCATCTCCTCTCCCGTGAGATTTGCCTAGTCCACTAGGCACGAATCCGAGATGATGCTTCTGAAGGTTGTAGTTGATCTCCCAAGCTGGTGCTTCCTCACTATCTGTCTTTTCCTGCATGTCTATTTATTATTTTGCACTGTCTTCTAGCCCATTGCACCACGTGACACCCATATGCCTTTCACAGCACACAAGTCGTCGTCTACTTTCTCGGTGGTGGATCTGTTGTCGATTTTTCATCGGGATCAAAAACAGTGAAGTGGTCTACTCCAAACACCATGAGCTGCACTCTCAAAAACCTTCCCACTTGTGGCCACCCTTGATTCGCTGGTAGGGTTAGGGGAGGATGTGTTCCAGGTGTTGTTAACACTGAACCACCTACCCTTTAGGAATTGTTATGTTGCCAGCAAGAAAATGTTTTCCTGTTAAGCGACAACTTGCAACACATCAAGATCTTCCCACTTAGTTTTTCTTGTTTCTTCCTTCCACCAACAATTTTTCTCAGCTTGTGGTTCCATGTTGTGGCATCGGTGATGGTGACAGTGATGCTAGTGAGGGAATCGCCTTGCTGCACAATTTTGATGCTTCTGGTGTGAGTTTTATGAAAATGATTTTTAAAAATAATATTTTTAATGAAAATCAAGTGAAAGCCAGACACCAAAAATATAAAAACCAGCTCGCACGAGTGGTGAAGTTCGGGTCGATATCAGGGAACGAGAAATACTTTGTATTCTAACACACAATCTAAACTTACACTTTATTGCCTTGAAAAATAAAAATTTAATTAACTAAATAAACAGTAGAGTGTTGCCCCTGCAGAAGGCTTAAATAAATAATTAAAGTGCCTTATTACAAACCCAAATGAATTAAATTAAATAAAATAAAACCTATTTTAAAAATAAAAGAAAGAGTCTTCAGTGCTCTGAGGCTTTAGTCCCTTCTTGAATTGATTTGCTACCCTTTGTCCTTCCCTCTTTTTGTACCCTCAATGAAACAGGTAATACATGTTTTCTTTTGCCCTCTGAGGGCTCCCTGAAAGCACTTTTGAGAGCTTGAGGAGACCTCAGAGGGTACTTCAAGGGCACGAAAAGGGCTTCACCGCACGTCCAAACCTTCCCTGCAAAAATCAAAAACACGAAACCAAGTAGTACGAATAGAACTACACAAGAAATCTACTAACTAATGACTAGAAAAAATCAGCAGAAACAAGATTTGAATTAACTAAACTAAACATTAACTAAACTATGAACTAATTAATAACAAACTAACACAAGACAAAATACTAAAACAACCTAAACAACAAGAAACTAATTGCTAAACAAACTAACTATAAATTAATTCAAGAACTAATTTCTAAACAAACTAAAGAAATCAAGAACCAATTAATTCTAAAGACCAAGAAAGCAATCATCTGAACCTAACAAACTACTTAATGACTTTACTCTAATATTAACAAATTGATAAAATAATTAACAAGAACTAAGAAAGAAAATCCGCTAATAAACTATGCTAATCGGCTAACCCGAGTTCACTAAAACTAAGTATTAAACTAGATTCAAGATAAAAAATTAATAACTAATGGATGACAAAATAAACTAACTTCACATGAATTCTATGTTGTATGACATTCAAGATTAAACTTGCTACCAAACTATGAAATACGATGATCTTTAACCTACTCTACCTAATCTAAAGCAAATGCCTAAAACAACAAAAGACCACACAGTTCGACTATTACAATTAAGCAAGAAACTTGGCTTTAACAATATGATTGAAATGAAAACTAATGAATAGTCACATGAATAACAACTATCACACTGAAAAGCTAAGTTTAACATACAACCAAACGTTAACCTATGCTGAAGAACAAACCCACATCAACATCAATCATTTGACTTTGATGACCCAATCGCAAACAGCGTTTCACTCCTCAACTTCTAAAGGAAAAATTAATATTAATCCTAATCTATTCATAGCTCTAGATGAGAATTAAGTGATGCTGGACATCCTAAAGACTGGATCTAATAACTATAGTAAAAATTATGCTAAAAACAATAATGCAATAAATCAAACAAAATCGGTTAACCTATCTTGTTTTGTAAATTTTTTTCTTTTAATCTAATAAGAAATCTAACTACACAAAAACTGATCTTGCACAGTGTCTACTAACCCAGACTTCAACTCAACACAATAGACACAATCTACTTGACGTCAAAACAGAATTTTAGAAAAATGAAAAAAAAAACTAAATCGGCTAAAAAAAAAGCTAGTATTTACGTGATTTAAAACGAGACAAAACTAAAAAAAGAATGTGCTGTGGGATTTCCTAAATTAAAGCTAATCCTGAACTATTCAAAAACTAATAAAAAAAAACAAAAACCAAATATAAACCTATATTAAAACCACGATCTACTTAAATCAAGATTTGCCTATTCATAAATCAAGAAACGACTAATTAGATTAAAATGAAATCTGTATTTTTTTCTTTTTATTTATTTTCATATGCAAAACATAAAGTAACATAGATAAATATGCAGATGCTATGATGCTCTACTAAAAATATATGCTATGCAATGCTTTATGCGATGCAAAATCTAAATCTACGGTGAAAAAGAGGAAGAAAGAAGATCACCTTGCGGATCGCTTCCGATGAAAGGGTTGAGAGGAGAAAGTGATTGATTCTAGCTGCATACATGCCCCTCCGATGAAGAAGGTAAGAAAAGCCGATGCAGACGGGGTTTAGAGGATCGATGAAATAAAGAATAAGAAGAGGAAGAAGAAGGAGAAATAGAAGGAGAAAAGAAATCAGCCAAGAATAAAGAAGAAGAAGGGAGAAGGGAAGATAGAGGCAAGAGGCAAGGGAGGCAAGAGGGTTGTTGGAAAAAATGATTTCTTCAGCCCTTTTAATCCTATTTATGTGCCTAATTAGGTTAAAATCTAAAATTTCTAAAAAGGTCTGATAATTTTTCACTAATTTTCACAAGGGTCCTTCTTTAGAAATGTGTTTTTCAAAAGGATTTTTTTTTTCTAAAACTAATTAAGTAAGTCCTAATCTAACTAAATTATAAATTATAAAACTTCTAACTAATAAAAATACCGAAAAATGCAGTGCCGAATCGAAAAATGTGATTTTTCTGAAAATTCAATTTTAAAGCAAATTCTTGAAAACAATGATAAAGATGGGTTTTTAATGCGATTTTATCATGGATCATGCATAAATAAAGATGAATAAAATATGAATAGAAAACTTCTATCATGGATCATGTAACTTTATATCGTTGGTTTTCAGCAAAATGTCATCCATGTACAACATCATTATAATGAACTTACTCTAACTTTCCTTAAGGTATATACATTGATCAATAATATTTTCTGTAAACCCGAAAGTCATAATGACATGAGAAAATTTAATATATCACTGTCGGGAGGCCTATTTAAGTTCATATATTGATTTGTTATGCTTGCAAAACAAACGATCATCTTTAGAGAAACCAAGAGGTTGTTCCCTGTATACCTCTTCATTCAGATCCCCGTTGAGAAAAGTTGTTTTCACATCCATCTGATGTAGCTTTAAGTCATAATGAGCTACGATGGCCAAAATTATCCTCAATGACTCCTTAGTTGAGACATGAGAGAATGTCTCATTATAGTCAATGCCCTTCATCTGGGTGAATCCTTTAGCAACCAATCTTGCCTTATATCTCTCTATGTTACCTTTGAAGTCCTTTTTTTTTGTCTTAAAGACCCATTTACACCCTATGGGTTTTACTCTCTTAGGTAACTCGACAAGATTCCACACTTGATTCTTAGCCGTAAAGTTCAACTCTTCTTTCGTGGCTTTTATCCAGTGCGATGATTGTTTACTTTCAACAACTTTCATAAAAGTCAATGGGTCATTATCTATATCTATGAAATCATCAGGCTCCTGAAGGTACACCACATAATCAGGATGTATGGCAGATTTCCTAACTCTTGTGGATCTCCAAACAAGTCGTTCTTCAGGCTCAGATTGAACTTGTTTATCATGTTCGTGCTCTTCTGCATTATCCACAATAGGTTCACTTTGGATTTATGCATCAACAACCGGGTGATCAACCACATCATCATTAGGGATAACAATGTGGTATCTTTCGGTGTTTTCCTTAACAGGTAATGAAACTGGATCCTTTATTTCTTTAAAACTAAGGTTTTGAAGTGCACTTAATCCAACTGAACCATCTTCAAAGAATTTTGCCTTATTTGTTTCAACAATCTGTGGTAAATGAGATGGGAAATAAAACCTATATCATTTTGATCTCTCTGGATAACCAATGAAATATCCACTGGTAGTTCTGGGATCAAAGGCTTTAATGTGGGGGTTACACAACTTAGCCTCTGCTGGACATCCCTATATGTGCATATAAGACGATGATGGTTTCTTACATGTCCATAACTCGTAGGGAGTTTTAGGCACAGATTTCGTATGAACCTTATTCAAAATATGCACAACAGTCCTTAAGGCTTCACCCCGCAACTTCATAGAAAGTGTTGAATAATTCAACATGGCCCTGACCATTTTTTTAAGCATACGATTTCTCCTTTCAGCTATACCATTGTGGTAGGTACTACCAGACATGGTATATTGAGGCACAATGCCTTCATTTTTGAGAAATCACGCTAATGGTCCTTCCATTTGCCCCCATCTCAGTAAACCTATCATAATATTCATCACCTCTATCAGACCTGACTATTTTAATAACTTTATCGGTTTATTTCTCTACTTCTTTCTTAAATTCCTTAAACATCTGAAAAACATCAGTTTTTTTAAAGATCAAGTAGAGAGATATATATCATGAATAGTCATCAATAAAGGTGATAAAATATTTTTTGTCTGTGTAACAGGGGGTAAAAGGTCCACATACATTCGTATGAACTATCTCCAATATCTCACTACTACGTTTGACACCCTCTTTATATGTGTTTGTATGCTTAGCCTTTATGCAATCAATACATAGATCATTGTCAGTAAAATCTAAGGATTTTAAAATCCCTTCATTTACGAGTCTCTTTATTCTCTTTTCGGAGATATGACCCAATATTCGATGCCAAAGCATGTAGGATTTATCATTAATCGTGTTACACTTATTCTCAACCAATGCGTATTCAGAAGTCAAAGACTTCTGAGTTTGGATCTTCACATTTAATTTGTATAAACCATCATAAACTAATGTAAAACCAATTTCAATAGAATTTTTATAAATGAACAATTTAGAATTTTTAAACTTAAAATAATATCAAAATTTATCCAATCTTAAAATCGAAAATAAGTTTTTACTATATGATGGAATATAAAAGAGATCATGAAGATCCAGATCTACGCCTGTATCTAAAGTGATCATGCAGGTCCCAATACCCTTCATATGCGAATGCATCTTGTTTCTCGAATAAATGCTTTTCTCATGCATTGTTGAGTCCCTTCTGTTAAAAAATGATTGTAGACAGTTGGAAATATGAACAGTAGCACCATAGTCAATCCACCAACTATTTTTAAGAATTTATAATAAATTACATTTATGAGAAACAAATGACAAATTACTTTTTTTTCTAACTATTTCTTGTACTTTATGCAATCTACCATCCTGTATCCCTTCTTCTTGCAAAAGAAGCACTTTATGGGAGCAGAATCAGATTGCTTGCTCTGAAATGACTTATCTTCTACTGACTTCTTCTTAGCATTTTTCTTGAATGCATTCTTCTTTGGTCATACCTTGGATCCATGAGAAGCCACATGTGCAATTTACATATTCTTTCTTTTCAATCTCTCTTCCTCTTCAACACACTTAAACATAAGTTTATTGAATGCTCATTCATCATTATGTGTATTGTAAGAGATTTTGAAAGGTCCATTCTCCAAAGGTAAGGATGCTAGAATCAAATGCACTAGGAATGAGTCAGAAATGGTCAACTTCATGTCATTTAGTTGAGACGCTATGTTCCTTATTTCCAAAATATGCTGGTGAATATTATCCCCTCTAGAATATTTCATAGTTATGAGATTTGACATTAAGGTACTAGATCTGGCTTTATTTGAACTCACAAATTATGCCTCAATGGCACTCAGGAATTCCTTCATTGTCCTGCATTGTGAGATAGCACTGTGAATATTCTTAGCCACCTTAGATTGCAAAAGCAACAAGCTAAGTCCATTCGAGCGCTCCCACTTCTCAAAAGCACTATTTTGACCAGTAGTGCTTTGATCAGTTAGGGCAGCGGGTTCATCTATCCTAAGAGCTAGATTCAGATCTATATACCCTAATGTGAAAATGATAATTTTTTTTCAATAACCAAAATTAGATCCATCAAGAAAATGTATTGAACTTGAGCCATCTAAAATCACAGAGCTAAAAACTGCATGACAAAAGACATGTATCAAAAGAAAGTATATACGAAACAAACCTGATAGAAAAAACAATAAATAAAAGGCCCTGAATATGCTTATTTTCGAACAAGTGTAGGGGGTCATTGGAGTCCTACTTTGGTAAGAGCTCTGACATGCATAATCAATATGCCTACCGACCAGAGTTGGTAAAACTGAGGCTCATGTGAAGCTAGACCATCAACACATGGTACCTTTGAATACACATGTATGATGTATCTTAACACATTTGCCTCATTTTATCCTACCTAAATTCCAAACACGATAAAACTACATTTGAATCGTTTATCATTTCATGAATCTAAGTACAACTGTAGTATTGGCTAAAGTTATATGCTAGAACAAAAATTTGACAACGCACGTGTATTGAGTCACTTTAGTTACATGAATTCACTAAGTCATCTAGGTATCCTTGATGCCAATATTATACATTCATTTATGCATGCATAATTACAAATAAAATGCATAAAAAATAATAAAAGTCAAGCTTAAATAGGTAAAACCCTGGGCCCTCAAGCAGGAACCGGTCTGAAAACACTCTAAATCGGTCTAAAACAGTCACGAACCGGTCATCCAAAGGTCTGAACCGGTTTTGAACCTTATAAACCAGTGTTAAGTATGAACAAAAGTTCATAAAACCCTATAACCGTATGCCAAAATCCCTTTATCTTCTTATATTTATGAAAACAATGTCTTAGCATCTTAAAACCAATGAGAAACCTGAAGGAACCAGTCAAAAATGGCTCTGAACCGGTCCCAAAAAGGGTCAAATCATTCATAGATCCGGTTCAGTCCAAATAGTACCTGGACCCTTACTAGATCCGGGTTTGACCCAATACTAACTGGATCCGGGTTTGACCTGGCATGAGCCGGATTCGGGTTTGACCCGGTATGATTTGGATTCAGGTCTGACTATATGAACCTGATCTGAGTCTGACCTGGTATTAACCGGATTCAGTATAAACATAATCCGGTTCGGACCCAGTCTTTCTAGATCAAATCCATACCTAGACCCGATCCGGTTCCACCGATAAAAAGCAAAAAACAGAAACCCGAGGGTTTCTATTTACAAAATCGGTGAAACTGAAAGGGGGGTTTTGCCATCCGGTCTGCCGACGACTGATGTCACTTGCCGACGACCGACGTCTCTTATCGGCGACCCACGTCACCTATCAGTGACCCTCATGGAGCCCAGTTGGTGATGCTCTTTCGGCAATGCCTGTCGCCCGACACAGCCCCACGGCTGAAAGGAACAACGCAGCGGAGTGCCCCAGATGTCATACGTCACCGAATGTTGCATGTCGTCGGACGACCCTTGACATCGGTGAATCGGCCGTCGAAAGCGGCCATTTCTCGGCGACACATCCTCATGACAACCCCCACTGCCCGACGACAGAGGAAAGTAGCATAAAGGAGGGGTTTTTTAAACCCCTTTCTGGAGGCTGGCAAAAGATGCCGACATTGAAATGCGGCGACCCCGACGACGGCTAATCACCCTGCAGCCCGATGGCCACAGGTAAATCTGAACTTTTTGTGGGTTTTTTTTTACTCTGTCGCCCCACAATGATAGTCGTTGTCTACCGGCGACACCATGTCGCCCTACGACAACCTGCTGTCGACTGTCAGCAACCAACGTCACCCCACGACGACTCTGCTTTGTCAAAAAATACTGTCGCCCCATGGCGACAGTCACCGAAAAAATGCCAACGAGCCCGCACAACGAAAAAGCATGGCGTGGGCCCATAACCCAATGTTGGGTTTCCCCTTTGCTGCAACGCATAACAAAACTAGAGTGAAGGCGTAAGCGTACCTGAGGCAGCCATTGAAAAATCAGATGATGGATAGTGGTTGACTCCAGTGGCTGAAACAGGGTGAGCTTTGCTCCTCAGCCGGACTGTAGCCCTCCAATGAGCGCAGGCTCCTTCAGCAGTCGGTGAGCAGGATCCCTCTTTAGTCAAAAAACTCAGAAAACATAATTTTTTTCCTTAACCCTTTTCTATGTTTTTCTCTTCATCTTGATGCTTGGGTTGCTCATTGATACCCAGCTTTATGACTGCGGCATGGGATCTTAGCGTAACCGTTCCCTCCTTGATTTTCCATATGTTTATCTGAAGGAACACTAAAAAGGGAAGGTTACCAAAAACGTGGGTAACTGCCACACATCGTGGCTTATCCCAAAAAGCAATTCAAGCCTCTTCTCGCAGCAATGCACCAGTCTACGATTCTTCACACCATTCTCATGAGAGGGCCTGGGTGTGTTGTTCTTATTCAGTTTCTCTGAGAATGCTTGAATAGATTGTCACATGTTTTGGAGAGTAACCTCCAAGCTATCAAACCTTCAGTTAAGGGTGGAGTAGGTGTTGTCAATGGACTTGTGCAGTCGGTCATGCTACTCTTGCCCACCTCCATGATATGGTTCAGTCAAGACTAGGGATGGGTTCACCAACATGAAACAGGTCGGTTATAGTGGTCATTAGCAGAAACAAGTTATAACTGTAGGTTCAGTCTGGACACAGTCTTGCAACAGGTTTTGGTGCAGATTTTTTTTTTTCTCAAGCTATAGGAAACCAAAAATTCTAAGGTTTGGTCAGTAGGTGATTGACAAACTAAAGGATTCTCAGGCCAAATCTCATGAGTAAATTCCAAAGGAATTGTGAGATTTGAATTTTTGAATGAAAAGGATTTTCTTGGTATGAACAGGATCATGATAATGTAATAGCAGAAAACAGGTTTCACCCAAAAAATGTTATGTCCCAAGAAAAAGATCCACAAATCCTAAATTTTTGACCAGGTCTAGATAACACCTTGATGCAAGCACGGTCAACATTTCAAGGAAAAAAATTCTAAAAGGTGTAGGTCGGATGAATTTCTGAAGAAGTCGGTTTCAGGTGGTCTGGACAGGTTTAGGTTAAGGCAAGGTTAGCAAACAGGGTTCACTACAGGAATTTTAATTCTCAGCAAAGGAGTCTAAAAATTCTGAAAATCGGTCCTAATGTAGGTAACACATGGGTTAAGGTGTATACAGAATTTCAGAGTGAAACATTAGATGGTTAGGAAACTACGATTTTTTAAAGTAGGACCCACATTCAGGCTTGGTCTGACAATATTCGGACCACTCAACTGAGTATACCTAATCACCAACAACAACACTCCTCGGTAGGGAAAATCAATCCAGCAACATCACCAACAACAACTCAACGTAGCAAATTCATCCATGAACAAAAACAGTTCAATTGGGTATACCTGAACTTGCAGTGCATGGGTGAACCTGCTCAAATTTTATGCTAATCGAGGTTGACGCTGCATAAATCCCCTCGTGCAATTCCATGGAGCGAGAACCATTCTTTCTAATACCAGTTAATGTGTGTTTTGGGCCTATGAGTTCTATTGGTTCGAACACGGGAAGGGTTAAGTCTAAATTGGGTCAACTCGGGTAGACAAGGTGGTTGGGTATAGACAGGTTCTGGGAGAAAAATCAGTTCTCCCAATTGGCGCAACAAAAAAATACTAAATTTTAAGGGATGATTTCAGACATCTTAAGGTAGGTTCAGTTCAAAATTCAAAGTCAGAGGACATGAGAACAAGGAGATAAGGATTTTTAAAGTAGCTGAAAAAATCAGGAGAGGACAGGGTCAACTAGGGGTGGCAATTTCTGACACGACCCGCCAACCCGACCCGCCAACCCACCTCTTAGGCGGGTTCGGGTTGGGCTTAAGCCAACCCGTTTAATAAACGGGTCGACCCGCATAACCCGTTTATTAAACAGGTCGGGTTCGGGTTGGGGGTGTGCCAACCCGCCAACCCGGCTGACCCGTTTAATAAACGGGTTAGGCGGGTGGGTCAACCCGCCAACCCGTCTGCCAACCCGACCCGCCAACCTGCCTACCTGCCAACCCGATCCGTCAACCCGTCAACCCGACCCGCCAACCTGACCCGCGAACCTGAAAACCCGTTTACCCGACCCAACCCATTTATTTAATGGGTTGGCGGGTCGTGTCGGATTACCCGTTTATTAAACGGGTCGGGTTCGTGTTTGCCACAGCTGACCCGTTTAATAAACGGGTCGGGTTCGGGTTGAGGTATGCTGACCCGCCAACCCGCCAACCCGACCCGATTGCCACCCCTAGGGTCAACCTGGTTAAGGTTCAGGCAGTCTGGGTTATAAAATTTGACTCATCACACTGGGGACAGAGTCTTGGTTGGACCTTGGGCAGCACCCGAAGATCAAGGAAGCATCACACGACCTATAGGAGGTCAAGTAACCAGAGGGAGAGAGGAAGAGAAGGGTGAGCCTTAGAGAGAGGAATTCTAATGAACAAAAGAGAATACAGGATCTTTTATAGGCATATGAGACCCTCATTAAACCCATAAGCAAATTTCATAAAATATTAAAAATGTCTTAATTCTAAACATTCTCTACTCTTAGGTCTTCCAGAAATAACCTATGCTTAGTTTAGCTTTTTCTACTTGAGTCCAAAAATATAGCCTGGGCTTAGTCTAGCTTTGCCCAAAAATAGGGGTGGGTGGGCCCCACCAGCCAGTTGTTTTTATTGAATGTGTTATGTATCAACCCAATCCGTATAATAGATTCAGGCAGAAGCTTAATCATTCTGATTCAAAGATGTAGAACCAAAACAATCCGCATATATGCATTCATGAGGCAACTAACTTATTAATAAAACTGGTTTTTCACCCTTTATTTAGCAGAAAAGTTCACTCCACGATTAACACGATTTTATTGAAAAAGTTCACAACATGATTAACACAATTTCATTCCTTATGTTTGCTCTTCACAGGACTGAGCTAACAGAAAATCCTATTTTACTTGCAACATGTTTCGCAGCCAGGACTCCAAGAACAAAAAGTCTCAGTGATCCTATTTTACTTGCAACATAGCTGCTAGATGGTCGCGCATGCGCAGCAAGCTGTGCTTAAGTCCAAGCTCTTAAAAAGTCTCAATGATTTGAGAGAAAATGGCCTTGAAATCTTCTGTAGGTGTGCCAGCACCCTCAGGCTTTGATGCCAGGTCGAATGCCCTGTTCCTTGCCTCAGGGTGCAGCAGTGCCTGCAGACATGAAAAGAAAGCAATTTTCAGGGCAACCTGCAGCAAATTAACATGCATGTGCATCTGTGCACCACAACTACTAACATACCTGAATGCAAACCTCTGCTACATCAGCCCTGGGAACTGTATTTGTTTCTGATTCAAAAAGTACATCACCATGTCCAAACAGCAACTCCCGTCGACCGCCTTCTTCGTCCACCAACCATCCAGCTCTTGAACACAGAGGACAAATAGCAAATAAGAATGAAGATGAGAAGAAAATTGAGTTGGCAGATGGCTAAGATTCTTTAAACCTTGTAATCCTATAAAAATGTACACGTGATTTGATCCAGAACCCTTTGTAGATTGTGATCATTTAGTCTAACCATGCTGTCTCTGTGCATGTGCATCAAACATGCAAACATACGAACTTGAGTGTTCCCTACTTTCAATAATTGATGGCATCCGGATTTCTGTGGAGGTACTAGTTATTGAATATAGGGCTATGAATATTAGGGTGTCAATGGGTCGGAACTGGTTCAGACCCAGGTAGGTCCAGACAGCGTCCAATCAGGTCTGCCATACACAAAACCATACGAGGGTCCTATAAGAATTACATGAAGCAGACCCGGTCTATAACTGGTAAAATAATATTTTTTTATTTTTTTACATTGAAAAATCACAAGTTTTAATCGGAACTTGGATCGGGCTCGGTCCGGTATGAAATTTGACAAACCATACCCACCTCCATATACTAATTGGACCCTTCGAATCCAACCTGGACTCTAATCGGGCTTCCTTTTTTTATCACCAAACCCTGACCCTATAGGGTTTGGTATGGGTTGGGTCCAAGTCAAACCTGACCCATTGACCCCTTTATGGTGACATGATTGTGATGCACATACTTTGCCTTAGGTTGATTGCTTTAAATTGACCGGTAAGGTCATGCGTTCAAAGAACATGAATGAGCACAAAGGAGAAGGGAACTTATTATTTAAGCATTCAATACATAAGCTTGATAAGATTTGAGAAGTAGAGCTGGTAAACGAGCCAAACAAGCTGAGCATTCAAGCACTGACCAAATTTTGCAGGCTGAGGCTTAGGGCTGAGAAATGAGATGAGCCGCCTGTGTTGGGCTCGTAAATAAGAGCTTGTTCAAACTTGTAAGCCGAACATGAACAATACTGCTCGGGTTGGCTCAGCTTGTATAAGCTCATTGAGTAGTAACAAATATATTTTAAGACATTTTACATCACAAGAACCGCAGATACAAGTCAGAGAGAAATTCAAGATCTTTATGGTCAATTAAAACAAATGATCACATTCTTTACTGAACCAAAGGATGCATAACACAAATGTAACAACAAATTTGGTAGGACATTCAGATTGTAACTCATTAAATACATTCACATCATAAGAAATCCTAGAAGGTACCTTATGAGTGTATATGGTACACCTGAGTTTGCCAAGTACTCCTCTGATTTACGCTTCCAAATCTGAAAGCACAAGACATTGTCAATTGACATTCAATTTCAGTCCCCTATAAAGTTCCAACAATTAATCTTGATGAGCAAAGAAGCATTTCAAGATGACATTACTAATATCCTGGACTTCTATCCAAAGAAAAACAACAACAACTAACCAGCAATTGAAAAATTGCCAAAGACCAATTAAACGGAAAGAAAAATACACAAGCACCAAGAGATAGACACGCCCATAATCAATTAACAAAACGTCATAAAGAGACTCCAAAAGAGTTTCTAACCAAAGCTAACTTACCAATACATTTCCATTGTCGATACTGTTCAAATAATGATTAGGATCTGTTCCACCCATGGACCCCACCAAAACAATGTGCTTTACTCCTGCTTTTTTAGCTGCATAAAAAACTCTTTAAGTAAATAAACATAAACCGCACTAATGCAATGCTAAAGGACCATTTGATTGGTAGAACTAAAAGCTTACTGCACAGAATAAAAAATAAGCATCATTCCACGATAATATAGAAATGTAAATTCAAAGATTGAAATTTTTTGTCCCATCCCATACAATGGGACTCCAATCACATAACCGAAACATAACATTTTGAGTTATTATAAGAGAGAAAAATACCAACCAGCATCAATCTGATTCTTCTGTCCCAACCAATCGACCTACAACCCCAAAGAGAAAAAATGTGATTACCATCATGCATTAAATGCTCCAAAAGCTGCCCACAAGGGCTCCGCCCATCTGGTGACTTGTGAATGTCACCAAAGTTGACGGGACGTCACAACTTCGAAACCCACGGGTGGCGTCCCTTACAGCAAGGTCGAAGCTCGAAAGGTTAAAGAAATACACATGTATGATGAGTTGTACAAAGTCCAGAATTACCTGTTCAGGATATGCCCCAACGTCAAAGTAGTAATCTGGCTGACCACCCTCGGTTTGATCAGACCCAGGCTTTATATGCGCCACTGCACCGGTGAGAATCACCAATGCATCAATACCTTCAAATGCTGGCAGGATGCTGTTGGGGTCCCTAACATCCCCAACAAACACATCGTCGCCACCTCCTATTTTCTTCTTACTCTCCTCTCTTCTAACCAAACCCCTTGCGACGAACTGATCGATCCTCTCCTTCAGTTTCTTATACGCAAATTGCCCTGAAATCCCACAAGGCACTCGTTCAAAATGAATCGTCCCACAGGGGAAAAGAGAGAAAAACGATAAATGGTGATCTGGGTTTCCTAGGAAAAAAGCTTTTACCAGTTGCACCGCCAGCTCCGGTGACCAAGACCGTCGGCAAGGCCATGGCTGAAACCGCGAAGCGTCTGAAACTGAAGCGCTTGGGGTCTTTCGGCGCTGTAACTGTGGAGAATCGCGTGGAGTTCACGACGTTAAATAAGGAAAGGGAAAGTGGGCGGAGGGACACGAACGGAGAAGTCATTCCACCGTCGGGTCGGTGTACGGGACACGAACGGAAGAGGCATTCCCACCGTCGGATCGGCGCGGATTTTAAAGGTGCGAAGAACACGTACGGAGGCATCCTGTTTATGTCATAAAGACATGTGGACACGGATGCATGACGCGACGTGAGAACACGATTTTTTTTTTAATTTTAAAGTAGTAAAAAATGTTTTCTGATGCTTTAATATTAAAAACAAAATTTTATTAAAATTATACCTACAATTAGAAACAGGGGTGTCAACGGGTCAGGTTAAACCGAACCCAACCCGGACCAAATCCTATAAAGTCCAAGTATAGTGATAAATAATAAGACCCGTTTAAAACCCAGGTCGGATTAATACATAGATCCGGGTATAGTTTATAAAATTTTATAACAGACTTGAGCCCAACCCGAGTTTCGATTAAGACCCATAAATTTTTAATGTAAAAATACAACAACAAACAACAACAACTACGCCTTCATCCCAAAACAATTGGGGTCAGCGATATGAACCAAAAAAGAAATTCATTTTGGGTCTTCCACATGAATCCTTTTCCTCCAATCATTTCTATCCAACGCCATGTCCTCGGTGAGGTTCAAAGCATTCATATCCTTTCCTATCATCTCCATCCAAGTCTTTCTAGGCCTACCCCGACCTTTTTTAACTAATATATTTTTAATGTAAAAATGATAAAAAAAATATTATTTTATAAGGTATGGTCCAAGTATGATTCATGTAGTTCTTATCGAGTTTAGGTATAGTTTCTTTTATAGTGGACCCAATTACACTGAGGCTGAGATTCAATACCATATCCGAAAATCGGCCTAATTATGGTTTTACCTAGGTCCGAACCAAACTTGAACTGTTGACACCCCTACTTACAAGAGTCACTAATAGGCATTTTCAACACTTTTTTTGCAAATCCATCCATGTGGAAGCCCATGGTAAGGTGAATTTGCTAAGAATCAATTTTTGGATCATGCATTTTCAATGAAAAAATGAGATTTTGAAATGCTTGAATATTTATGAAGATTATGTGCTATTGATTTTAAAACCTAATCAGATGATTAGAGATGATTTAAATTCAAGAGAAAAGAATGAACGGTTCACATTAGTTCTCATGTTTCCAGTTCGCATATCAAGACTATTAAAATATTAGTCATCCGTGTCCATGTCTGAGGGTGTCCACTCGTGTCATAGCATATGTGCTGTAGCATCCCACTGTCGGATCCGTATGGATTTTTATTTTTATTTTAAATCTCAAGACGCGATTTGCTCTGAATTCCGTTGTGAGCTGTCCTTATCTTCAGATTTGCCGAGTCTTATCCACCTTCTTCATCGCCTGTCTCGGGTAGGCGGATCGGTCTGTGATTGTGAGACGGATCTCACCCTTGACCATTAGTTGAGACTCTTACCGTTGACCGTTAGTTTTTTTTTTGGTCCCTTTTATTAGAAAGAACCATACCATTGACCGTTAGTTGGAGAAGAGTCATTGTTAGGACTCTCAATAAAATATAGTTTTAGGTGCTTTATGTTATATGTGTTTGTCATTGCTTATTTATGAAGAAGAAAACTAAATTGATTTGATGTAAAAGTTGGGGTGGACTAATCGTTTTGTGAATGTGAGACTGCTCTTACCATTGACCATTAGTTTTTTTTTTTTTTCAGTTGAATAAGCTAGGGGAAGGGCCCCTTCCTTTATTAGAGAGAACCAGAGGTGGAGCCAGAAATTTAAATTAGGATGGATACAACTGTACAGTAAAAAGAAAAAGAAAATAATTATTAATAAATTATAATAAAATTTGTTTTAAAAATAAATAAATATTTTAAAATGTACTTTTTACAATTGACATCATCAATTTTTTATATTTGTCAAATAATTTATAATTGATTCATTGTTAATTGTAAAAGAAATAGCAATTGATAAAAATTATAGATCTCTCATCTATGCTAATTGATATAAAAATAAAAAAATAAAATGCTTAATATTCTGACAAAAATCAATGATTCATTATTCATGGATTCATACTTAATGCTTATTGAGAAAGAAAAACAAATAAAAACCATAAAACTGTAATTAAAAGTTGATAAAAATAAAAAAATCAAAATCAAAATCTCAATTCGTACAAGCATAATAAATTATGCATTTTATGCTAATTGATAAAACTCTAATATTCTACTAAAAAATTATTTATTATCCATGAATACATGTCTAATGGTAGTTTTAAAAAATAAAAAACCCTAAAACTATAACCAAACATTTATGTTATTGTGACAAAAAAATTAAATCAAAACTTGTTAACAAAATATTTTTGAACAGGGAAAGATTTGATTTACCCAAATTTATTAAAATACTTTCTGAAATTGTGGGGACACCATATATATAAGAGCCTCGATCGTCATTCGCCTAATGGGAAGGTAGGATCTAGGCAAGTTCTCTAATCTTCGTACACCGACTTGCACCGTTGAGACACTTGAATATGCAATGAAGATCAAAAGTGTATAACAGTTCTTTGAAATAATAAAACCTAAAATATAAGAATGGATTATCTGAAAATCACCTTTTTCGAGCTTGAGGACCGCTAAGATTTTAAGTTCTTTCTTCATTCTTGTGACACTTCTGCGTAGGGATGAAAATGGTTACAGCTTCGGCATGACTTCGTCGCAAGTAGGCTAATTCAATAGTATGAAGAGGCTAGGGCTTGTTCTCTCTAGGATCAAAGCTTAGGCGAAGAAATTCCAAATGATCAGATTATAGGGGTGAGACCCTACTTATAGTTTTCCGAGTGAGATATGGATCACTGAGTATTTTTTGGTTTGGATCCAATCCAAATAAATCAGAGTCTATCCCTAATAAGGATAGGACTCACCCAGAAGAGTCATTCTTCTTGGAAGTTCTATCCTAGAAGAGTCCTCCCTCTTGAAAATTGTGCAGGAGGGTGAGGAGGTTGAAATTAGACAGAATGATGATAAGCCAAATGACTTATCCTCTATCCAAGCTGTGGGATGGCAAAGCTGTCTGGCCGTCCCTAGTCTGGGATGATGAAACAAACCACTATCCCAAAGGTAGAAGGGCTAGACCAGCCGCCATCCCAAGATGGGACAGTGCCAGGTGTCACCATCCCTGGGTGCGAGCGAAGACAAAGTGGGTCATCCTCGACTAGGACGACTGATGTAAGTTTTATGAAATGAATTTTTAAAGATATATTTTTAGTAAAAATGATTTATGAAAGCCATACACCAAATAATAAAAACCGGCTCACACTAGGGTGAGATCCAGGTCGAACTTAGGGAATGAGAGAAGAAACTTTGTATTCCACAAAATGACAAGCTTTATTGCATTTTAAAAATAAATAAGTAAAAGTAACTAGCTATTACAATGAATTACCCTCGTGCAGAGGGCTTAAAAGAATAATAAATGACTTTATTACAAACCCAAATTAATAAAATAAATAAACCTAAATCTAAAAGAAAAGAAAAAGGGATCTTCAGTTGCTTGAGCTCTAGTCCCTTTGATCTTCACTGCTTCCCTTTTTGACCAACAGGCTTATAAGAGCTACTAGTATTTTATTCTTAGGGCTCTTTGAGGGGCCTTTTTAGGAACCTTTAAGGGACCTCAAAGGACACTTTAAGGGTACTTTTGAGAGCCCATCGTACACACCACCGCTTTCCTGCAAAATAAAAAGACAAAACGAGCAGAACAAAGCAAAGAAACTATACAAAAAATCTAATATTTTAAACAAGAAAAATAAGAAACTAATCTAACACACTATAACAAACTTGTAACAAATAACTAACATGTAACAACTAAGAAACTAACATATAACAAATAACTAACTAAATAACAAACTATGTAACAAACTAACTAACTAAATAACAAGAAAGAAACTAACAAACTAACTAATCTTAGAATGAATTAAAACAAACCAATAATTCTAAAACAATAAAAAAACATGAATCTAACTTAATTAAACTAAGGCTTAATGAAATCTCATTGAATATGCAATAAGCTAAATCAACTTTTAACTACTAAAATAAAAAAACTGTGAGATCAAAACTAATTAAATCTAACGATTAACCAAAACCTAACCAACTATTAAAGACTCTAAAGTAACTTCTAACTAATTAAATATGGACACACTTTGATTCAAAACCGAACTAAACAAACAACATGGAATAAGTAAATTTAATCTAACAAATTAAACTGGTGTAACAATTAACAAATGCAAGAAAGAAAAGAAAGACTAACTACTAAGAAAATTAAACATGTACTAGGCTATACCGAATTACTAACTAGCTAACCAATTGCTAAAAAATAAAATATGAAACATAATCTAATCTACAATAAAAGAATAAGTAAACAATCTATTGATGCAGAGCATCCAAAGATTCAAAGTTCAGAAGCAGAATTAGATCCCAATCCAACTCTCCAGACCCGATCCGGGCATTGCTATCCAAGGCGATCCACATGCTTGCAGGATGTCTCTTGTCCTAGTGGATCTGCAGTTTAGTCGATGCTCGTCGTGCTCCTTCACTAGATGCTTCGATTCCATTGCGTCTTCATGGAATCATATTTTTGGATATTTTGTCTGCAGTTCTTATTTCATGTAATCTTTTATTTTTATTTTTTTTAGGAGCCGGATTCTACGGATCCGGATAGTTCTGGTGCCCTGTAGGATTTTTTTATGGCACTAAAGGGTGTATGGGGAATGAGGGTAGTTTTTGTTTTTTTTAATTGCATTATTTCTAATGCATTTTTTTGCAAGATCCAGTTTGTTGCATGTTTTGGATCTGGATCACGATCATTTTTTAAGAGGCACTAGTTGGCGCCACTTGGTATGAACCAATATAGCCTTCATTCAAATCCATCCTTGATTATTCCAAGTCAATATGGTTGTTGGACCTCTTAATGGTCCTTAGCCAAAATTAGCCTAGTCAATTTTGAATTTTGAAGCTTGGCTTAGGAAGGCCATTCCATCTTTATGGTGGCTCTTCCCCAAGTCCTTTATGAGGTGGAAGTCGACCAAGGCTGAGGAGGCTTCTTTGATCTATCAAAAATTTTTTTGGGTGGCTGGTTTTGAAAAACTTCCTTGGGTGAAAGAAGGTTCGAATCTCATTTGAGTGTGGAAGGTGATCTTTGAGAAGATCGACCTTGACGTTGCTGTGTAAGTATTTTAGTTCATGATTGCTGGTCTTCAAAGAGGGTTGTTCAAGCTACTGTTCGTGAATCTCAGTTTGATATTGGCTGCTTCCCTGCAACATCCCATTGTTATCATCTTCCGGATAAAATCGCCAGTTCATTTGTTATACTCCATTGTTATCTTCTACGTTTCTTGTTGACTGTTGTTTACAAGTTTCAAGTAGATCATTTGTTGTAGTTGGAATGAAAATTTTGAAGTATTTATGTCACTGAATAGTTCTGCTGCTCACAAGAAATTCCAGTTCATTGTGATATTACGTAACTCATTTTCTATCAAGAAATGAGATAACCTATACCGAGTTGTCTGAGATGACTCTGAAGAATCGATCATATCAGCCTCAATACTGGTCAGATTCTGACGTTCTTTAGCTTTTTGAAAAGCTAAGACATTCCTCTACAACTTTGTAGTTAAGACTATTGCGTGAATCATCTCTCTGTACCCTTGAAAAGTACTAAGAAGGTTTTAGAAGGATAAAGCTCAATTGTTCCCTGTCTGGTGCAGAACATGCCTGGTAGTGTTCCATATTTTTTAAATTATTTTGAGATTCCCTCTATGAAAAATTGATTTGTTTGATTGTGTGAAAAGATAAAACATAGCTCTAAAACTTTTATGTTTAAAGTTGTGGCTGAATCTTTGTTTAAGTGTCTAAAAAAATATCAATCTTTTTACTGCTGTTGAAAAGTCATGGATTTAAAGCATGTGTCAATATCCTAATTTAGATCTTTGAGTTTTCCCGATTTTCTGATATTTCATGCATGACTTGTGAATTTGAAACTTGAATTAGTTAGTTGATATACTGTTGAACCAAGTTACTATTCAGAGTTTCATCTGATTCGTATGTTTGCAAGTCTGAAATTCATGTTGATGTGAATGCATGTTACAAATCCTAGATTATAACTTACAACAAATATCACATATTGTTTTGAGAGTTCAAAAATTTGTAGAGACCCATAGAAAACTCAAAAAAATACAAATCATAGCTCGTTAGAAAGGTATGGATCTGACCTACGATATCTTTGTTGAGAGTTTCCATAAACTTCACCATCTGAGAGGTTAAAAACCCCTTTGAACTGACTGTTTGAAGAGCCCAAAAGTCTATTGCAGACTTGTTTGTCAGTTCCAATTCCAAATCCGTGGAATAGACACCTCTGATCCGAATCTAGTGATTTTAGATTCGTTAAAAAGCCGTGTGAGTCATGCACAAATCTCCTTTGGACCATCTCTGTCGAAACAGAGCGCTCGTGTCTCAAAATCCTATTTTTCTAGAGTCCTATTCAGACTCATTTTCATGAAAAGCTTCCGCACGTGTCAATATCTGTTTGGATCTTGAATCGTGGATCAGTGCTTGCCGAGTCCACATCAGCTATAGTGTAGAAAATAAAAACCAAAAAATATATTGCAGAAAATAATAAAAAAATGGTTAGGCTGCAAGTTCTTGAAATAACTTTTATGCTTGGAAGGTGTCGACCAGTCTAATCAACACATGATGAAATGTTGCAGATCACGATAGACTCATGCGGCTAACCTGTTTGGGTTGGTTGATCAGGTATGGGTCGGTGACAGCCACCCAATTGGTCGACCAGAAAAGATTTGGTCACTAGGGTCAGTCGACGATCTGGCGTGCGTTGAATGTTCTGTTCAGATTTTGACCGAGGCTGATCAGAATTGGATCAATAGCTTGTCACGCAGGCTGGATCGAGGACTGTGCTGGAACTGGACCAGGTCTGTCACTCAGGGCAGATCTAGTCCAAATTCAAAGAGAACTATGTTGCAACCACATGTATTAAAACAAAACAAAACAAAACACGTGATGATGAAATAACACAGAAACTAACTATGCAATGTTAAATCACAATCTATGTTATTCCGCATGCAATGACATGACAAAAACTAAACTACACTATATGCAATGCTAGACATGATATCTATATAATTTTTTTCTTTTTCTTTTTGCAATGAATAAAAGCAAGAAATCTAAACTACATGCCACAAATATACGAAAATAAAGCTATCCTATATGCAATGACAAACTATTATGCATGCATTCTATGAAATAAACAAGAAAAACTAATCTAACTAAGGAACTATGGAGAGACGGGAAAGAAGAAGCAAACCTCACGATTCACCTTCGATGGAGGGATTGAGAAGAAGAAACGATCTTTCCTCCAAGTTACACGTGCCTTGGATGATGGGGACAAGAAGAACTAGCGTCAGAAGGGATTAGAAGCAATAAGAGAATGAGGAAAAAAGAGGAAGAATAACAGGGAGAACCGGCTAGAAACAAAAGGAGGAAAAGAGAAGGAAGAGGGAGAAGAGGGTGCATTTTTTCTGGAGGAAAAGACGCCCTCTCTGCTGAAAAAATTGTTTTTATATTGCAAATCTAGGTTAAAACTAAAATTTCTAAAAAGTCCAACTAAGTTTTAAAAACTCTAAAAACTACACTCCTCTAAAAACATGTTTCATAAAAAGACACTTCTAAAAAAATTAAAATACTAGTTGAAATTCCTAAACTAATTAAACTATAATTGAAAAAGTCCTAAACTAATCAAAATACTGAAAAATGCAGGGAAGACTTGGAAATTATTGATTTTACTTTTATTTTGAATTTTAAAGCAGATTCTCAAAAAAGATTAATAAGAATGGGTTTTTAATGCATTTTTTTGATGGATCATGCATAGAAATATATGTATGAAATGCAGAATTTATGCATGATCTAATTCCCCCATGCTTATCTTTTGCTAGTCCTTGAGCAAACTGACCCTGAATAAAACAAAAACAAACTAACAAAGCAAAAACCTAACTCATTTTTGTAGGAATCTCGATTACATTTAGTGTATGCAATATGCCCTTACACCCCTGGGTTACCCCAGTGAACGAGTAAGGTCTTGTGAGTGTTTGCAGTGATGCTACTCACAAACATCTCTATCATGTATACATAAATATTTCAACTTTACGAAGTATTAGGTAGTTAAAGAGTTTGTTTTTATGAATATTTCATGCCATTACACTTTCATGACATATTTAGAGTCTTTTTCATGCTACCATAGAGTAAAACTTTTTCTTTTGCTTTTTTAATATTATAATCATTTATGCTTTATTCTCGAAAAATCAAATACACACATGTCATTGTTTAATTTTTCTCACTTATATATTTTCTGCACAGGTTTCTCAAAAATTATTCCTAAGCAGTGAACTTTATCTTTATGCTCTTGATTTTGTTTTATTTTTTTTCCCAGATTTTCAAAAATTTTACACTTTTTTTCTTTTTATAGAGCACTATATCAAATTTTCAGTTTTCGTAACCCGTGTAACGAGCTTTGGGTCAGTGACTCCCAGGCCAGACGACCTTAGGGCACCAGATACAAAGTATCCCTCAGACTTAAATGCTCAAGTCACTAAATTTTAAATTTTTATAGTTTTACGTATAACTTTCTTCTTTGTCGTCTATAATGCCAACATTTAGGCTCTCTATAAAGTCCATGTAACAGGTTTTTTGGCCAATGGCTCCCAAACCAGATGACTTTAGGGCACCAGGTGTAAACACCCCTTAGGCTCTACTTGCTCGAATCGAATATGCCACATATATCAACTTAGATAAAGAAGTGATTTCTTTCCTTATCTTTTTCGATATGGAAAACAAATACTTCAACTTGTGTCTGAGCCCAACTACTGGGCAATACGAAGAGATTAAAGAACTAAACATATGCTCATTTTCACTTTTGAGCTCTTATTTTCAATGTTGTTCATTTGCTTTATTTTAAAAAACAAACTGTGCATATTCATACTTGTGATTCAAAATAAACTTTAACATGCATCTACCATCTTTTCTTTGAAATCTACACAAACGACCACATTTTTCTAGACTAGTATCAGAAAGATTTTTTCATGGAGCTTAAAAAATTCTCTAAAATGTTAGATTGTATAAAGTATTCATATAGGATAAAACTCATTCCTTAAAAGCTTAATTTTTATGAGTTTTCATCAGTGCAAATACAAGGACAAAAAGAAAAATTTGGGTGTGCAAAATACACCCTCTCCCATGCTTGAATAACAATGTCCTCAATGACACTCCCTCATGCTTACATGAAATTAGATGAATGCACACTATGAAATAAAAGATATGCAAGAGAAGGAGTAGAAATCACCTGATTTGTGCTATAAAATTTGTCCTGTTACCTGTAACTCATAAATCATAACAAAAAAAATGAAATGTATCTCAAGCATTTCTTGCAGTTTTGCTCCGTGTTTGCCAAAAAAAATTGGTCTCTAAAGCTTCATGAAAGGGGGCCTTTGGTATATATGATTTGGAAGGCTTAGATAGAGGATCCCTCCCACTTTCTTGAGATATCATAATAGAGACTGACTGCTCTACAATCTGTCTCTCTTTTTCTTCTGTAGTCTCCCTGATTCTATGAAATTCCTTCCCGCTCTTGAGGGAAGTAATAGCCTGGACCTTCTCGTGGTGTGAGTCAGTCATGTGCAGACCAGAATACATGAGTTCCTTGCCCCTCGGTTTGACGATAGGCTGACTAGGAAGGCTCCCTTCGTGACGCCTGCTCAAGGCCTCAGCCAACTTTCCTATCTGAGTATCCAGTTTGGCTATTGATTGTGTAAGAGAATTAAGGTTGACCTTTATATCAGAAAAGGTCTGAAGAAGCTTCTCTTAAAAGGATGGACTCGATGTGGGTTCTTGAGGAGGAGGCAAGCTAAGCTGGGAAGGGGCCTGTGGGAATGCGGCCCTTGGGTAACTTTGTAGAAAGTTTTCCGGTCTAACCTGTGTCTGAGAAAGAATGAAGGATGGGTCATGTAGATTTCTCCATGCAAAATTGGGGTGATTTCACCAGCCCGAGTTATAGGTGGGTGCATATAGATCATGCACCGGTCTGGCAAAATTTTGGGCAACATTCACCTACTCCTAAACGAATTCAGGATAGAGCGGTGCTTTCAGACAGTAAAAAAATATAGTGTGCAGGGCTAGCGCATAGCTCATATACTTTACTCACTTGATTTATTGAAGTTGGGTTGGCTGGAAATTGGTCAACTTTTTGAGTCAACTGGTCCACTTTGATTTGCAATTCTTGGTTGGACCCAACTTCAAAAATCTCTCCCTGTTTAGGATCACTAGGAGCATATATGGTCCTATTAAATCTCGAAGATAAGACAGGTGCATAGTATTTTCACTCAACGTTTTGAATAGGGCCCATGCCTTATCCTCGCTCTTGAGCATGAACATGACCCCACACAAAGAATCAGCCATTTGCTTGTCTTTCTCAGTCAGGCCATCATAGAAGTACTGCACCAGTTGCCATCAGTCTGATCAACATATAATGAAACACTGCAGATCACGATAGACTCATGCGGCCGACCTGTTCGGGTTGGTCAATTGGGTATGGGTCGGTGACAGCCACCCAATCGCTCGACCATAACCGGTCTGGTCACTAGGGTTAGCCGACGATCTAGCATGCATTAAATGGTCTGGTAAGATTCTGACCGGGGCTGATCAGAATTGGATCAATAGCTTGTCACGCAGGCTGGATCGAGGACTGTGCTGGAACTCGACCAGGTCTGTCACTCAGGGCAGATCTAGTCCAAATTCAAAGAGAACTATGTTGCAGCCACATGTATTAAAACAAAACAAAACAAAACACGTGATGATGAAATAACACAGAAACTAACTATGCAATGTTAAATCATAATCTATGTTATTCCGCATGCAATGACATGACAAAAACTAAACTACACTATATGCAATGCTAGACATGATATCTATATAATTTTTTTCTTTTTCTTTTTGCAATGAATAAAAGCAAGAAATCTAAACTACATGCCACAAATATACAAAAATAAAGCTATCCTATATGCAATGACAAACTATTATGCATGTATTCTATGAAATAAACAAGAAAAACTAATCTAACTAAGGAACTATGGAGAGACGGGAGAGAAGAAGCAAACCTCACGATTCACCTTCGATGGAGGGATTAAGAAGAAGAAACGATCTTTCCTCCGAGTTGCAGTGCCTTCGACGATGGGGACAAGAAGAACCAGTGCCAGAAGAGATTAGAAGCAAGGAGAGATTAGAAGCAAGAAGAGAACAAAAGAGAAAGATGAAGAATAACAGGGAGAACCAGTTGGGAACGAAAAGGAGGAGGAAGAGAGAGAAGAGGCTGCATTTTTCTCTAGAGGAAAAGACGCCCCCTCTGCTGAAAAAGATGTTTTTATATTGCAAATCTAGGTTAAAACTAAAATATCTAAAAAGTTCAACTAAGTTTTAAAAATTCCAAAAACTACACTCCTCTAAAAACATGTTTTATAAAAAGTCACTTCTAAACAAAGTAAAATACTAGTTGGAATTCCTAAACTAATTAAACTACATTTGAAAAAGTCCTAAACTAATCAAAACATTGAAAAACGCTGGGAAGACTTGGAAGTTAAAGATTTTATCTTTATTTTGAATTTCAAAGCAGTTTCTCAAAAATATTGATAAGAATGGGTTTTTAATGCATTTTTTCGATGGATCATGCATATAAATATATATGTGAAATACAAAATTTATACGTGATCAAATTCTCCCATACTTATCGTTTGCTAGTCCTTGAGCAAACTGACCATAAATAAAACAAAAGCAAACTAACAAAGCAAAAACCTAACTCACTTTCGTAGGAATCACGGTTGTATTTTGCATATGCAACAAGCCCTTAAACCCTTGGGTTACTCCAGTGGATGAGTAAGATCTCGTGAGGGTTTGCAGTGCTATTACCCATAAACATCCCAGTCATGTATACACGAAGATTTCAACTTCATGAAGTATTAGGCAATTAAGAAGTTTGTTTTCACGAATATTTCATGCCATTACACTTTCAAGACATATTTAGAGTCTTTTATATGCTACCATAGAGTAAAACCTTTTCTTTTCTTTTTTTAAATTTTGTAATCATTTATGTTTTATTTTAAAAAATCAAATATACACATGTCATTGTTTATTTCTTCTCACTTATATGTTTTCTGCATAGGTTTCTCAAAAATTATTCCTAAGCAGTGAACTTTATCTTTATGCTCTTGATTTTCTTTTTCTTTTTTCTTTTTCTCAGATTTTTAATTTTTCCACACTTTTCTTTCTTTTTGTAGAGCACTATATCAAATTTTCAGTTTTTATAACCCGTGTAATGAGCTTTGGGACAGTGACTCCCATGCCAGATGACCTTAGGGCACGAGATATAAAGTATCCCTCAGACTTAAATGCTCGAGTCACTATACCTTCAATTTTTATAGTTTTACGTATAGCTCTCTTCTTTGTCGTCTATAATGCCAACATCTATTAGGCTCTATATAAAGTCCATGTAACAGGTTTTTGGGCCAATGGCTCCCAAACCAGATGGCTTTAGGTCACCAGGTGTAAACACCCGTTAGGCTCTACTTGCTCGAACCGAATAGGCCACAGATATCAACTTAGACAAAGAAGTGATTTCATTCGTTATCCTTTTTGACATGGGAATCAAATACTTCAACTTGTATCTAAGCCCAATTACTGAAGAATACGAAGAGATCAAATAACTAAACATATTCTCATTTTTACTTTTTGTGCTCTTATTTTCAATGTTGTTCATTTGCTTAGTTTTCAAAAATAAACCATGCATATTCATACTATAAAATAACTCTAACATACATCTACCATCTTTTCTTTGAAATCCACATAAATGATCACATTTTTCTAGATTAGTGTAAGAAAGATTTTTTCGTGGGGCTTAAAAAATTCCCTTAAATGTTAGATTGTATAAAGCATTCATATAGGTTAAAACTCATTCCTTAAAAGCCTAATTTTTATGAGTTTTCATCAATGCAAATACATGAAAAAAAAGAAAATTTTGGGTGTGCAAACTACACCCTCCTCCATGCTTAAATGACAATGTGCTCAGTGGCACTCCCCCATGCTTACAAGAAATTAGATGAATGCACACTATGAAACAAAAGATATGCAAGGGAAGGAGTAGAGTAGTCACCTGATCTGTGCTATGGAATTTGTCCTGTTACCTGTAACTCATAAATCAGAATAAAAAAGAATGAAATGTATACATGATCATACATTCTCATAAACAAATAGAAGCAAAAACTACTGGATTACTAAAGTTACAACAACAGTATGGGCTGCCTCCCATAAAGCGCTAAATTTTACATCTTCAACTAAACGGATCTTTGGTTACCCTTTATCGTCTATGAGATCAATGGATTGAAGGTCATGCTCGATCTTACACGTACGATTCACATAAACATCCCAATTAGATCTTCTCACATGGTTATCTTATTAATCTTGATGTAATGTGACATAAATTCATTAATAATATGCAATACATGTCAGAAATATATCAGAATCATAAGCTTCTAACACATTGCTAATTAAAAACAAGTATAATTTGTTAAAACAAATTCAGATCTCTGGTAATCCGATTTTATAAAATCCATCAAGAATAACAAAACATTGATAAAATTATCATATTTTTATCATGGTTACCTGTACCTGTCACGAATACAACTCAATAAACCATTCACAACACAAATAAATAAATAAATAATTAAAAATCTTTTACAAAACTCTATTCTAATAGAGTTTCGGTTCAAAATCTGTAATATGCTGGATTTTAATCAGATTAAGGTATTTCTTGAATTTTTGTCAGAATGTTTTTGATAAAACCATTTTTATACAGTCTGATATCAGGTATTAAGATTTACTCAAATTTTTTATAAAATATTTGGAGTTGTTTTTCATAGGTGTTTACAATATTTATCAAAGATAGATCAAAATTATCATGTAAATAGAGTTAAAAATTAGGGCTCTGTTAAAACATGCATATCTGCATCAATAAAGATCCAAAATGAGTAAAACAAGATTTTAAATTTAAGATCAAGATGTGTAGATGATTGTAGTGATTTTATTTAGATTTTTTGGATTAGTATTTATAGAGTTTTTTTTTTTGAAAAGGGGTTGAAAAACATTTAAACGATTTTGTAAAAACCTTTTTTAAGATTATAAAACCTTTAGAATCTGATTATTTATGGCTTGATTTAACTTAATATAGGTTAATACATGAATAACACCATAAATAATTATACTATGATTAGATCTAATATTAAATCAGAATAAAGCTCTAATTTCGCATGTTTCTCACAATTATTTTTGGAGAAAATGGAATATTTGTATTTTTTGATTCAAGAAACGATTTCTTCAACCAAAAAAAATGTAAAACAAATCAAGAATATATTCAAAGTTGTTGAAAATCAAAATACTTCAATCATGATCCAAGTGAATAAAAAACATCGGATACATAAATCTTACCTGTCTACGATCGATTTTTATGGTTATAACGAAAAAATAGATGATCCATCTCCTATTCCACCACCACCCAATGACTAAGTGCAGGTATAATAGTTGCACAAGGGTTCTCTAAGGCGCCTACATGTTTTGGAGGAGAGAGAAAATCCAAAAACAAAAAAAAAAAAGAAAAAGAAAGAAAGAGAACTAACATTGTTAATCCTTCTCATGAGGGCCTCTATTTATAGATGAGCTTAGACAAGAGTTTCATCTTTAATATAAAAAGTTAATCTTTATTAAAAATTTTTATTAATAAAATAAGAAAATAAATTATGGGACCTAATTAATAAAATTTTAAAATTACTTAAGCTATAAAAAAAAGTTGAGACTTTTTATCTTGGCTTAGGCTCTAGTGACATGGTAACCTTCGAGGAGACCTACAGACCCAAAGACTCATTAGAATTGAACATTTAAATAGTCGATTTGATAGCTCTTGAAACGTAGATCATTGTGGTGGTCTTAGATTTAATTGTAAGCATACGGATTGAAAACAAAATTTAGTCAATGTTGAAAAATATTAATTTTTGACTTATAATTAGGCATGAACTTTGATCGATAATAAAATGCTTAAATCAACGCCAATTTGGGCATATAGATAGTCGATTTTGATGCTCTCAAAATAAGGAACGTTAAGGTCAACTTTGATTAAATAGGTTAGCCACTGATCAGCCAAAAATTCTGTCAAAATAATAATGACGTTGTTCGGATTATCTCACCCTATAGGTCCAATTTAATGAGACTAGATCCAAATACAAAATTCATAATCTAAAAATATACAAATAATTTACTTTCTTGCTTATTCTACATATTTTAGCTTTTTCAATTATTCTTGAAATAATCTTCATAACTTGAGACAAAGGTTTATAAACAATCGAAATAAAAAAAATCAAGAAAATCAAAAAAATAAAAAATATCAAGAAAATCAATAATTCACGATTATAGTCATGAATGCACTAATAATTCATTGTTTATTTATTTTAATTATCAAGAAAAAATCTTGGGTTTTACACTGGGTCATTGATTTTTGAACCTCTTTAAAAATCTAATTAAAAGTAAGATAGGTATTATTTATTGAATACAAATAAAATTAATGAATATATAAAAATAATCATACTTCTAAACTAAAATTGTTTTTCTTAACTTATATGAAAAACAGTTTAAGCAAATAACTAATGTTTTAAACCACTTGTAATTAAGAAAATTTTAGAGAGATTAACCAAGCATCTTGTGAACATTTGAGAGGAAGAAAAATAAAAGATAGGTTAATTTTAGAACATTTTGAGGGCAAATAATTACTATTGATTGTGTTACATATATGAATTGAGAGGGATTTGAGCGGAGTAAAAGGTACTATAGATGTGTGTTGGAGAATCGATAGGGCCATCTTTGAAGGTATTTCTTACCTTTTCATGAGTTGAATCTCTTTACGGACCCTTTATTTATAGTCTGACCTTGCAAAAACAGCTAGGTGCCTACTATGATAGCCACTTTCTCAATTAAATTGTGCATGTGATGCATGGAACAATTTATTTGCCAAGAAATGAAGAGGTAAGTTCTCAATTATTGGCAACTGATAAGAACATTAAGAGAGAAAGGGAGATTTTGTGTATGCACAAACCATGCATGATTGAAATGTAATTGTTAATTTTATTCAAAATTTACATAAATGTGATGTAACACATGTATTCTTGAAAAAGAATTGATAAATGCCCAAACAAATTCATAATGACATTGTAAGAACATATTATTAGATGTTATTTGAGAAAAATTTATAAAGCAATTAATTTTTGGCCACCATTACCCATGCTTCTGATTTATAAGATTTAAGAAAAATCAACGTTTCTTGTGAAATCATTGTTATCAAAAGCATGGTTTATAGTGAATAAGCAGTGATATAGTTTTTATACTAAAATTAAACAAAAAAATATACCAACTATGTTTTCAAAAAGTGTCTAGATGGATAAAACATAAACTCTCTCTCTCTCACCCAAGAACCAAAGAAATCAAGTAAAAAGAAGGGTAATTAGGCTATCTTTCCTTCGTCCCATCCTTGAAACCATGTGACCCACGCTTGTATCATAGGGCTTTCTGATGCACTCAAGAAGTCAACCATGGTAGAGTTAGGAAGGCATCTTGGTATTGAAATTGGTGGTTTCTGGGTTGGCTAACCCAGATAAGCCTTGAAAATCCCATCAAAGATGCAAATGAAAATATCCCGTTTTCGAGGTTGAGGTTCAACCACAATGATAGTATGTGGGTGATAATGCCGCTTTGTGGTTCTTACAATTTTAGTACTCGTCACCATGTTCGTTGAAAATTACTCATGATGATTTCGTTATAAAACTTTTGTGATAAAAATACATTCTATGATGAAAATCGAACCCTCGATTCAAGAAAAAGACACCATGTTACGCTATTCTGACGCACGAAAACTAAACAAAAGCAGGAAAATAATAGAAATTACAGAAAATTCAAAGAAAATAATAATAATAATCTATCATCCAACTCATCAACTCTCCTTGAGAAACCACTATAACAAGTATTCATAGGGAAATAAGAGAAACACTAATCTATTTTGGACCAAGATAGATCCATTACATGATAAACATATCCAAATCCAAATAAACGAACTCAAATCAGACTAAAATAAATTGGATCCAAGTCAATCTCTTATAGACCCAGGTTGTATCTGCTCCGCTCTTGCATCATTCTTCCCGGGTTGGAGAAGACTTGCCTTCAAGTCCAGATCTAGCTTGTGTTTTCTTCAATCCTGCTCGACTTCTAAGAACCACGAGAGTGACACAATCTTCAACGAGTGTGGATCTATTAAACATTGATCTAGAAAAGTTGCTATTGGTGGGATCAATTTTGTTGACAATCCAAATAGAGTGAACATTTGGACCCTAGTGCTCCTTCGTAAATGGTGTAAAAACAACCCCAAATACATCTACTTCAAGAATATGGGTGAAAGTTCAATGGTTCAACCGTAAAGGCTTCTTAATCCAAATATAACTCATCAGATCTAAAATGATTCCACCTAGGTCAAGCGGGTGTTGAGAAATAAGGTGTCCCTTCGTATGTGCCTCTTCCCATGCATCATACATTTTGGTATGATGTATGGTGACCCTTCGAAGGTATCCCTTGGATGCCTATATATACCACATGATGGGTAGTGGTGTAGCAAGTGAAATTTGAAGGCTTACAGAGACCAGTCCCTGCTCACCCACTGCTTGAAGGCCTGTACTCATCAACAGGAGCAGTTCGACTGAGAAGATCATCCGTCTCTCACATCAGCGCAATGGAAGGGACATGTATGTGGCCATATCCCTTCAAATATGTGTTTTACGCAATGTGTATGCTCCTTTGATCCTTCACATTGTGGTATCAGAGCATTGTTTCCCCATTGTCTTTGCTTTTCCCTTATCTGTATTTCTGTTGAAACAGAAAGAGGGAAAAACAGGAACCAAGCGTGTCCATTACTCGGATTGGGTCCATTTCTGAAACTGGTTCTGACTCGGATCTTTTTTTATCTGAGTTTGATCCAGTTGGACCTGACACGAATAGAGACCCGGTTCTACTGAATCGGGTCGGATCGCTCATCTCGAGAATCGAACCATTTTGGTTCGAGACCTGAGTCGGTGACTCGACTCAGTTTTTCCCTTTCCCCTATCCCGATCGACGACATCTGCTATCGATTGTCGTCGGGATACTGCATTTAAAAAAAAAATTAGAGAGGGGAAGGGCTTTACCGTCGGGAACGCCGGATCCGAGGTTGCCATAGTGTTTTGCCAGAAAAAAGATGACTATTGGGTCACCGCTTCACCGGTATCCACACTAGCAAAGTCCCTCGACAACTTGGTTTATCTGCAGGGGTTTTGCCGATGTCAGACTACAGGAAACTTTGTCGGTGCCAGGATCCACCGGCAGATCATCGTCGAATAAAGGGGGTTTCACTGGCCATCGTCGGGGATCCATTAGCCAGTGTCTATCGCTGTGATGTGACGTGGGTTTCCACTAACCGACAACATGGATCATCGTGGGAGTGATGGGTAGCCATCGGTCGATGGCAGTTACGCCAGCGTTGTATTCAGTAGGTCGATCGCCGGCCCACAGCTTCACTGGCAGGTAAGAGTCGAGGAGCGACGTCAGGAAATCATTTTCTCGGCGTTGTTTCCGTACCCCCCTGCTGGAGTTGCTTTCAGTCTGCCCGCCGCTCACTAGTTTTTCCCCTTTTAGGGTCAAGGATTAACGTCAGGAAACAACATTATTCCCCCCCCCCTACCAGAGACACCGGTCGTCGGTGGTCCGCCCACCTGTCATCGGTGGTACACCCGTCAATCATCGGTGGTCCGCCCGCTGTTTCCCCTTTCTCTCATCTTCTCGAAACTTCTCAGAAGTTTCGAGAGAGAGAGAGATGAAAAATAAAACCCTATCAGGTTTTATTTAGATTTTTGGATCGGGTCTGGTGTTTGCAGACCCGATCCGGGGGAATCCTGACTCGACCCATGGTGGGGTCTAGGTCTTGGACCTGTAACCCGGATCCATTTCTATTTTTGGATTCGGGTCTACTTCAGGTTCTGACAATTAGACCCGCAACCCAAATCCATTAATTTTTCTGGATCCGGGTCTGCCACTATCACTGATCCGACATAACGACCCGAATCCATTAAGTTTATGGATCCTGGGTTGGTGGAGCGCTTCGAGATCAAAATCCAAGACCCAAATCCATTTGGTTTTCGAATCCTGGGTCCTCAAATTTTTTGGATTCAGATCTGTTACTCAGATCCATTAGGTATTGGATCATGGGACCCGAGTGATGCCCATTTTCAGACCCGGTACCCAGATCCATTTGGATTTTGGATCCCGAGTACTGTTTCTAATTGAACTTGACCTGATCCAGTTCTCGTTTTGGAAAACAAGAAACAAATTGGTTCCAGAATAGATCTATCCAGAACTGAAAAAGTCGGTTCCAAAACAAATCTATCTGAAACTGGACAAATCGGTTCCAGAACCGATTCATCAGGTTCTGACCAGTTCTATCTGTTTCAGACCGGTTCCTTGCATTCTGGGACCGGTTCAGGGCAGTACAAAAGTGGTTCGTGGTGTTTGAGGGTTGGTTCAGTGTTTTTTGGGATCAGTTCTATCTGTTTTAGTCTGATTCAGGGGTTTTCTAGACCATTTCACTGTTTTTCTGACCGATTTAGAGGGCATTTTCACTGGTTTATCATGTTTTTTAATATTTATGTATTAAATGACCAGTTTGAATGGTTTTGGTGTCAGTTTAATGTTTTTGGAGCATTCTTGGACTATTTTGGAGTATCATTGTGATTGATTCATTCAGTTTTATAATCAATTAAGGAGTTTTAAGCATATTCCATGTATTACACTTAGTTTATTTCACACACATTATGTTATGATGCATGATGTTTCATTAATGTCTTAGAAATATATATTTTTGTGCATCATATAGACAATATTGACATAAAGAATGGTATTTGAATTTTGATTAAGATGCATTTATAATCACCAAAGTGGTCAAATGTATGCTTAATTAAGTTATTCTGTACCAATAATGGAATGATTCAATATTGGAATTGTGTTAGACTTAATAAATGGACTGCCCAAAGGTAGTGATGTCATGTTCAAAGTCTAGCAGGATAAAATGAAAAGAATGTATCCCAGCACATGAAACATGTATCACCCAAAGGTGCCATATCGACTTGTCTCTGGCTACATGTCTTTTCAGTTTTATCAAATAGTGGAAGGCAAAGTGCATTTGTGTGTTATGTGTACTCACCAAAGTGGGACCATAATGACCCCTAGCACTTGCCTAGAAAAGTGTAAATGATAAAGAAGTCTTATTGTTGCATTTACCTTTTCAAATCTTGAATGTGCATGAATATTTATGAATGTCCTTTTGTCATTACAGTGTCCAATTCTGTGGTTTCTGATGGTCCAAGTCATATTCCCTTTCTAAATGGCTCAAATTTTAGTGATTGAAAGGAAACTGTACAATTCATATTAGGTTATATGGATCTAGATTTAGCCATGTTCAAGCTTGAGCCTGCATCGTTAATTGACAATAGCACAGTTGAACATAAAATTGATTTTGATAAGTGAGAACACTCAAATAGACTTAGCCTACTGTTTCTGTAGTCTCATGTGGCTAAGAATATTAGGAGCGCCATACCCACATGCAGAACAATAAAAGAATTTCTGGAAGCTATAGAGGCGCAATTTGTCAGTTCACATAAAGCAAGGGCTAGCACCTTGATGACAAGGTTAATATCTATGAAATATACTGGTGGGGGGAACATCGGACAACACATTCTAGAAATGAGAAATATGACAACTCAATTGAATGACATGAAGGTCAGCATATCTGATTCCTTCCTGGTCCACTTAATAATGACTTCTCTGCCTAGTGAATATGGACCTTTCAAGATCTCTTACAACACTCATAATGACGAATGAACATTCAATGATTTGATGTCTAAGTGTTTTGAGAAAGAAGAGAGACTGAAAGGAGAGAAGATACATAGTGCTCACATATCTTCTCATAAAGGTCACAAAAGGCATGGACCAAAGAAGAATGCCATTAAGAAAAAGGCAAAGAGGAACTCAGATGCATTTATGTCCAACGGTTCATGTGCCAAGTCCCATGAAGAATCTTCTATCAAGTGCTTCTTTTGCAAGAAGAAGGGGCATTTAAAGGCAGACGGCATGAGGCACAAGAAATGGTTGGCAAAGAAAGGTAATTTGTCATTCGTTTCTCATGAATGTAATTTGATCAACATTCTAACTAATATATGGTGGATTGATTCGGGTGCCACTGTCCATAGCCAACACCTTGCAAGTCTTCCTGAACAAAAGGGATCCAATGGATCATGAAAGGAGCATCTTCTCAGGAAACAAGATGTGCTCACATGTTAAGGCCGTTAGATCTTGCAGAGTGATTTTGAGAAATGGGTTAATTTTGGACTTATTTGATACATTTTATTTACCAACATACAACAAAAACCTCATTTATATATCAAAACTGGATTTTATTGGATATTGTTTTAAATTTGAAAATTCAAAAATGACTATTTATAAGAATTCAGTTCTTGTTGGTTCCGCGAATGTATGTGATGGATTGTATCGTCTGAAAACTAATGTCCAAATTTATGAAACCCTTTCATCAAAAAATGTGTTGATTGGCAATAAACGTGGCTTATTAGATAAACAATCCTATATGCTCTGGCATTGTCGTCTGGGTCATATCTCTAAATATAGGATCTAATGACTTGTGAAAGAAGGGATTCTTAAATCCATTAATTTCACAGTTAAGGAACCATGTTTAGATTGCATAAAAGCCAAAAAACCAACATATACAAGAAAGGTGCCAAAAAGAGCAACCACAAGTTGGAAATTGTTCATACGGATGTATATGGATCCTTCTCTCCTTGCCATACATGAGAAAGATACTTCATCACTTTCATTGATGATTACTCCTCGTACATGTATCTCTACTAGTTATTTGAAAAATATGAAGTCTAATATTTTTAAAAACTTCAAGAAAGAAGTAGAGAAACAAACAGGGGACGCAATAAAAATAGTCAGATCAGATCGAGGTGGCGAGTACTATGGGCATTTTATCGAGATGGGACAATGGAAAGGACCATTAGCACAATTTTTTAGGGAAGAAGGAATAATCCCTCAGTATACCGTGCTGGGAAGTGCATACCAGAATGGTGTAGCTGAAAGAATAAATTGTATACTTAAAGAAATGGTACGTGCAATGTTGAACTACTCAACTCTTCTCATCACCCTGTGGGGTGAAGCTCTGCGAACAACCGTACATGTCTTAAACAAGGTTCCTACTAAGGCTGTCTCAACAACACCTTATGAGTTGTAGACAGGTAGGAAACCATGTCTAAGTTACATGCACATATGGGGCTGTCCTGCAGAAGCAAAATTATATAATCCCCACATTAAGACTTTTGACCCCAGGACAATCAGTGGTTTCTTTATTGGTTATCTAGAATGGTCAAAAGGTTTTAGGTTTTATTATCCATCTCATACACCACAAATAGTAGAAATGGATAAAGCTAGATTTTTAGAAGATGGTTCTATTTATATAAATGCATTGCAAAATCTCTCTTTTGAGGAAATCCAGGATAAAGTTACTCCACCTAAAAATTTAAAACTTCTTTTTATTATTCATTCGAATGATGAAACAGAAGTTGATTTTGTTAGTGATGCACCAACTCAAGAAGAACCATTTGTGGATCATGTTGAAAAGCATCCACATGTTGATCAAGTTAGTTCACCTGGCAGAAGATCTACAAGAATTAAAAGATCAGCTATCCATCCATATTATTTGGTGTACCTACAGAGCCCAATGATTTCATAGATATTGAGGATCCATCTTCTTTTAAGGAAGCTATTGAGTGTGAGCAATCTACATCTTGGATAAAGGCTATGAAAGAAGAGATAGACTCTATGGCAAAAAACCAAGTATGGGATCTTATCGAATTGCTTAGAGGAGTCAAGCTCGTAGGGTGCAAGTGGGTCTTCAAGACCAAAAGAGACTCTAAAGGCAATATCAAAAAGTATAAGGCAAAGCTGGTTGCTAAAGGTTTCACTCAAATGGAGGGCATTGACTACAACGAGACATTTTCTCGCCCCATACGGTGCCTTGCTTGGCCTTAGAAATCTAGAATCTAGCAAATGATCGAGTTGTCACCACAACTCAGCCAAATGTGGAGGAGGCATCTTGTAAGGCATTTGGGCTGGTGGAAGTGCTCCTGGAACCAGATCGATTGGGTGGTCAATATCCTGCTTTTTAGGAAGCTTCTTTGGCAACTCATCCAGCATCACATCCGCATAGTCCTGCAGAATGTCGACCACCTCTTCTGGTTGCTCCACACTACTTGGTCCATCATCTTCTATCAGTGTCGCTACATAGGTAGGAAGCCCTTTCCGAACTCTATCCCTAAGTTGTAGAGCCGACACCAAGCCCACGACTGAGTTTTCTTCTAAGCCCCGAACGAGACAAAGCATCCATGTCTCTGTGATGAAGTTACTCTTTAGATGCGGCTTGACGATGACCGCATTCCTTGCCAAGAATTTCAACCCCAATATAACATGGAAGTCATCTAGTTGCATCACCATCAGACTCAACCGCCAACTCATTCCCCAACTTGCAGTTGGACATGGGCAATGCCTCTGATCTACAATGCTTTGGTGTTAACCGCCTTCACTGGCCTTTCGTCTTTGGATAGCGGCATGCCGAGAGCCTTCACCTCTTCCGCGAAGATGAAGTTATGGATTGCCCCAGTATCAACCATAGCCTTTACTGGTCTCCCATCAATCTTTGCCTTCACATAGATTAGCTTGTTCTGCATAGTCTCCTTTCTCAACGTATTGAGAAGTTAGAGTGGATTCACACGGGCTTGCTCTGTGGGTTCTTCCTTGCCAACCAGAGCATTTAGTTTCTTCTTTTTTGGGCAGTTCCGGGCAAAGTGAGTCCCTTCACAGATGTAGCAGTCAGAAGTTTTCTTCCTGCCCTTGTCCATCTTTTTGAATCCGCCATCTTCTTTGGGCTTCTTTTCATATTTTCCCTTGCCTTTTCCCTTCTCCTTGAACTTGCCCTTGGCATCTTGGTCATTCGAGCCAGACGATGCCACCTTGTAGTCAATGAGTGCATCAGCTGCCGCTACTGCCGCCTGGTGATCTTTCACTCCTTGTCTCCTTAATTCAGTCTGAGCCCATCCTTGCAGCCCAGACATGAAGTTTAAGAGTTTGTCCTTCCCGGACATGTTTTTGATGTCAAGCATGAGCGAAGAGAATTGCTTGACATATTCTCGGACAGAACCAATTTGCTTCAAGTTTCTCAGAGCGTTCCTTGCCACCCATGCCGTGTTGCTGGGCAGGAACTGCTCTTTCATTTTCTGGATAAGGTCCTCCCATGAAGATATGGTCGGACAATCAGTCTCCTCTGATCGGGTGCGCCACTAGAGTTTGGCATCCTCAGTCAAATACATACTGGTGATGGCAACCTTCTCAACATTCGGCATGTTGATGCTCTTGAAGTAATGGTCCATGTTCCACAAAAAATTCTCCAGCTCTTTGGCATTGCGCACACCCTTGAATGCCTTGGGTTCCGGCACCTTGATCTTCCTCATCTCAGTGCCTGCCAAATTGCTGAGTAGAGCCAATTTTAGAAGCCCTACTTCCTCCCCCATAGACTTGACATCGTTCTAAATCGTGGTTAGCGATGGAGTCTCCCCGTGAGACTCTTCAGATTTCTCTTCCCAGGACTTCATCCAGACATCAATTTCAGCCATTCGGGTCTCCAAAATCGTCAATCGAGCGCCCAATACGGTGTGGTCGGGGATGACAACATCCAATCGCTCCTCCAAGATTCCTACCATTTCCGTTGTCTTACTCGACATGGCAAGGAGAACATGGTTATGATACCAATTGTCACTGGGTCAAATTTTGCTCTTGAAATTTGCTTTGCACCGACACGAGGATCACAGCGACCTCATTCAGCCTCTCGGTAGCAAAAGACTCTCTTTGAGACAAGCCGAAGGTAAGAGACACCAGAAAATAACGGGCAACACCCACTCTTGTATTATTAACACATAGAATACAATTTTCGGAGTTTGGCTTGCTTCCTCCTTTTCGCAATACCAAGACCTTACATATTTATAGTGTACAAGGGTCGTGACCCCAAGCACCAACTGACGTCATCCTTGCACCTCTTCAGATCGGTACCCTTTCAGTTATCGCATCCCCTTGCAGCTATGGCACTGAGCCTTCAACCACTTTTGGTAGCACCCCTTGACGAACATGGGCACCTCCTCACCGCAAGCCTTGCTAGAATGCCACTCCTGCGTTCTGCACGCCGTGTTCTGCATGCCGCATGTCGCGCCCTCCCAGCTCACCTGCGTAGGTGCTCGGGAGTGTTACTGCGTGACCTACTGCAGTTGTGCGTCAGTCCCATTGCTATGCCGCTTTATTAAGGGTCTGACAGTAAGCCCATACAAGACCCAATTACATTTAGATGACATGGGTTTTTCAAATCCAGTCTGTAAGATCCATATCCTGTAAATCTGTTTTACTGCAATATTAGATGCAATTCGGTTATGCACACGCTCATAAGAACAAGGATGAAAGAAAAAAAAAGTGATGGACAAGATTGGATTTGGTTCTTGTAATTGACTGCCTATCTGGACTGGATATGAACCATGATTCATATCTGATAACAGACATTTTTTTAATATAAAAATGCTAGCATGAGGTTGAATTATCACATCCCCAGCAGGATTGCCTTGCGACAGCCCAAAAGTTCAACTGGTGGATATAGCTAGACAGTTATATTACCCCATGACCGTAGGACTGGGAAGCCAGATGAGCAGCTTGCCGTTCGGCTCGGCTCATGAAAAGCTCAGCTTGGTTCAGAAATAGAGCTCGGCAAGTTTAACACGGACATGGTAAGCTCAGCTCTGCTTGGTTTGTATAAGCTCGCTTTACATATTACATATTTTATACATATATTACATATATTATATACATAATATGCATATTATATATGTTTTATACATGAAATATACATATTATGTATTTATATATATTTTTATATATTATGAAGCTTCAAAAAACACTTAAAAAACAAAAAAAAAATAGAAAAGAGGGCTCATGATCAGCTCTTAAAGCTTCCCTCGTAACAAACTTGGACTCGGCTCGGTTTGTGATGAGCTCACAAGCCGGGCCTGAACAGCCTAAGCTCGGCTGGTTTGGCTCATTTACAGGCCCTATTTCCAGGGCCATGATGGGCTGGAACCCGGTTTAACCCAGGGATGTCCATCACAAATAAAGGGCTCTATTCAGACCTGTGGACCTAGTCCAGCTCCACGCTGTTGCGCCCTGATTTGGTGAGTCTTTACTGTGTATAATTAATGCTCAACCATAGTGACAAACGTTTTTATTGGCAAAATTTCGTTTTTCAAAAACTCGCGAGAAATTGAAAAAATTATTATAAGAAATCATGTAAAAATGTTTTTAGAAGAAAATATTAATAAAAATTATTTAAAAATAAAAATACACAGGTTTTTCACGTTAAATAGTCGTTTAAAACATAAATATCGTGTTTAAATCACAGTATTTATGCTTTTTCATAAATCTCGCTAGAAATTGCCGTTTTAAACTTTCAGGCATTTTTTCATGATATTATCGCGAGATTTTCACGATATCTGTCATTATGTGCTCAACCAAACAATGTAGGCCACAGTTTTCCCAAAGTGTACCCATGGTAAGAGCTGAAGTGGAGCTCATATTGGTTCACGCCTGGACCATTTCCTACTTGATTGACATGCGGGATTTGCTTGATTGACCACCCAGATTATCTTAGTTAGGTGCAAATGAATCAAATTCGGCTGGGCCTTGGTCTGAGTCTGACACATTATTATAGGATATGGATCTTAAAATATGATGGACTTTTCCCGACTAGGATTCAGAGTTGTACTGGTACTCTCTGGTAGATCTTTGTTCACATCAGGATATAATCTGATCCATTTTCACTTTTTATTCTTAACACCTTGTTTTCGACATTTTCATAACTGAACCAGCATTGTTATTCATAATCCAAACGAATTTAAACTCCACCAAATTGGATGGTTGTTGCAGAGTATCCAAATTCAGATTCCAATCTACATGAATCAGACCATATCTGACCCGTTCACACCCCTACTTGTGGTTGTTGAAACATCATTGTGGACTTGTGGGTAGGCAGTGGGCACATCATGCTCTATCAGCATCCCAAGAGGGCCAGGCCAAACCCGGACAGGGATGGGCTCGAGCCTAGCTCGGTCATTGACGAGCCCACGTAACAGATGGTAGAGGGTCGAACGTTTTAGTCCCACATCGCTTAGTTTTTGAGATTTTTGATATTTTATATAGAGAAACTTGAAGCTTAGACGATGCACTTCCTCACAAAGATTTACCATCTTAGTGGGTTATCTGGTCTTGGATAATGCACCTCTTCATAGAGATTGGATAATGCACTCTTCAAAAAGATTTATCGCTCTAGATAGATCCCCGATCTTGGTCATGCATACCCTCACAAATATTTCCTTTGGAGCCATTTCTCAATTTGTTAATCCTTGTGACATATGTAGTTAAACATTACTTTCAGACTTTCAATGGCCTCCATAGGGCACAAGTACGCATGATTTTCTTTTTAACTTATCACACAGTCATTGGCCACCACTTTAGGGAACAAACATTACAATTTCTTTTAAGAGGTTCTAAGCACGTATGGCCTTTCTCACTGCCTTGTGAGTCAAATTTGATATTTCGCCAAAGTGACTCAGAATAAAGCATTAACACATACTTTCTTTGCACTCATCAATTAACATACACGTGCCTCATATTTTTATCATTATAATAATTCACATCATGTGTTGACCACCCATTTGGTTGCCAAGCAATATACATCACACAAATAAATAACTTTGCTTCATTGAATATGCACACTCTTTCGTATGGCAAAGTATTTGTTTCACATACTTCAAATCATGATATATCTTAAAAAACCATATGGGTTATGGTAAAAATGCATATTATGTGTATTCGTAGCTAACATAACCCTTAATATTCTACTTAAGGAAAATATGTAGTTTAAAGATCCCTGAGGTAAAACAAATGTGACTATATTTCATCAAAACTAAAGTCATATACAAAAAGTCCAATAAAAACCAGGATAAGTTTCTAAGCCAAAAACATAGCCTATGTAGTTTAATCATATCTCTTTTCAAAAACTCATACTTTTAAAATCAGCGATTATAAAGCTTGAAGTCGTATATAAATCGTTTTTCACAAAAATCAAATTTCAACTTGCCAGTCACTATATATTTCAGAAAAAAACCTTAGGGTGTTATATATGTTTTTTTTTTCCTTATAAAATGCCTTGAATGGTGTCACTGACTTGAAATACACATTTAAAAATACAATCTGGTTTTCAGTCACGAGGTGCCTCATACGTAACTCCTTTTTTTTTGTAAACTCGATTTCATGAAAATCATTGTGTTGAGTCAAATCAAGTTTTGTACCCATTTATATTTTTAAATGCAGAACAATGCGGTTTAAAAAAAACGCAAACCATCCATATAAAACCCATTTTTTTTGGAATCAAGAACAAAAAAAATGTCTAAACGATATGAGCATAACTTTTTTTCCTTTATCTTCCTTTCACATTCACGTAGATGTTGGGGACTCATAACAGCATCTTTTCAGCCCGATAGACTGTGCTGCCGCCCAAATCTAATTAAGTGCATATTTTGTCTATTACAATTCAATTTAACGAACTTACTAAATAAGCATTTTGATTCCTAATCATAACACATGCTGTCAAGAACATACAATTCACATTTAACAGGGAACAAACAGTAAGTAGCAGTTCAATGTTTGATGTCCATTGATAGGGCTGATCAAAACAAGATTTTCAAATAGAAAATTGTCAAAAAATCCATCTTTTGATGTTAAGTACCACTGTAGCTAAAATGAATATTTTCAGAAATTATAAATTTGGAAAATCAATATTTCATGGATCCATACTTTCACATGCATATACTTAAGTCAAAGTACCTACCTTAAACAAGAAGCTTCAAATCGATATAACTTGGTTGGACACTAGTGGTTAGCTGTGAATCGGGCTAACAATCATCACAACTACCACGATCAAGCTATAGCATAGAGAGAGAGGCACATAGGAGAGTATGAAAAATCGTGTAAGCTCTCTTAGCATTTTATAGAGAGGGAAAAATAGAAGTTACAAAATTATTTAGTGCTTGGTTTGGGGGTTTCAATTCTCAAAGGTCTCTTTTAGGTTATGGGAGGGAGTTCACGTATAGAGACTTAATGAGAGAAAAATGGATGGGGGTTAAAGAACTCAAAAGTCTTCTTTATCTTCTTTTTTTTTCTAACTCATTTTGAAATAACTAATGTAACTCCTCCATTCACGTGAATGGGAGAGTGGGTTTAACCCCTTTCTCTCTTCTTAGTGTAACCCCCCACCCCTTATTGCCAAAACGTGTATGCCTTTATTAGTATAAATTTTTTTCTTACCTACTTTGAATTAACCAATGTAATTGTAACACCCCAAATTTTTGAAAGCTGAAAATCATTTTTTTTTAAAAAATACTTTACAAGAATTTCAGCGAAAAACTAAACAGAACAAAACTTGGCACGCTACTTCTAAATCACATTCACATCCATACATGCAATAAATTCAGAAATTAAACATTCACAAACCAAATATATGTCCATTACATCCTATAATTAAAATAATGATGATCCGTTTAAAAATTTAAATAAATGATTAGAGTTTCGAGCATTCTAAAATGCTCGCAGCCCAAAAACATTTGAAGGTTGGGAAAGGCTTAGCTCGGTCCCTGTCGCAACCTTCCACCATCGCGTGTGAGATCACTCGCTACCTAAGAACATTTTAAATCAATATGGTCAGATAAACATGTCTCAATAGAGTAGAGCTATTCAAAACATATAAACAAGAATCTATAAGCAGAAATTACTTCGATTTTCCATATATTTAATAGGATTAAATGCAACACAATATATAAACATCAATTTCTAAAATACCATTCAAGCATATATTTTTTAAGATGCATTCAATTAGTCATCCACTTAAACATGAATAATTAAAGATGCACGAATAGTTAAAAATGCATGCACTTATCATCACAGAAGTCGACTTTATGCATGAGCCATTTATTAGCTTTAATTAAGTTTTCTTTCTTATATAATGCATGCTATGTCTATCCAATACACAATCAAATTAAGTTGTAGTTTTTTATCCTTGTAGGTACAAACACAGGCACTAGTCCTGGGTCAGAGCCATGGTGCAGACAGTGTTTTTCAATCAAGTGGTGGCTTTCGCCTGGCCGGGCACCATTCTCCAGTGCCAAGTGAGGGACGCCAAGAGTGAGAGAAGTTTCCACACTACTATCCCCATGCATCAGACTTTACTCATGAGATTTTTTACTTCCACACTGCAATTTAATATGAAGGGTTTCCTTATCTTTGTGATTGAGGAGGAGCAACCTTCCATGCTCAATTTGATACCCATGAAGCCAAACTAGCACCACTTACCTTCTCTTAGTAAGTATCAATCTTTTAATGTTATATGTTTAACTTTTAATTACCTTTTTTATATGTAACATTCATATAACAACCTTATTTAAAGAATTTGGCCATTTCAGGACCTATGGATGCACATTTGAAATATTTAGTTCGATATCATTGCATATGGTTCATTCTTTTCAAAATCATGCGTATATGCATAAACAATGCAATGAATTTTTTTAAACAATAGATGCATCCATTCATTCACATCAATAATTTTATGTACATGGCAGTCATATGAAAGAAATTATAGCATGTACAGTTCATTAACATTTGCCATTAATTTGTAATACGAACACCTTGGTCCCTTAATTAGTGAAAGGCCATATAGGCAAACTTATGCAATTGCTTAACATTCAGTTCATGCCCCATGGATGGGCACATAATTCCTTACAGAAAATTTGTTTTTGACAGTGCATATACAATATGATATTCTTTCATAAAGGCATGCATAACCATGAACATAATACATAAGTGTTCGATAGCCGATTTCTAAACTAGTTCTAAACTTGCAAAAACCCAATTCTGTCTGACTATTGCAGAGGTTACAAAAAGTTTTACAATTGACGGTCAAAGCTGATTTTTTCACGATTTGTAGAGAATCTTGTCAGCTTTTCGATGCCACAAACCGTTTATAAAAATTCATTCGAACACATAAAAAATTCAGCTCAAGACGATGAAAATAAACACATAAAATAATGATGCTAACGTGAAGGTTAAAATTAAGATTTAGAGCATAGGCTATTAAACAAGATAAAATCTAATCTAAACATGTATAAAATGAAAAAAGAAAAAAAATAAATATATATGAAAGTAAAAGTAACATAAATCGAGATCTACAATGCATATGAATAATAATAATAAAAAAAAGAAAAGCTAATGCACATGATTCGTTTTGATGTAGCCGATTGAAAGAAGGGACTCAGTTTATGAGAAACTGAGTTCCAACCTTCTCATGGATGTAAAGAAAAAAAAAATGCAGCAATAATAATAATAACAATAGAAGAAAATAAAATAAAAAGAGGAGTTACCTGTGGTTCCTCCTTCGCTACAACTGAAAAAAGAAAAAAATGAAGAAGAAAGAAGAAGAAGGGATGGGAGGCACTTAGGGAAGGAGGAAAAGAAAAATCAAGAAGAAGGAGAGAGACCTTGCTTTCCTCGGGCTGCACATCCCCTCTTGAGTTCTATTTATGAGAAAAATTGAAAGAGGATAGAGATCCTCTAGGGGGTCCCACATTCGATTAATTAATTATCAACTAATTAGCAAAATAGAGGAAATCAACTTTCTCAAAAGAGTCCACATTTGATTTTATTTTTGACTTTTTCTTTTTCAATCTAATTAAAACACTTAACAAAGAAGGGACTAGGACTCTCTAGATGTGGCACCATTTGAGTGGGGTCCACATTTGATTTTTAAACAAATAAAAAGTTAAAAAACAAAAAGATAAAATTAAAAGATAAAAAAGCAAAAATAAAGTCCTAAATCAACTAGTTATCTAGAATAACAAAAATGAGAAAATAAAGTGAGGAGGATAATTCAAAGGTGGCACCACCTAGGTGGGTCCTTTCTAATATGAATTGTATCTAAGATCCATTTGAAATTTGAGCCTAATCAAAATCCAATCTAGATCTAGATCTGGTCCACATTGTTTTTCTGAAAAAGACATTTCAAAATATCAAACATAAAATACTGGGTTTAGATTAAAATGTAAAGATCAATTTTGAATCCAGGTTTGAAGTTGGATGAAAAGAAAGTTTTGAATTCGGATCTGGATCCAAAATTTCAAATGACATGGATTTGGATCTCAGACAATGAGTCTGGTCCATGCTAAAAAATGGTGGATGAATCCTGGATCAAAGATAAGACATTTAAAAGGGATCCTGGATAGTAAAAGGGTAAGTTGAATCCTGGATCAATGATGAGCTTGCAGAAGCGGATTTCGAATCAAGATAATTGGTAGAAATGGATCCTGGATATTAAATAAAAATTGAAGAATGGGTCCTGAATGATCAATGAGTGGATTCTGGATATCAAATGTAGAGACCCAGGTCTGAAAACAAGATGGTCTCTGAATAACAGAGTGGATTGGATAAAAAAATCTAGGTCCAAAATAAAAAATGGATACCGGACATCAAATCCAACATTGGATCGGATCAGATATCAAATATCTGAATTAAAACATGAGTTGGATCTCGAATGTAGATATAATATCAGAAAAAGAATTAATCTGAGTCTAGACTGGAATTACCCTGGCTTAGAAATTGACTGAACTGCCCATTTGAATAGAAATGATCAAGATTATAAATGATTTTGCCCTATAGGGTGAAGAGTGACACTTGAAAGGTAAGGTTTGAACTGGGTTTTAAGGTTTTCGAACTTAGATGAACTAATCTAGAGCTTAAACAAACTAAATTCTAGCTAGGTCAACTAGGGTTAGTTTAATTCTAACTGAAATGAGCTGAATTGAGCTAAAAATGAACTCCAACAATATGGGAGAATAAGTTTGAACTGAAGTTGGACTACTTGAACTCATGATGAGCTCAAGTCAAACACAGAGGAATAGGATCTATTGAAATTGACTAATTCTGAGATAAATGGGTTGAATTCGAGCTAAAAATGAGCTCATTTCTCATGAAATGAACCAAATTTAGCTGAAATGAACAAGGTCTACTCATTGTGAGTTCAAGAGAACTAAAAATGATTGATATTCTAACTCTTCTAAGCTTAAAATGAGCTTGGTTGGGTCTAACTGACAAAGATCTAAAGTTACTTAGGGGCAAAATGATATTTTTTCTGATAAAATGAGGTAAAATGACACTTAAATTAGAATGAACCTAGGGATTAGACTCCTATACTGATCTAAAGGGGTTGGCATCTGTGAAAGGGGGTGTCCAGAAATGAACCTGAAAATTTTAGGGTGTTTACAATAATATCAAAAGTTGGGATTTGGTTTTGCCCCAACCTGAATTTGGTTACGGTCTACTAGAAGGTCCTCATTCTAGATTGTTTAAGATTGGTTTCCCATTTATGTGGTTGATTTGACACCGATTCCTCATGTTGGAGAGCCCTTGCCAGCGGCTCAAGATATGGTTGACTACATGCAAGAAGTCCATTCCCATGTGAAAAAAAAACCTAAAAGAGAATTATGTCATTTATAAGTCTTGGGTCGATAAGTATTATCGTGATGTTAGTTTTGTAGAGGGTGATTTGGTCATGGTCTATTTGTATCCTGAGCATTTTCTTGTTGGTACTTATGAAAAATTGAGTCCATGAAAATTCAGTCATTTTCATGTGTGTTTAAGGAATAATGCATATGTCATTGAGCTGCCCGAAAATTGGCAAATCTTGCCTATCTTCAATGTTGCTTATCAATATTCTTATCTTGAGCAAACAAATTCATCGGAGCCGAATTCTTTACGGTTAGGGGAGAATGATGCAGGTTCAAAGCAAGTCGAGGATCACCCAAGAGACCTTGATCCAGGTATGCTTAATTCAATTCCGATGGAGGATGGCACACCCAATTCTCAGGTAGACTCTGTTGTGGATCAAAAATTCAATCAAGGTGAAAGCACTCTTCGAAGGTTTGTGTAGAGCATGCATGAGAGGATGATAGAGGCTTGCCTATAGTCAGTCTTCCTAGCTTACGTTTCTTGGGGCCAAGAGAGTGGTCCAATCGGATCGGATCTAAAAGCCACGTGAAAATCCAAATCCAAAGGGTTTTTATAAATAGGTGATTTGGGAAAGAGACAAGAGTTCAGTTGTTGATGAGACCTCTTGATTTTCTTTTCTTGACTTTTCTTGGGTACTTCTCCTTAAACTCTTTACGTTATTGAATTTGCAGTTGTTTCCCATTATTTTATTTGCAAGTAGCTTAGATAATCCGTAGTTCGATTTACATCAAGACACAACTTTGATGGCTCCTTCTCAATGAATTCTGCTTATTTAACTTTTGATGATGGTATCATACGATGGCTCCCTGATCAAGCACTATGGGGATCTTTTTTGCCTCCAAGAGCTTTTGCTCTGGGTTGGCTAATTCTGTTGGACAAAGTTCAAACACAAGAAAATCTTAAGTGGGCTTCTCCTTAGCCACATGTGCTAAGGTTCACGTCTTTGCCTTTCTATTTAAATACCAAATGTGCTAAGTGTGCATGTGTTTTAAATGAAATCAAAAGAATTTTTTGGAAAGTCTTTTTCTTTGTGTGTTTCTTATGAGAAACGCCAAGAAAGAGAGAGTGTGGGAGAGGAACGACCCGTTGGCTTGTGTGCTTGTGTGCTAAGGTGCAGGTCAGTAGGACCTCTCCATGAAGTGCTATTGTGTTTGTGAGCCACTTCATCGTGAAACCCCTACCCGAACCCCATCATGGTGTGTGCTACCACGGCATTGCGTTAACCTGCTGGTCAGCATTTTAGCTTATGAAGGACCAGCCTGGGTGTCGATCTTGTTATTGTCAGCATCGTGTATGTTGCATGCTCTAACCCTGTTCGCCGTGGACCTCGACCATCACCATCAAAAACGCAAATTGGATTGGTGCTAAAAGAATCAGTGTTTAGGAATGTTGGGCTTCCAAGAGACATCATATTCAAAAAATGAGTGTAGTTGAGATGCGTATGCTGAGATGGATGTGTGGAAATACAATAAAAGATAAGATTCGGAACAAGGAGATACGTAAGAAGGTAGGCGTTGCACCCATTGAAAATAAGATGAGAGAGAATCGTTTACGGTGGTTTGGACATATTCGACGAAGGCCTAATGATGCTCCAGTTAGAAGGATGGAGAAATGGAAAAATATATTAGTTAAAAGAGGTCAGGGTAGGCCTAGGAAGACATGGATGGAGGTGATAAGAAATGATATGAATGCTTTGAACCTCACCGAGGACATGGCATTGGATAGAAATGAATGGAGGAGAAGGATTCATGTGGAAGACCCATAATGATTTTCTTTGTTGGTTCATATCGCCGACCCCAATTGTTTTGGAATGAAGGTGTAGTTGTTGTTGTTTGTTGTAGTTATTGTAGCAATTTTTCGAGGCTTTTTTATAGGTGGTGTGTGCGACGTCCTCTACTGAACTTTAATTACCGCAACCACCTCTTATCACCAATCTATCGTTGCCTGCTTGTAAAAATTCTTTTCATCTTGATTGAATTTATTTTATTTCTTACTCTAAAGAAAAAGATATCCATCCAACTAGCCCTACCTGATCAGATACACCCCCGTCCAATTAAAACTCAAAAGTAACCTGATAAAGAAGATAATCTAACTCAGGTTAGAAGAGGATTATGTTTCCAAGTTACCAAAGCAAACTTTGAATAGCAAAATACCCAAAGTAATTTTTTTTTATATATATATTTACACTGAGAAACCACCCCAGGATCATAGACCTAGCTGCCCTGGATCTCCTTGCCGTACTTATGATCATTGTCTTGGCGGCATAAAATTCAATGGGCTTACCCCTTTCTCCTAAGAAGTTACCACCCTTGGGCTTGCACAAGGGATGATTCTCAAGGGATTTGAATCTAGACCACCAGCCTAGCGGCTTAGGCCCCATCCCACTACGCCAAATCCCTTTGGGGCAGACCACTAGAATTTGTTAATTGAAAATATGTGAATTGGAGTATGAACCAAGATTTTCATGTTTTTTTCCCTTAAATTTCACCCTACAAATGTGATCTGCAGAGAATTTGGCTGTTATATTGTCTGATTATGATGTATAAGCAGGTTCTTTTAAATCTTGAAACTCTTTTTTTTTTATAAGAAAAATGCATTTGATAAGATTTTATTGGACATTAGCATTATGTGTAAGTGATCAGATAACATGATTAGAAAGATGTTACAATATGAAGAGTGTTGACCAGCACTCCCTATTCCTTAACCGTGTAAACAGCTGAAGGTACCCATTAAAAATATGCCTCAGATGCTGCTTTAGAAACTAGGAACGACCTCTTCAAAAATTATTTCGTTAAGATGGAGCCAAATCTTTCTCCAAGTGACCAATACCCTACGTCTCCAATTAGGGATGGCAATGGACTGGGGCGGGGCGGGGCACAAGGTCTTCACTCCTGTTCCATCTCAAAACCCGAACCTCCATCCCCGCCTCCATCCCTGCACTGGGATGGATTTTAACCTCCATCCCCGTTTCATGTCCTCCATCCCCGGTCCAAACGGGGGCGAGGCAGGGCCCCATTTTTCTTGAGTCTATTATCATTCCTTAGAAGGATTGGGGATGGGGATGGGGATGGGGTGGGATGGGGATGGGCGGGGCAGGGAAAAAACGTAAGTCCATCCCTGCCTCCATCCCTGTTTCATGTCCTTCATCCCCGGTCCAAATGGGGCGAGGTGGGGGGGCGTTATGCTAGGGTCCACTGCCATCCCTATCTCCAATCCAGGTCCTTATGCCGGCCTAATAGCAGGTCCCGCGGGCATCTGATTTATTATGAAATTGCATTTCTAAAATGTAACACGTAATTCCAAGTGCATTCAGCAAAAAGATGCTCTGTGTATTCTTTATTCTTTGTGCATAGTCTGCACTTACCAGAAGGCAGAAACTAGGGGTGGTAAGCGAGCAATTCATGGTTCAAAGTATAAGCAAATTTTGTATTCAATGAATGTATAAGCAAGCTCATGAATGAATGAACTCGAGACCAACTAATATGATCCTTGAGGAATTAGCCCTAACCAACACACACCTTCGTGTGTACCAAATGCTACACATGAGATACTTATCCGAGTTGAGAGGTACTTAACCAAGTTTTCAAAGACATCATCCTCTAATTCGCTGGCCCAACTCAATATAGAAGAATGCACTACACCCTTGCCACCATATACCATTTCATTATCCATCGTACGACAAGCTATGACTGGACGCCACTGATAATTCAACGTATAACGACTGATGTCATGTTCTACGCCATTACACATTGTCGATACCATTATCCATAGCATGACATAATACAATCTCGTGCCACCAATAACCTAATGAATAACACTCGCTACTATATTTGATGCATTTCTCACTTAATGTTGCTCAACACTGTGTTTGCCGCATTCCAACTTGCACAACACAAGACAGTGCACACACAACTCCTTCCCAACGCCCATCTTCTACCTGAACGTCAAGTGCCTTTCTATCACCTGCACAATAAGTTGTGCCAACAATGTTATCTCGTAATGCCTAATGCACACAAGAAGGTCCGTCTGTTTGAGACTATGCATACACATCATCCAACCATTGGGTGCCCTCTTTCACCCGCATGCCTAACAATGCATAAGAGCTTGGTCTATAACAGAAGGAACCCATCTCTTTATTAAAATAAGTCTCCCCCCCCCCTTACAAACAAAGCATCACATCAATTTGAGTTATGAGTCGAGTTCAGATTCGATTGAATATATATATATATATATATATATATATATATATATATATAAAGTTATGCTCACACGTTAGGTGCTAAATGGGTTTTTTTGTTTTAGTTTTTAAATTCTGACCATAAAGATGTGATTTATGTATTTGATTTTAGGGATCAGCTTTCTTATACATGGGTGAGTTTTTATAAGGTCCAAAATCTTTGTAAAATTTTTGAGGCTCCAAATATCATTTTTTTCTTAGAAAACACATGATCTAAGTGTGGGTTCCTTGTAAATTGACTATGCCCAACACATTTATGGGGTCAGAACTGCGAAAAAAATACTAGAAGAAACCCATTAAACATGTATCATTAAGCACCTACCCATTTCTCTCTCTCTCTCTCTCTCTATATATATATATATATATAAAGAGAGAGAGAGAGAGATACACACACAGTTTGTATTAATTGAAATGCATGAAAATTAAACACAGAAAATGTGTTCTTAATACAAAGTAAATGAGATTCACATGTTTTTCATGAGTTTTCCACACAAGGTTTTGAAACTTTGGTTTAACGTTTCAGAAATGGTTTTTCAAAAAAGGAGTTTATCACATGCAAGTGGAGTTTCTGGCGTGCAACCCCCACCAAACATATAAGCATGAGCTCCCACAAACCCAACAGAACAGCGGCCCCCACCCAACACAGAAGCACGGCCTTCCATTACACCTATTCAGCTTGCGACATGCACAATATGACAGCCCCATAAAACAAAAAAAAGACAAAATATGGCAGCTTGTGGACAGCCCAGCAATGTCACGTGGGAAGATTAGGCAAATATAAATAGAAAAGACAAGATAGGATGAACAAATCACAACATAAAAGTTAAGGCTGAGAAACGAGATGAGCAGCTAGTGGCTCGGCTCGTAAAAAACTCTCAACAAGCTAAAGCATGAAATGTTAGTCTTGGCTCGGTTCTTATATGTTTGGCCTACTAGCATAGCATTAAGTTTAAAGTTCAAATCCTATTGCTTATAAGTATAAAATAATTTTGTTTTTTTTGGATGACCAGCTGGGGTTAGGCGGACCCTTCTAATGCAGGGTTCCAGTAAGGAGGATGATCTTTCCAAGTGTTGGTCATTCCCCCCTAGCTAATCTGTCTAGGTATTTTACCAAAAAAATGAGATTTACAATAGTTAATTATATCTAATTTTAATTCTTTCAAAACTATACAATATGTCTAAAAATCCCTGATTTATCTCCCTTCTGGGTCCCCTTCTTTCTATTAATGTTTGCAATAGATTCTGATATAGATCCACTTGGTTTGTAATTGGAGCCTCGAGATTCCCCCCTACCAACCGGAATTTCGAAATTTCATTTTTATGTCCGACAAAGCCTCTGTTAATTTGATTTTCAACATTAAGACTACAGCAATGATGTGATCCATGACATCTTTCACTAAATGTTTGCAGGCCCACCTTTCCAAACCTCTAACATTTCAGTCCATGATCTTTATGGATGGGAGTTTGGGGCTTTTGTACCTCTTTTGGTCGACCTCAAGGTCCCAATTCTTTCCGTTTGTGTTGCTCCTATCTCTCAACACCTTTGATCGGTTCATCGTATGCTTTTTTTTAACATATGGTGTAAACGCCTTGGTGACTCACTGGATCTCTTTCCTCATTACTAGTTTTTTCTTTTTAGCTATACTTGCAGCTGACTGGATCCTATTGGTTATAAGATCCAAAACCGATTCCTTATCTATCATTTTTTACTTGGGTGGACAAGGAAAGCCCGGGGGGGGGGGGATGGAGATGTGGTCCTCTTCATGATATAGTTGGGGACCATCTTTAAAGCTGAATGAGAAAAAGGGGGAGGTTACTTACCTTATGGAGAGCCTCTTTGCTCATTTTCCCCACCCACCAAGTGTAGCTAGGGATGCACAAGAGCCAGGCTTGAGTCGAGCTTGGCATGTATAAGCTTGGCTCGCCTAAAAAAATATGTATAGGCTCATCTCAAGCCTGAATCAAGCCAAGCCTTAACTGGGCCAAATCAGAGACTAGCCCAGGTCGGTGTTTTGCATTGTTGTTTGCACAACAGACCAAGCTAGACCAGACTCAATCTGGGCTGAGAGAAAGAGTCTTCTCTTCTTTAAGCTCTCTTCCCTCAATCAAGAAGAATGAAAAGAGAAAGGGTAGGTACGTAAGAGAGAGGTAAAAGTGTTTTGCATCACGTGCACTTACCACGGGTGTTTACCTGATTTGCATTTTGCATTGCATTTAATGCATATAGTCGCAAGTGATACTTAGTATTTAAGTGTCATTTTTTTTTGTACTTGCAAATTAATTTGCATATTAAAATATATATAATTTTAGGTATTTATGTTATTAAAACTAATTAGATAAGTGTCTCTAAGCATTTTTTATTTACAAACACAAACTATGCATGTACACGTGAGAAGATCGCACTCGCGATGTGCGTGTTAACATGGTTAACTACACACATTCACACACACTCAAGTGTATATTTATGATGCAAAACTATCTCCTTTTTTTATCAAACTGCATCGAAATAACTACCTATTTTGATGCTCTCAAATTAAATCAGTTATGTGTAGTCAAGACCTTATTAAGTATGTAGATTGGTCATTCCTTGGACCACCACAATTCATGAATGAATGAGTGCAATCAAAGCCAAATTTAGAGTTTGCAGTTTGGAACTGTGCCGACAAACTTGCACTAAGTTGGATCAAAGCAGCTATCACAAAGGTTGTCTTAGGGTAGATTATTTGTATCCCTACTGCTCAAAAAGCTTGGCTTGCATTGGAAAGAGCCTATGTTACTCGGTCGAGCCTTAAAATCCTCTAGTTGAGCTAGGATCTTAAGAATGTAAAGAAATAAGACAAAACCATGGTAGAGTATTTGAATCATGTTAAATATATCGCAAACTTTATATATGTTGTTAATGAGCTTGTTTCTAACCAAGATTTGATGAAAATACTTTGAATGGTTTGACAAGTGATCATGAGAGTTTCATTATTATTGTTACTATGCTTGATAAGCTTCTCACTTTTGTACATATGCATGATCTTTTACTCAACCAAGAAAAAAAGGCTTTAGATGTTGAGTCATAGATATCTCTAACATGCTGAAATGTCAACTACAACTTTCTTCTCTCAAAGAGGTCATGATCAAGGTAATTGGGGTTGCTGCGGTCGAGGAAGGATGTATAGTCTTGTGTGCCAGCACAACAATGACTTGGACAATTATGGCCAAACACCAAATATTTCCCCAATGGTGTTGTGACTTTTGCTGGAACACCCTAGGCCCCACACCTTTTGGTCAGAAGACCGCTAAAGGAAACCTCACCACCAACTTCAGTGCCAGCAGCTCTCTCATTATATCACTAATATAACCAATCACCAATACAAAAAAAGAATAAGTAAAGCCACAAATGAGGATAACCACACCTGTTGATAGATTCATCAGGAGGATGGATGCATATAGCCCAAAACTTTCTCTCAACTCACTAAGAAGAAGCCATCACATTTTCTCTCACTTCTCTCAAAATCCAAGAGAAGCTACAATCATAGAAAACTCTCCAAAAAAACGAAATCATCAGCTTTCTTTCTTATGTCCCCTAGTAAGAGCACAAAAAAAGATATACCCTCTCATTTTCTCTCTTCCTTTAGGCACCAAGTACTTCAAAGGTCTCCTTGAATCTCATATGGTAAATATTTCTCATCTCACCTGAGATTTTAAATAAGAGACCAAACAAGACTTTTTTTACCTGGCAATGTGAGTCCTAGTTTAATAGGGACTCATTCAAGCAGCAATCAACAGCCACACTATTGCTAAGAAAAATGAAATTGAACCAAACAGATTTTATTCACTCTGAATTGGAAGAATTAGGCAAACCTGTTGGATTAATAATGATTATATTTATATTAATGATATTATATTTACATTTCCCATAATCAGGTTAGGATTTGATTGTAAGGTCTAAGAAGGGTTTGGGTTTCTATAAAACTGTGTCAGACATGAAAAGCGCTTCAGGTGTGGAAGCAGTGTTGGGTACATACAAGTTCCAGATCCAAAGTGCTGAATGGCTTGGTAAAGTGATGATGAACCATTCTAAGATGAGTTTGTAATATTGAACCTAGGCGGGTTACATTTTTCACAATAAGTAAATAGCATTTTTTTATAAAAGATGAAAAAATCTGTTCTCTGGCTAACATGCTCAAAGCATTAAATTTAGTTTAGAAATAGTTTTTTTATACAGACCTATCTTTTATTTCAAATTCCATATCGAGCACTCATGTTTTCCTGAAGGAGCCGATCTTGATACCAAAAAACGATGATGAAGGATCTTGCAATTTGTCGATCTGGACCCAAGGCGAGAATGAGGTGTTGCGAGGGAGTTGCAAAATTCGAGAGGAGGCCTAGTCGTTGGAGGAAGGAGAGGGAGCCTCCATAGAGCGTCTGGATACCGGGTGCTGCCTAGACCTGAATGACGCAGAGCAATGGAAGCAAGCACGACGCCTACGAAAGTTGAGAGAGCGACAATCCTTACACTACCAGTCACCCTGCATAGCCCATGGAAGATGTGACCTAGAGAGATTTTTGGAGAAAGAGCGTTGTCAAGATGCGATCACCTCCTGCCAGCCCCTGTCGACGACCGAACTGGGAGAGATGCGGTAGAAAAAAAAAGAGCCTGAAGCATGGCGCCGACAGAGCAAACCTGAAGGGATTCAACCCTGACGACCCGCAAGAATCGCCCGATGTCACGTGGGAGCAACGATCCGGATGAGATACAGGATGTGAAGGCCTCCGAGCGGAAGAAAAACGCCCAGAAGGATGGGCAGAAAGGGAGGGCAACAGAAGTGCCCTGTCGATGAAGAGCGAAAGCGAGCCCTCAGTCGTTCAACGCCTTCTAGATCAAAGAAAGTGCAAGTTGATTGACATGCAGGGGATGGGATGGGCATAAGCCCCAAAAGAAGGGGGAAGGAGGAGGCATGGGTCACAGATAGGGAAAGAGAGAGGGTTAAGGGTTTCAGCAAGCAGGTTGCCTCCAACAACAAGGGTGACCTCCGGTTTAAGCAATGTGGCCTCCAGCAATATAAGGAATGGGGTTTGGGGAGAGGAAAGAGAGAAGAGTTGGGTTTAAGGTTTCTGTGGGGTCACACGTCTTCGGTCGACATCTCCAACGAAGAAGTCCTGCGAGAGAGGGGTTGCCGACGTGATGAGAGAGAGAGAGAGAGAGAACCATTGACCGCAGGTGGGTGGGGGTCAGGGGTGAAGCCTTGGGAGGCAGAACAGGGTGGGTGGGGTCACGAGTGGAGCCTCACAGAGTGAGGAAGAGGGTGGGTGGGGTTAGGAGATGAGGCAAAACAAGGTGGGGTTCGGCCATCAATGGCAGAGCAACACAGAGAGTGAAATAGGAGTGCTCGTGCTTGGGTGGGTGGGGTCAGGGGTAGAGCCTCGAGAATAGAGGAACATGGTGGGTGGGGTCAAGGGCAGAGGCAGGTGGGATCATGCGACTCAGGCCGCTAAGGGCAGAATCAGGCAAGGCTCGCATCGACTGATGCTAGAGAGAGAGAGAGAGAGAGAGACCTTCCACCAGGTCTACGGTAGAGGCTTCCAAATCATCACAATTGGGGCTTCCCAAACGATGGTAGTCCCTATTAGGGATGCACAACGAACTGAGTTGGTTTGAGCTCAGCTCGGGCTCAGCTCATCTCATCCCGTAAATGACCCGAGCTTGAACTAAGCTCTGAGGCTCAGCTGAGCTTGATCGGCCTATCGAGCTCGATAAGGCTTCCTCTCTCTCGAGCCCCATCCCGCCTGACTTTCTCCTTTTTCGCTCTCTTTTCCCACTTTCTTGATCTCTCTCTTCCCCTTTCCCCTTTCTCACTCAGCTTCCCACTCCCTCTCTTCCATACTAAAGGCATGGTAGTCGAGGAACACGGCGGATGAGGAACACAGGGACGGTCCTCTCTCTCTCTCTCTCTCTCTCTCTCTCTCTCTCTCTATATATATATATATATATATATATATATATATATATATATATATATATATATATATATATCAATTGAGGGGAAAAAGGAGAAGACTCAATATCTCGTTCTTCCCGATTGAGGGGGAGAGAGGAAAAAACTCTCTCATTCTTCCTGATCGAGAGGAGAGGAGAAGAGAAGTCTCTCTCTCTCTCAGCTCGATCAATTGTGCTGAGCCCTTACAAGCTAACGAGTCGGGTCGGCTCAGGCTCAATACCTGACACGAGTTGGGTTCAATCAAGGTTGGTCTAGGCTCGAGTTGAGCTCGTGTTGAGTCAGAGCATGATATTTTTTGGGCAAGCCGAGCTCGGACATGCCAAGCTCGGCTCAAACCCGGTGTGTATGCATACCTAGTCGATCGCTATGATCACCTCCGGGGGGTAGCCATAACATTTATCATTAGCAGTGTCAACTGGTCGGGTTTGGTTAGAACACGTGTAACCAAACCCAGACCAGATTTGAGATCATGGTACTGGGTCGGAGTCGGGTCAAACCTGGTAAAAGTTTTTCCTAGGAAACCCAAAAAAGATGTGAATTTCAACGGCTTTTAAACCACCAAAAAAAAATCAATTTCAGTGGAAAAAGATAACAGAATCGGGTTAATCGAAACTTGGATATTAAATTTTTGTTTATCCGATCCAACTGGATCAAATTGACGCGCCACATTGGTTCCAACATGTAGTATACTATCCAATGTTGTTAAAATAGGCAAAGTAAGTGAATCAGTTTCTTAAAAAAAAACTAAGAACCGAATCGTTTGTGAATCGACAACTTTTTACCATTAGATTACGTGTCATTAAATAATAAAAAATATTAAACAAAATTTTTAACCCCTTTAAAAATATTAAAAAATGAATTGAATTGATTGTGAATCGGCCTCTTTAATCGTCATTGGGCCAATTCAGGCTTATTCAGACCGGTTTTAACAACACTGATACTATTTGAAACTAAAAACCTGGGTCAAATCCGGTTTGATTTCAGGTTAAAACTCCGACCCGTTTGCGTTCTTATTTGGGCAACGGTATCGGTGTTTGTGGTTTGAAAAAACTTTCTTGGATTTGGATACTTATCTAATGTGGTAATACATCGATCCATCAAGCACTATCTGTTGGCCCTGCAATCTTGGTCCGAAGCCCGGTGAAGCAGGTCATTTAACTTGGAGTGGTCATTGGGTCTGGTACCTGTACCTGATCCGAAATGGGATGGCTTACAGCTGTTTATTCACATTAAAGCCTTCATTGGACTTGGGTCTAACCGGGCCTGACGAGTAATGCAGGTCAGGTTCAGTATGCGTGAAAAACCATCTCAATGGAGCCTGACCCACGATTGGATAACCGTCAGGTTTAACAGATTCTGACCCAACCCAATACGAGCCCAAAACCCAGGTGGGGATTTCGAATCAAGTTTAGGGCCTGTTGGGCTGGGCCTTTCTTTTCCAGGGCAGATAGGGTGAAATTACATTGCATACTTTGAGTGTGCCTTAACCTGACTACCCTTCATCTTTGAGCTACAGTCTGTCAGCCGTGGGGCCCAATAGAAAATAAAGGGCAGATCATGTGCAGCAGCACATTAAAGTGTGCAATGTAATTGCACCTGATCTGTCATCCGGACTTTCGTGAACCAACACATTTTGCTGACGGTTGGAAGAGAAGCGGACTTGGGGTCGTTTCTGACAAGGAAAAATTTTAAAGTTTTTTTTTTTTCAAAGCCAAGTTGGGTTAAGCAAACCCCACCAGTTATTATACAAGGTACCACTGCGTTTTGAACCTGCAACGTCCCACCACGTGCACTGACAGCTCCTACCAACCACGCTGCCACCAAACCCTATTGTACACTAAACTTTTCTTGCTTTTCATTTCCCCGCCAAAGCTTTGTCACCGTTAAGCAAATGTGCCCATTCATTAACTGCCGCTAATTTGTTCGTGGGTAGGGGTATCATCGGGTAGGATCTGACTCTGACCTAGGTGAATCCGAACCCAGATCAGTCTTTGAGGTGATGGTACTGGGTACGGCCCCGAACCCTGTTGGGTCTGGTATAAGAAAAACCATACCTGGGTCCTACAAGAATTACATGAACCAGATCCGGTTCATACTTAGTAAAATATTAATTTTTATCTTTTTATATTGAAAAATCACAGGTCGTAATCAGAACTCGGGTCAGACCTGAGTCTATTTATCATTTTTATATTGAAAAATCACAGGTCTTAATCGGAACTCGGGTCAGACCCGAGTCTGGTATGAAATTTGAGAAACCATACCGGGTTAGATATACTAATCGGACCCTTTGGATCCAACCCGATTTCTAATTGGACTTCTTTTTTTTATCACCAAGCCCTGACCCTATAGGGTTTTGTAAGTGTCGGGTTTGGGTCAAACCCGACCCATTGACACCCCCTATTCATGGTTTAGCAATAACTCATATTCAAAATTTGCTATGTCACCCTTATAATATTTGAACTGTAAGCAGTTGTACCTAGGGGTGTCAAGGGGTCGGGTTTGGTTCTGACCCAGGTGGAAGCAGACCTGATCCCGATTTTCAGGTATGATATCGGGTTCGGATTCGGGTCTAATTGGACCCATCATAAAAGAAACCATACCTGGATCCGATAAGCACTACATGAACCAGACTCGGGCCATACCCAGTAAAATAATATTTTTTACCAATTTTACATTGAAAAATTGTCGGTCTTAATTAGAACTCTGGTCAGGCCTGGATCTGGCATAAAATTTCACAAACTATACCCAGCTCCATGTATTAATCGGACTTTTGGGTTTAGATCCGGGTCTTAATCGAGTCTTCTTATTTATCATCATACCAGGACCCTATAGGGTTTGGTACGGGACCCGTTGACACCCCTAGTCATATCTCTTCATTCTTAACAGAAATTACCCTTTTACCCTTAGATATTGAGGTAACTCATATCTGCCTTGTCTCTATGCAACCATGTTGCGTTGCGTTGGTATAGTTGGATTTATTCATTACTGACCATGCTGATATTGAGATGCCAACGGGTCCAATTAATCCCTGAGGGTACGATTTTTAAACGGGTAGGATCTTTATCCGAATCCAACACCACCGAAGGGAGTTTGTGGGGAGTACAAAAAGCAATTTCATGTTACAAATGGATTAGATCCAAAAGCAAGTGATCTCACGTTCAGTTGAATCAGGGTCAATATAGTTGACCTGCTTTTTGCCGATCCAATGTCAAAGTGGGGTTAGACTACATCTATGAACTCTACCATGTGGTTCGAGTTAGATCCAGGTCCAAAACTGGGCCCGCTTATAAAAAAACAGATCCAATATTAGTTCTGCCCAGATCTGACCCATTTGTAACTCTGAGAGCCAATTCATGGTATTTGTTGCTCTAGATGAGGTCCAAACGATTGTTGGATCTCAGTCCAACTTGTCATAAACCAACTATTCTAAAATTCAAAATATGTTTTCTTAGAGTAACTGATTAGGATGTCAAAAGTTTGGTGGACAATTGAGAAATCCCAAAAGTTTGGTATATATTCATGTGAATTAGACTAAAAGGTTTGGTTATCATGAAAAATATATATATATTTTAGGTCGATGTTATGAACTTCAAAATATCATGATGTTTTCGTTCAACGTTCACGACAGTTGATTTTGTGAAAAAATTATGAGTGCATTTTGTTTTTATTTTTTCTCTTATTTAAACTAAATAATTTTATTTCATCAATAAAAAATAAAGATTTTCAATTTCTCAATAGATTTTTCTTTTTTTGGATAATCCAAATGAAAAGCAACCCCATTACCCACCACACATTGGCTGGCCTTCTGTTATTAAAACCTTTGATCAGCGGATCCTATCAAATGCAGACCAACGTTTACCACCACAAACCCCACCCCGATCGGAAAATACACTCAGCTTCGACCTTATGGAAAGGAATGCCACCATAATAAGAAGGCACGTGTCCCGTATACCCCTACCAGTTATACAATGATACCATTGGGATTTGAATTTGCAAAGTCTCAACTTAAGGTGACTGCACTAGCTGCTCCTACCATACAGGTGGAGCCCCTGTTGGTATCACATTCAAAATTCATGCAGCTGCCAACACATGAAATTCTTTCCAAGTGGTTTTGAATAGAGGAATAATAGGATCCAAAATTAGCAATGAGATTTGAATCAACACTTTTGTTTGTTTAAATTTTTAACTTAACTCAGGCAATTGAGATTGAACCAGTGAGTTTGAAGGTGCGCATAAAAACACTGTCTTTCAATCGATAGTTGCTCCACTTAGGATCAAGTTCTTAGTGCAATGAGTATTCGTGCAACTACGCTCTCAAGATCCAACTGAGCTTTCGCTTACTCACAAAAAATCGATTCATGCCCTGCATTGGGTGAGACCAATAACCTCGACACAAACCACCTTAAACAACCTCTTGATTAGGATAGAAAGATCTATGTTCGAATTGGGTATGGATCCTGAGTATATGTATGAATTTTGAATACAAGTGGTATGGATCAGAACTATAGCTGGATCTGAATCCAAATAGCAACTGGATCAGGATTCAAATTATAACTGAATCTAGATTCGAATATCAATTGGACCTAGATCCAAACTATAACTGGATCTAAAATTGGATTTGAATAACAACTGAATTAGGATCCGAATTGTAATTAGATCTAGATCCGAATAGCAATTGGATAATTAAGATATGAACCAGAACTGAAGCTTAGAGGTATTTTCATACTTTTACATAAGCAGGGACTGAAATGATATTTTTAGTAATTGTTAAGATTTCTGCTCATTTCATATCAAGATTTATAGAAAGACTAAGGTTGATCCTTAGTTTGAGATTTGGGCAATTCGAGGTAAGTGAACATTTGCAAATAACTCTCTAGATAAATAAGATACAAGCTTTTTCATAAATGCATCTTGTTATGTGATTCCATGTGCTTTAAAAGTATGTTGATTATTTTATGCACATGAATAGATCGATTAAATTGCATGCTTAGAGATCTATATTTTTTATGCTTTCAATAAAATGCATGAGGATTGTGGTATATATTGTTTATTTTTAGTACTTGATCATGTCATGTAAATGTTAAAAGATGATATGACTAGTATCATGTTTGTGCTTACTATGAAAATGGTAATATTAGTTGGATACATGTAATATATTGTGTAAAGTGGAAAAGCATGCTAAGCTTTGAGAAAAAGCAGAGTTTCAGAGTTCTTAAAAAATGATTTATTCTAAGAATGTCACGCTTCAGAGGGTTATTATAAGTACAGTGGCATGATTAATTAACAATGTCGCTGTGATGGATTGTTATCCCTAGAACTATAGCATGTATATGTGATTACATGCCGAACATTAGTTAGTGAACATACATTTAAAGTTGTATAATTTACTAACACTGAGAAAGGAAAGGAAAGGAAAGAAATAATGCATCTAGGGTTACAACATAGAGAGTGATAAAAAAACTCTACTAAAAAGGACATGGTCTAGGGAGTTATTAGATGTGTGTGTACCTCGTTTGTGCATGGGTTCTTTGAAGAATTCTTAGGTAACTCTTAGGGGTTAAAAACATTGCTTATTAGACACATGTAGAAAATAACATTAACTACAAACCTTGGGAGCAGGTATAGCTCTTTTGACACCTTAGTGTAGGTAAAGCCCTCTGAGCTCTTCGGCTAGCTACCAATAGACATATGAGGCTTTCCGGCTTGCAATAGGTGAGCAAAGTTGCAGCGATTGTAAGTCCATAGTCTGAATCGGTTTAAACTATGTTCTTATGGAGTAGTTCATATGTCTGACCAATATCGTAGATTCTTGAGTTGTCTACATGGGTTACTATGCCCAAAGAGACTATTTTCAGAATAGCCGATTAGTGCAGAGTACAATATTAGGAAATGTCTACTCTAGGAATGAGAAATGATTTCAAGAAACAGGTAAAAAGAGAGACTAAAATGTGTAAACAACATATGTGCTAATTAATTAGATAATTAAACTCATACTAGGAGCTTAGAACTCACTACAAATGTAATGTTCGTGCCTTATATTTGTAAATGAAATCTTACTGATTTATACTTATCCCTACTTGGTTATAACTGTAGGATCGAGAAGTGCTATGGTGAAGAGGACATGACTTGTGGACTCAGACTCGGGTAGATGTACTTGAAGTGATCTGAAGTACTTGGTTTTGTTTTTCCATTTTGTTCATTGTGGAATTTATATTTAAACCTTAAACTTTAATAGATGGTTTGATATGAATAGACTTTTGGTCAAGATGATTTTTATTCATATTGGTGAGACCTTCAATATTTTTTATTATTGAAAAAAAATCTAGCTTGTTTTTTAGGTTATTTTATTAATTTTTTGGGGAACTAACATCCATAAACTCAAGATCGAGAGGCCCCAGTTTGGGTCATTACACATTAAGAGTTATTTTTTGAGTCCTTTGTATATGTGATTTGACAGACACACAAGATATGCTAGTGGTGAGTTGAAAAGGTGGTTAGCAGCTACCTCTCTCTCTCTCTCTCTCTCTCTCTCTCTCTCTTTATATATATATATATATATATATATATATATATATATATATATATATATGGGTTTATCTAACATTAAATCATTGTATTTAATGTTAGATGGATTCAACATTAGCGATAGTAAAAAACGCTGCTAAAAGTAAAAAATTTAAGAAAAAAAGACACATGATGCTCACTCGTGTGTGTGTGTGTATGGGTCATGTTTAACCCTCATGGGTAAGGAACACCCTCATAAAAAATAAAATATTTTTGATGCTTTTTAGCTTTTTGTACATATTTGACCCTTCATATGTGATCTGCATATTATGTTTAGCATAAACGGACCTTTGGATCATGTTTTTCTGATGTATATGTTATATTTTATGCAAGTTGAAAAATCAATGACCTATAATACACCAAATTTTTAACCCTGAAAAACATCATTTTATGATGAAAAACTATGATCCAATGATCAATTCCTATTATTTTGATCATGCTAAAGACAATGAGTTAGATTTGTTTCAAACAACCTCCTAGCATGAGTTCAAACTAAGGGGTTCCTTACCCACGAGGGTAGTGAATGCTATCTCATATATATATATATATATATATATATATATATATATATATATATATATATATATATATATATATATATATATATATATATATATATATATATATATATATATATATATATATATATATATATATAGCCTTTGTTTCCTGCAGGTCCATATCCTTTCTTTTCTATCAATCTTTAATTTTGATCTTCCTTCCCAATTTGATATTATGGTGTTGATATAGACAAAAATTCTGTTATGATCCATATATATAAAGAGGAGGTCAAAAAAGTAATTGAAACAAAACAAAGTTTCTCAAGAATCCCCCTCCCCTAGAAAATTGGACAAAAAGTAACAATGCAAATAAAAATAAAATGTAGTAGGAATGAAGGTGTCACGCGCAAAAAAAAATTTGTGAGTCCACGTAGTGCTAGACAACCCAAGCTGGCCAGCCTAACAGCCCTAGGCCTCACAGAAACTCTTTTTACATTTGTTGATTCAATCATTGACACAACATACCATCCCATGCACAACTACCTAAACAAATGTCCAGCCTCACGCACCACCTCATGCGCAACAACCTAGCCCAAGCCGCCACTCTGCGCATCTTTCCTATGCATAGCGCCACAATACTCTTAAACGAATATACGAAACTAGTCATCGTTTGAGTTTCGAAGAGGGGGCAACACTCACACCCCTCTAAACCAACAACCCAAATTCAATAACATTGTCGTGTCACCAAGGTTATGATGGGGTCTTATGAAAGCATCACCCAAGAGACCTACAAGTATCTCAATGGTCAGGAAAGGTCATTGTTGACCCCCAGCCATGCGGCCAGTTGATAGATATACTTCTGAAGCAGGTTATATGTCCCCCCCCCCCCCCCTCGAACAGGGCAGTTAGCTACATCTCATGTTCGGGGGTCCCAAAGAGCACCATGTATGTAAGCATGTGTGTCTCGTATCCCCATGTTTGTCAGAATTAATTAGCGTTGGAGTTCGATGCGATTGCAAAGACTTAAGTACCCTCTCCTCCATTGGTGCCAAAAAAAATAACGATTCTTGAAAAAGAGTGGTTGTAAAGACTTAAGTGCCCCGAAGATGATTATTTAAGACCCAGTCTCTGCACTGCAGGATTATCTGAGAAAGAAATCTCCCCTGGAGGAGGCCATGAACATCAACTCTCTCACTCTCTCTCTCCCTTCTATTTCTGCTTCTATGCACATCCAAGAGAAGATCTTACATTGCTCCATCAAGCACCGGCTAACCTGCACATTGACTGTTGTGGAGCCTGATTCAGAGTTTTTACCCTTACAGGAGGAGGGTTTAGGGGCTCATCCCAGCGTGAGTAGCATCATTCAACTAAATGAGTTGTAGATCCTAATTCAGAGTTTTTACCCTTACAAGAGAGGGGTCTGGGGGTTCCTCCCAACGTGGGTAGCATCATTCAACTTGAAGAGTTGTGGAGTCTGATTCAAAGTTTTTACCCTTACAGAAAAGGGGGGTCTGAGGGCTCCTCCCAGTGTGGGCAGCATCATTCAACTTGAAGAGTTGTGGAGTCTGATTCAAAGTTTTTACCCTTACAGAAGGGGGGTCTGAGGGCTCCTCCCAGCGTGGGTAGCATCATTCAACTTGATGAGTTGTGGAGTCTGATTCAGCATTTTTACCCTTTTAGGAGGAGGGTTTGGGGACTCCTCCCAGCGTGGGTAGCATCGTTCAACTTGATTTGTTGTGGAGCCTGATTTAGAGTTTTTGCCTTTACAGGAGGGGGATCCGGGGGCTCCCCCCCCAGCACGGGTCCCGGGTGTTGTGGTCAAAAAATGCACAGGGTGTCGTGGTGAGAAAGACATATGTTTGTTCCAAGCAAGGTTGGAAGAAATCAATGGAAAATCCAACATGGATCATGCCAGAATCAAGATGTGGATGTCAAGCGAGAATGGTGTTGTGCAACTCAAATAACACAAAATAATAAGGGTATGGTTTTTAGTTAAAATGGGAAATGAAATGACAATAGAAATTGCTTAAAATTTACAGGAATAAACTAGACACAAGAACAAAGACACCATTTTTTACGGATTTTGAATATGACCTCCGGTTAAGGAGATATGGCCCTGACAAGTTGGTCCTAATTCAGGTAGTGATTTACAGCGATTTGCTTACTGAATAACACTATAAATCGCTATAGCGATTTGCGGAAGACACTACAAATCACTATAGTGAGATTCAAAAACACTATAAATCGATATAGCGATTTATGAAAGATACTATAAATCGTTATAATGAGATTCAAAAACACTATAAATCGCTATATCGATTTGCGGAAGACACTACAAATCGCTATAATGAGATCCAAAAATACTATAAATCGCTATAGCGATTTGCGGAAGACACTACAAATCGCTATAGTGAGATTCAAAAACACTATAAATCGCTATAGCGATTTGCGAAAGATACTACAAATCGCTATAGTGAGATCCAAAAACACTATAAATCGCTATAGCGATTTGCGGAAGACACTATAAATCGCTGTTGAAAAGCCGGATAACACTATAAATCGTTGTGGGGCTCATTGGAGACCCGAAAATACTACAAATCACTGTAGGAAAGCCCGATAACACTACAAATCGATGTTGGAAGGCCCCAAAAAAATTTGGTCCGGAGGGCGCTGCCCCCCGAGCCCCCCCCCCCCCCCCCCCCTGGACCCCCGCCCGCTGACCGCGCAGCGGGATCCGCGTCGGGGGCGAGCCCCCGGATCCCCCTCCTATAAGGGCAAAAACTCTAAATCAAGATCAACAACTCATCAAGTTGAATGATGCTACCCACGCTGAGAGGAGCCCTCAGACCCCCCTTCTTTAAGGGTAAAAAGTAGGAATCAGACTCTACAACTATTTAAGTTGAACGATGCTACAGTCAGTGTGCAGGTCAGTCGGTGTTTGATGGAGCAATGTAGGATCGTCTGTTGGATGTGCACAGAAGTAGAGAGAGAAGGGAGTGAGAGGGTTGATGTTCATTACCTTCTCCAGGGAGAACTCTTTGCCTCCCTTGATTTCTTCTCTAGAGAGAGAGGGGGGGTTTACAGTGTTTTACGGATAAAGAAGAAGAAGACTTTGAAGAGTCAACGTCATCCCCGACTTTCTGGATGGAGGATATGTTTGTCTTTTTTTTGAACGGAGAAAGAAGAAGAAGACTTTGAAGAGTCAACATCATCCTCGACTTTCTGGATGGAGGACATGTTTGTCCTTTTTTTGAACGGAGAAAGAAGAAGAAGACTTTGAAGAGTCAACATCATCCTCGACTTTCTGGATGGAGGACATGTTTGTCCTTTTTTTAACTGTTTGTTTTTTCTTTTTTGAATGAAGGGCATTTTTGTTATTTTCTCAAACCATCACTTTATGAGAAGAATAGCAAGAAAGGGTACTTAAGTCTTTGCAACAACACCAGAATCTGATGCAAAGTTATGTCAACATACACGAGAATACGAGCCTCATGTGCTTGTATACGTGGTGCTCATTCAAAGCCCCGAACACAGACATGGAATTCAGTGAATCATCTGAGGGGAACATACACCACCCTCTCATATACTTCATAATGAGCCACGCTACCCAAATCACTCACTGACACGTAGGCATTCACTAGCCTAGCTCTGTGTCACCATATACGTTTGAGACCACCTAACGTGATCCTTGAGGAATTAGCCCTAATCAACACACACCCTCATGAGTAACAAACACTATGCTTGAGATACTTATCATAGTATAAAGGTACTTAACCAAGTCTCCAAAAGTATCATCCTCTAGTTCATAAGCGCAACTCAATATAGAACAACACACCACATTTGTACCACCATATACCATTGTAATGATGCAAATGTAGTTGCCCATCGTATGACATGCTACCACTGCATGCCACCAATAGCCCAAAGTATACCGCCTGATGCCACATCCTTTGCGATCACACATTGATGTACCACCATCGATACCATTATCCATCACATGACACAATGCTATCGCATGCCACCAATAACCTAATGAATACCGCTCGCTATTATATCTGATGCATTTCTCACTTAATGTTGCTCAACACTGTGTTTGCCACATTCCAACTCTTGCACAAAACAAGACAGTGCACACATAGCTCTTGCCCAACACCCATCGTCTCTACCTGAATGTTCGAGTGCCTTTCTATCACCTGCATGACAAGTTGTGCCAACAATGTTGTCTCGTAATGCCCACTGCACACGAGAAGGTCGTGTTTGTCTGAGACTATGCATATACATCAGTCCCCAAACACTGGGTGCCCTCTTTCACCTGCATGCCTAACAATGCATACATGTTCGGTCTCTAACAGAAGAACCCCATCTCTTTATTAAAATGAGTCTTCTTCCCTCATTCTTTCTTTTTTCTTGGGACATTATAATCGAATTTGGGCTCTAGATTTTACAAACAAAACATCACATCAATTTGAGTTATGAGGTGAGTTCTGATTTGATTGAATATATATATATATATATATATATATAGAGAGAGAGAGAGAGATAAATAAATAGATAGATAGATAGATAGATAGATAGATATAGAGAGAGATTGATAGTTGCTTACACATTAGGTGCTAAATGAGTTTTTCAGTTTTTTTTTTATTTATAAATTTTGATGGTACAGATGTGATCTATGTACTTGATTTTATAGGGATGAAGCATTCTATTTTGACATATGGGTGGGTTTTTATAAGGTTGAAAAAATCAATGGTCCAAAATATGTGAAATTTTTTTCGGATTCAAATATCGTTTTTTTCATTGAAAACACATAATCCAGGTGTGGATTTCTTGTAAATTGATCATGCCCAACATATTTATGAAGTCAGAACTGCGAAAAAAACAATGGAAGGACTGAAAAACCCATTTGACACGTATCATTTAGCACCTTACGTATGAGCAGCTCTCTCTCTCTCTCTCTCTCTCTCTCTCTCTCTCTCTCTCTATATATATATATATATATATATATATATATATATATATATATAAAAGAGGAGGGGAATTGGTTGGTGTTGCCTAGGGCCCTAAATTGCCCAATTGAATGGCCAAATGATTAAAACAACCTTATAGATGTGATCTACATGGTTTGTTTAGTAAAAAAACATATTTTGGATCATATGGCTGCTAAGTATAATAAGGATTTTTGAAGGCTTGAAAAATCAATGGTTCACAATGTGCCAAAATTTGACAACTTCCTGTATTTAAAAAAAACGTAAGGCAATTTATGATTCTTAGAAAACAAACTATGATTGAGACATCCACAGGCTAGGTTGCATGAAAGAGGTTATTGTCCATGGGGCACACCTTCCAGTTTCCTATAATATTGAGTTTATGTTTAATACATTCGATTAGATGTATAATTTAGTTGGAATCTCATGGTGCGAGTTGTTTTTACTCAACCTATCTTCGTAGATGTGTTCTACATGCCTGATTTAGTGGGAAACTACCCTTGGATGATGTTTTTTTATGAAAAACATTTTTTTAGTAAAAAACATTGGTGCATTTGCAACCGCTCATGTTTTCATTATCAGAAAAACAATACACAAGTTGTATTTTTGCGATTCAATAGATCACATCCATAGGGTCATTTGGACAAAAAAATAAAAATAACTGCAGTTTGCTAAGTTGTTTGGACACATACAAACGATTGGAGCAAGCTTTAACCTCTCTCTCTCTCTCTCTCTCAATCTCTCTCTCTCTCTCTCTCTCTCTATATATATATATATATATATATATATATATATATATATAGAGAGAGAGAGAGAGAGAGAGATGGGTAGGTGCTTAATGGTACATACTTAATGGGTTTTTCAGGTTTTTTTTGTTTTATTTTAAAATTCTGACGTACAGCTGATCTAATTATTTGATTTTATAGGAATCAACTCTTGAAGTGTTCATGGGTGAGTTTTTATAAGGTTTGAAAAATCAATGGTTCAAAATCTTTGTAAAATTTTGAAACTTCAAATACTATTTTTTTCATCGAAAACACATGATCCAGGTGCGGTTCCTGATAAATCGAGCATACCCAACACATTTATGGGTCAAAACTGCCAAAAACACACTAGAAAAGCAGAAAAACTCATTAAGCAGGTATCATTGAGCACCTACTCATTTCTCTCTCTCTCTCTCTCTCTCTCTCTCTCTCTCTTTTGTATATATCCGTTTGTATTAATTGAAATGCATGAAAATTAAACACAAAAAATGTGTATACAAAGTAAATGAGATTCACATGTTTTCCATGAGTTTTCCACACAAGTTTTTGAAACTTTGGTTTAACGTTTTAAAAATGATTTTTTCAAAAAAAAGAGTCACATGCAAGTGGAGTTTCTGGCGTGCAACCCCCACCAAACATATAAGCATGAGCTCCCACAAACCCAACAGAACAGCGGCCCCCACCCAACACAGAAGCACGGCCTTCCATTACACCTATTCAGCTTGCGACATGCACAATATGACAGCCCCATAAAACAAAAAAAAAGACAAAATATGGCAGCTTGTGGACAGCCCAGCAATGTCACGTGGGAAGATTGGGCAAATATAAATAAAAAACAAAAACAAAAACGTTAAACCTATAAATAAAAAACAAAAACAAAATAACGTATAGCATGAACAAATCACTACATAAAAGTTAAGGCTGAGAAATGAGATGAGCCGCTAGTGGCTCGGCTCATGTTCGGCTCGTAAAAATCTCGTTCGAACTTGTGAAACAGGCTCTACAAGCTAAAGCATGAAATGTTAGTCTTGGCTTGGTTCTTATAGGCCTGTTTTATTAATAATATATATTTTACATACATTTTATATTATAAAATTAAGAAGGTTGAAGTGTTTGGCCTACCAGCATTAAGTTTAGAGTTCAAATTCTATTGCATATAAGTATAAAACTAATTTTGTTTTTTGTTTAAGGCAAGCTGGGGTTAGGCGGGCCCTATCAGTTCATTAAACTTGCATAAATGTAACTATTACGAAAATTTACCCTTGCAGGGTTCCAGAACAGAGAAAGATCTTTCCATGTGTTGGTCATTCCCCTAGCTAATCTGTCTAGGTATTTTACCAAAAAATGAGATTTACGATAGTTATATCTAATTTTAATTCTTTCAAAACTATACAATGTGAATAAAAGTCCCTGATTTATCTTCCTTCTGGGTCCCCTTCTGATATAGATGAGATCCACTTGGCTTTTCGGAGCAACAGGAATTTCAAAAATTATTTTTTTATGTCCGACAAAGACTGTGTTAATTTGATTTTCAACATGGACTACAGTATTGATGTGATTCATGTCATCTCTGGCTAAATGTTTGCAGGTCCGCCTCTCCCCTAAACCTCTAACATTTTCAAAGCAGGTTATATGTTCCCCCGAACAGGGCCGGTACTGAGATCTCATGTTCTGGGGTTCCAAATAGCGCCACGTATAAGATGCAGAGCGGCATGTATCCCATGTATGTCTGCATCATATTGCATCGTAATTTGGTGCCGCAGCAAAGACTTAAGTACCCTTTACCGCCATTCGTTTTTTCTTCCTCGAACGAACATAAATGCCCTCCTTTTAGAAAACTGATTCAGTCCATGATCTTTATGGATGGAAGTTGGGGGCTTTTGTACCTCCTTGGGGTCGATCTCAAGGTCCCATCCACCAAGTGCAGTTAGGAATGAACACGAGGCGGGCTTGGCTCGTGTGCAAGCTCGGCTCGCTTAAAAAAATATGAGCACGTCTCAAGCCTGAACCGAGCCAAGCCTTAACTGAGCCAAACCAAAGACTAGCCCATGTCAGTGTTTTGCACTACTGATGCACAACAGACGGAGGTAGATCGGGCTCGGTCTGGGCTTAGCAGGCAGAGAGAGTCTTGCCTGCTCTGAGCTCTCTCCTCTCAATCGAGAAGAATGAGAAAGAGAGAGGGGAAGAGAGAAAAAGTCTTCCTGTCTTCTTCTTCTTCTTCTTCTTCTTCTTCTTCTTCTTCTTCTTCTTCTTCTTCTCATATCTGCTGCAGGTTTTGAAGATATCAGCAAACGAACAAGCCATCTTTGAACATCGAGAACAATTGTGGCGGCAATATCTTTTTGCATGGTTGCAAGAAGAATGCCTCGCTGAAGATCCCTAACAGATAAAATGTGGCTCTCAACTGAATTGTATAAAGAGAAATCAATGAATAAAAGCACCACCACCAAAAAGCTTTAATTAAGAGTCTTACACAAGAAAAACTTCACGATTAATGTGCACGCTCTTTGTTGGCATTGTGATTAAAAATGATATAAACACCATAGATGTAAAACAATAATAATTATTATTCCAGATAGAGTTCATGGTGGTGGAGGATATAGGTAACGTAAGATCAACTTTGAGAACAAAGGCTAGCGGAGAATAAAGGATTATTGTCAGTATCAACCTAACAATCAATAACCTATTGTTTTCGTGTCCTATAACAGCGAACATCTGATTGCTTATCAGAAGTCGATTTGGTAATAGCTAACAGTGGATTCCGTAGCAAAATCCGGATATGATTGAAAATCAGATTCGGGTTTGACATTGAGTTTTTCATTGAAACCGAGATAAACCTGAGTTTTTCATTGAAATCGAACCCAACCACGATCAAAGTCTGAATTCTACTAAAACCCGGACTCGATTAGGGTTTTAAGTTAGTCGGATCCACATTGGGTTTTCACTTTTTCCAGACTCTAAATTAGAATCCGAACTCGATGAGGTCATGTTCGATTCGGTTTTACTTTTTTCCATTCAGACCTGACTCGAATCCCACTCCGTTAACATCTTTAGGGGGGGCGTTTGCTTGTCACGGTTTCTAGGGGAACTGAATCCGTGGAAAGAAGGGTCCAGCTTGCACGTTTGCCTACGAAAATGGCACGAGCACCCATGCATTTTCGTGGAAAACTCTCCTTTTTCGTAACATGCAAACGGGCCCCTAGGCCCTAAGGGTGAGAGTAGTGTAAGTGGGAGTACGCATTCCATTAGTGACAGATAGATAGTGATGCAAAAGCCTCGGATCCATAACAGCTAAAGACAATAGATGCATTGGATGGTGGCAACCAAAGCGAAATCTAATCTTCAGATTCGAAAAAAAAAATTATTTAAAAATTCCACGCCGATCCGACGGTGGGATGCTGGGTCCCTACGTGTCCTGTTCACCTTGAAATTCACGCCGATCCGACGGTGGGATGCTGGATGCCTACGTGTCCCGTATATCGTACCTTCTGTATATGACGTCGCCAACTCCACGCGATTCCCCACCGTGGACAGCGCTCCCCTTCCTCGTCGGGAAAAACCAAAAACGCGCTTCAGTTTCAGACGCTTCACCGTTCCGGCCATGGGTTTGATGACGGTCTTGGTCACCGGAGCCGGCGGCGGAACTGGTAAAAGTTTTTCCTAGGAAACCCAATCACCATGTTCTATCGTTTTATTCTCTTTTTCCCCTGTGCGAGGATTCATTTTGAATGAGTGCGTTGCGGGATTGCAGGGAAAATTGTGTATAAGAAACTGAAGGAGAGGTCTGATCAGTTCATCGCAAGGGGTTTGGTTAGAAGAGAGGAGAGTAAGAAGCAACTAGGAGGAGGTGACGATGTGTTCGTTGGGGATATTAGGGACGTCAGCAGCATCCTGCCAGCGTTTGAAGGTGGTATTGATGCATTGGTGATTGTCACAAGTGCAGCTGACCCAACCAAAGATCCAAATTTCCGCTTTGAGGAAGGGGCATATCCTGAGCAGGTAATTCTGTATTTTAATTTGTGGAATTCTTCATACAGTACTTTTTCGAGCATTTTATGTGCAATTGTGTTTACATTTTACTTTTTTTTTTTTTTGGATTTTAGGTTGATTGGTTGGGACAGAAGAATCAGATTGATGCCGGTTGGTTTTTTTTTTTTGTGTTTTTGCAATTTAAAACTCATTCTATGATGGGGAGACAAAAAAAAATTATTCTTTGAATGACATAAAGCACACAATGTGAATGCACAAAAGAAATGAAGGAAGCACACTCTAAGTTGCGAGTGAAGAATGCCATTGTTCACCTGTTGTGTAATTCACATTCCATCGATCAAAACAAAAGTTTGAATCCATGCAGTAGTCTATTAGTTCAGCTAAGCAAAATAGGACGTTTGTTTCACTCTCAGTCAAAGGAAGCCTTTTTTCCTTTGAAAGGGCCACTTTGGAGGGAGTGTGCTTCCCCTGCTCCCCATGGGGTGAGGCATGAACCTATTTTAACAGGAAAGCTGCTTCATTGTATTTATTATTAGGTCCTGCCATATATTTCTCATGGATATGTTTGTTTCACCCTCTTTAAGGAAGAGACTATTTCCTATGAAAGAAACCCTCTTTCATAAGAAGGGGCATGAAACAAACGCCCCTTTACTGTCATGTTAATGCGGTTTATGTTTATTTACTTGAGAGTTTTTATGCAGCTATAAATGTGGGAGTAAAGCACGTTGTTTTGGTGGGGACCATGGGTGGAATAGATCCTACTGGTTATTTTGACAATCCTAGATACGAAAATATGGGGGTAAGTTGGCTTTGGTTAAAAACTCTTTTGGAGTCCCTTTATGACGTTTTGTTAATTGATTATGAGCTATGCATCATATCTTGGTGCTTATATATTTTTCTTTCCGTTTAATTCTTCTTTGGCCATTTTTTTGTTGCTGGTTAGCTGTTTTAGTTTTTGTCCTTTACTCTGTCTTTCTTTCAGCTTGACCTGTTCATCTTTTTTTTTTTTTTTTGAAAAATGATTTTGTCCATCTCAGGTCCTTTTTTTCTGTAAGTTATATGAAATGCTTCTTTGCTCATGAAAATTGTTGGAACTTTGTAGGGGACTGAAATTAAATGTCAATTGACAATGTTTTGTGCTTTCAGAAATGGAAGCGTAAGTCAGAGGAGTATTTGGTAAACACAGGTGTACCATATACACTTATAAGGTATCTTCTAGAATTTCTTACCATCTGAATATATTTGATGAGTTACAATCTGGATGTCCTACCAAATTTGTTGGAACATTTGTATTATGCATCCTTTGCTTCAGTAAAGAATGTGATCATTTGTTTTAATTGGCCTTAAAGATCCAGATCAGTAATTTCTAACTTGTATCTGTGATTTATGTTCTAGGGAGCATAGCAGCAACTGCTTTTTAGTAATTGTTCTTTTCCACATTGAGCTGGATAGCCAGATGTATTAATTTTTACTGTCAAAATGTCTTCTTGTTTACCAAAGTTCCTAATATTATTTCAAGATGTAGATTTTTAGTATTATTTATGGAACCACTGTGTGAAGAAATAGTTGGTTGAAGCTTAGGTTTGGATCTGAAACCTCGCATTCTGACTTTTTTTATTCAAAATATTAAAGAAAATTTTCTTTCAACGAGCCAGCTTGGCTCACGGTCCTGCTGATCTCAAGTTTAACAAGCCCAAGCTCATTATGAACCTGACCCAAGCTCATTATGAACTTGAGTGGGGCTGGTAAATGAGATGAATGAGCCAAGCTTGAAACGTTCAAGCTCATAAGGAGCACAATCAAGTCAGCTTATTTACCAAAAAAATGATTTTTTTCAGAGTGGGAAAGTAATACTGTGTAATAGAACTACAAAAACGACATTGTTTCAGAGCTGAAACGAATAAGATTTTATCTCGATACCTATTGCTTGCAAACCATATACTTCAATTATTTGTTTCACACAATATCATGTGATGTAAACTATGTCTAGAATATATTTATTACTGCTTAACAAGCTGAGCCAATCTGAACACCTATCATTCATGTCTGGCTTACTGAGCCTATTTTTGAGTTTGAAAAGGCCTAACACAAGCGGCTCATCTCATTTCCCAGCCCTAAGCCTGAGCAAGCAAAAATTGTTTGGTGCTTGAATGGTCTAAGGTCAGCTTGTTTGGCTTATTTACCCAGCTCTACTTATCAAATATTATCAAGCTTGTGTATCGAATGCTTAAATAATAAGTACACTTCTCAGTTGTGCTCATCATTCTTGTTATTTGAACACATGACCTTGCCTGTCAATTTAAAGAAGTCAACCTAAGGCAAAGGTATGTGCATCACAATCATGTCATTGGTGCATGAATCTCCATTCTCATGTGACATAACCCTATATTCAGTAAATAGCACCTCGACAGAAATCCAGATGCCATTAATTATTGAAAGTAGAGAATACTCATCTTGGTGTGTTTGCATGTTTGACACACATGCACAGAGACAGCGTGGTTAGACTAAATAAACACGTTTTTCCTCTAATCTTCATTCTTATTTGGTACTTGTCCTGTGTTCAAGACCTGGATGGTTGCTGGACACAGAAGGTGGCAAAAGCGAGTTGCTGTTTGCAAAAGATGATGAGCTTCTCTTAACAGAAACAAGTTCACTTACCAGGGATGATTTAGCAGAGCTTTGCATTCAGGTATGTTAAAATCTGTGGTGCACAGATGCACATGCATGGACATGTTTGCTGCAAGTTTCCGCATACAACATACAGGCATCTATGTCACATGGGTGCGGGTGCGGGTGCGAGGCTGCGGCAAAAATACAAAAAATTATATATATATATATATATATATATATATATATATATATATATATATATAGTCCAAAAGTTGGACATAAATGACCCTGGTTGTTGACTGCACCCAGGGTCAGGTTGACCGCATCGGGTGCGGCACCTAGTTGAAGAGTCCCTGTGGACAGACAGGCATCCTGTTATCTGCCTGAAAATTTCTTTGGTTTCATGTCTGTAGGCACTGCAGCTTCAGGAGGCAAAGAATAAGGCATTCGACATTGCATCAAAGCCTGGGCCACCTACAAAAGATTTCAAGGCGTTTTTCTCACAAATCACCACCTCTTTTTGAAAGCTGGGCGGTGAAGCCGAGCTTGCTGTGCATGACAATTAAGCAGCAAATCTTTTATAATCTTGGAGTCATGGCTGAGAAACATTCTGCAATAAGGCACTATGAAATTCAAGCAGTAGGAATGAATTAATCAGTGGTTGCCTTATATATATATATATATATATATACACTATTTTGGATCTGAATGATTAAGCGTCTGGCCACCTGAATCACTGGTTTGCTTCTCCGTTGGCTTGATGCACTTGATAGCAACTGGTTTCATCTTGTTTAGCATCATTTGCAAACTTAATCATGTTTATGTTATTGCGTTGAACTCTTGGAGCCTGGTTCTCCAAACCATGGTTAGAAATCTCTTTTTTGAAAAAAATCTTGTTAAGGAAAATTTGCAAAAAATTAAACGAAAAAGTTGACATAAAATTACCAGAAAAGCTGCTTTTATGATGTTAAAATCATGATAAAAAACATGATATTTTTTCAAAACAAGCTGTATTTCAAAAATATTGCATTTTCGATATTACAGCCTGGCAATATGTGTGACCATATTCTTTAAATTTTGTTACTTAGTTCAGTTGATAAGGTAAAAATCATAGTTAACGAAACCTTCTTGCTACATGGGGAATTTCAGTTCTCAGAAAACTCACTTGAGAAGCGGGAAACTCTTTGTTTTCTCGAAAGAAGTGAAAGCTTTGAAAAACTTGCTTCTGAAATGGGAAACTTGATTTCCTTTAGTTGGAAGTCCGCTTCTCATTCTCGTTTCTCAAATCGATTTCCTTTTGCTTTCTTGAAGTTTTCCTCTCACTTGTACCTATCCTTTGTCGCAATCTGGGCAAGCGGCTCCGGCGTGAGCCCATTTTATCTGTCTAATGTTCTTTTCTCTTGTGCTTTCTTTATTTGTTTTGGCTTTTGTTCTTGTTCAGTTCATGGATTCAACATTTTGTTGATCTTCATGAGTGGTAATGTTAAATTATTTTCGGCTCTCACTTGTAGCTTTTCACTAGCTTTTTCTTTGCCTCTTATAATTTTTTATATTAAAAGCATTAACTTTTTTATAATAAGGCTGCACGGTGTTTTTATATCATTTTATACTTGTATTTGTGTTGTTTTTTATTTTCTTTCCCTCATTATTCATATTGTTTTTTATGTGTTTTCTTTTCATTTTTCATTCCCTTGCATTTGCATAATCGCATTACAATCGTATTTTACTTTTGTTTTTTGAAAGAAAGTCGGATCACTTCTCACTTCATACTACTTTTTAACACTCATTTTCCCGCATCTGCCTCGGTTTCGACAAAGGGTCAAGGGTAGTGAGAATTTTCTAGATCATGTTTATTACAGATTAACTGAGCTATCTCAATCCTGGTTCAGATCTGAGTCAATGTTAGATGCCCAATTCAGTACACATGGGTCAGGTAAACAGAGTATAAAAACCATTGCTATGGGACTATTACCTTGACCATGACTCTACTCTCATTCTAGTCACTCAATGATTCATTCCATACCCAGTCACGCAAGTCCAAACCAACATAAGGGTTTCTCTTGGGCCAGGCCTGGCTTGGCCAGCCAAATCAGAAAGTCTAGGATTAGCTGAAGCCTAAATTGACTTGGCCAAACGGTCCTTGGTGAGGTCTCTTGACTAAGACCAACTCTGACCGATCTAACCTGGTGTTTCCAAACTCTTTAAGTAAGGTTGCGAAGTGGTTGGATACAATTTGGATCATGATGAATTCAATTCCAAATCCAAATTTTAAACGATAGTTACTAGCTATGTCAAAGGGACATGGCATTTTTTGGGTGTGTCCATGAGGACGGGCGGATCTCTAAAGGCGAGAGGCTTTCATAAATAAGTATGAGAAAGGGAGGGTCGAGAGCATAGTGACAAATGTTTAAAACGGCAAAATATCATTTTTCAAAAAACTTGTGAGAATTTAAAAAAAAATCATAAATCTCACTTGTTTTTGTCAAAATCTTGGCAATAAAAATAAATTAAAAAGTAGAAAAAATAAATTTTATAAGAAAATATTAATAAAAATTATTTAAAAATAAAAACACACGGTTTTTATGATAAATAGCTGTTTAAATCATGGTATTTATGTTTTTTCATAAATCTCGTGATATTTTGAAAATGTCACTTTTAAACTTTCAGGCAATTTCTCACGGTATTATTGTGAGATTTTTATAAATCTCACAATATTTGTCACTATGATCGAGAGCATGAACTAAGTGAAAAGGAGATATACATGTCAAATTTTCATTTCTTTTGTGGGATTAACAAGACCGTATAAGAGGGTGTGGTGGTGGTGGTGGTGTGTGTGTGTGTGCGCGCGGGGGGGGGGGGAGTGGAAAATCATGAAAATGGCCTAATGTTCTGCAAAGATACATTTCTTATCATGATTTATTCATCTTTTTGAATGGGTGAAAGAAATAAAGGGAAACGAGTGGGAACAATGAGGGAAGCTGAGTGGGGAGTGAGGGGAAAGCTAAGAAAATAAGTAGTAACATAGAGACGCAAAAAACAAGGGGCAAGCGAGTAAAAAGCGAAAGAAAAAAGAGTGAAAAATGAAAAGGATGTGAGAGGAAAGTGAGAATTGCACCTTCTCCAAATGAAAAATGAGTTCCTTGAAGCGTGGCACTTCCCACTTGGGAAGCGCGTTTCCCCCCTTAGAGAGGCGCCTCCTGCAACTATGTTCTAAACAACAGGTATGAATCCTTGTTTGGAGCCGCACTTGTTATGATTAATATATTTCAATTCGGTTCATAAATTTACATGGCAAAGCAAGTTCTAGTAAAAAAAATACAAAAGTTAGAGAGGTCTTTAGAATATAATAAATGCAAAGAAGTCGAATTTGATACTAATACAGTTCAAATAGTGATCAGAGCCTATACCTGAATCAGAAAATTCTAATCACAAAGTCTGAAATCGACATTTGATTTTTTATGACAAAAGAAAACCCTCACTGAGAACCGGTTCACTTAATGGGCCTACTTCACTCCGAGCTAAAACTCGTTGAGGACACAACCACTCTGCCTTACATAACCTGACCATGATAAAAGCCAAGACAGCTCCCATGCGCCAGTGGGATTTGACCATGAGTCTTCAGCTTGACTCAGTACCCCAATGATCTCATGGGTAACCACCACGGTGGTATGATTTCAGACCTTATCTATGGTCCATAAATCGTGTCGAATCTAGGTTGGTTATCTAACCGAATCCCATCCATTTTCGCCTTCACCATGAAGCATTCAAAAGATAACAGTGTGGTTTTTTATCCAAATCAAGCAACACTTGCATTGGTGATCCACCTAGGGAAGCCTTGTTAGCCCAACCCACACAAGAAAATCCATTAAGCTTTATCAGAGCAGGTCTGGAGAGGCCATCTTTTATATATATATATATATATAATGAGTGTGTGTGTTTGGTAGCTGCTCACACGTTAGGTGCTAAACGGGTTTTCAGTCTTCTTTTTTTTATTGATAAATTCTGACCATACAGATGTGATCTTTGTACTTGATTTTATAGGGATCACTTGAAGTGTTTGATTTTGACACATGGGTGAATTTTTATATGGTTCGAAAAGTCAAGTCTAAAATCTTTTAAAATTTTTGAGGCTCCAAATATCATTTTTTTTCATTGAAACACATGATCCAGTGTGTATTCCTTGTAAATGGACCATGCCCAATACATTTATGAGGTCAAAACTACAAAAAAAAAATACAGAAAGGGCAAAAAACCCATTCATCAACTAACATGTGAGCAATTACTCTCTCTCTCTTTATATATATATATATATATATATAAGCAATGGTAATATACCCGACCCGTACCCAATGGCCTTTTTTAAAAAAATCCTACCTTATGGATGTGTTCTGTAGAAATCGACTCTTTGATGCATTTTGGATGTAAAAAAGATTCCTTTGAGCCTCAAAAGTTTTAAAAAATTGTAGACCGTTGATTTTCAAACCTTATAAAAATGTATCCACACATCGGAATCAAATCAGCTTATCTGCTTCTCGATCTATCTGATATTTGTGCAATCATATTGCACCTGATCTTTTCACGATTCCTTCCCCACAGGTGTTTCGTATACCTTCCCTTCTATATATGACGTCGCCAACTTCATTCGATTCCCCACAGTGGATAGTGCTCTCCATCCTAATCGGAAAAACCCAAGTGATCGCCGTTCCAGCCATGGCTTTGATGACGGTCTTGGTAAGGGCTTTGGTTAGAAGAGAGTAAGGAGCAACTAGGAGGATTTGAGAAGTTCGACCAAAGGCAGTAAAGGAAAAGTATGTGTGTGTGTGAGAGAGATGATCTGCTATGAATCCTTCTATCTAGTGAGAGCAGAAGAGAAGACCAGGGAGCATTTGACGTATCCATCCAAGAGCTCGTGAGGATCGACCAGTGAGCAATCAGCCAGTATGTGAAATTAATTGGAAACGTAATGAAGGCAACAACACTGCTTCCCTCGAACTACTAGCTGGTTAACTCAAGGATTGGAACGCAAATGACAAGTCGACAGAAGGGCCTCCATTCAACCAACGATTCTTCCTTGCTCTTGGAAGGGCATTGAAGGAATGCCTGGACATGAAATCGCTGGAGCCGAGAGTTGTTAATGCATTCCTTCGTGCAATCCCGCAACAGGTGCTAGATGCATGCGATGTAGGCAAATTGTTTGCCTTCCCCTTCCTATTCATCAATCAGCCAAAAGAATGAGCCTCAAGGAAAGAGAGGAACTCCAAACCATTTGAAATTTTGCTCCCACCTGACGTGCAGATGTCATAACGAAGTAAGGAACCCTTGGAAAGGCTGAGGGAGGCATTGGCTGCCAGGGGGATATTCTGCCTATACAACCAATCCAGGCGACTAAAGAAATTCCCACTTTCCCTCAACCCACATTCTTTGAGGACCTCTCGGAATTGCTCCAGTCATGCCTGCACGTTGGGGCGTTTCTTGCAAACGATGTAGTTGTCTTCATCAGGTCCATCTCCCGAGAAGTCTCATCGTTAAGGGTTTCACTGCCACCAGAAATCCACCCTTCCTCAAATCGTTGTAGCAGGTGGACCAACGAAGCACGTTATATGTTCCCCTCGGGATCCGAATCAGCATCACGTATATAAGCTCATGGGCCGGGCTCGTATCCCCATGTGTGTCAGCATCACTTAGCATCGAAGTCTAGTGCAGTTGCAAAGACTTAAGTACCCTTTCCCGCCAAGAAATGATTGTTCAAGAAAAGGATAAAATTGTCCTCTATCTAGAAAAGTGAAACGATGGTTCAAGATCCTCCATATAGAAAAGTGAAACGCCGGTTCGAGAATGATTCAAAGTCCAAACGTTTCATTTTTGCCCTAAGCAGTAAACTTTTGCACCATCTGTTGTAATAGGAGTTCCTTTTGACGATGTACTCTTTATCGTCGTCTGCTTTCACCAGACCCTCCTTTGCCATCGTCTGCTTTTACCGGATCACCCTTTGTCATTGTCTGTTGTTGTCAGATCACCCTTTGCCATCGTCTGCTGTTGCCAGAGCAACCTTTGCCTTCGTCTGCTGCCGTCTGAGCACCCTTTGTCGTCGTCTCGTCTGCTGCCGTTGGAGCATCCTTGAGACAACGATTTCGTAGTGGCAGCATTGTTGCCACCATCGGCTGCATCTACCTTCTGGGTGTTTCTCCTCCACTATCGGGTTACTAAAACTCGTATCGTTTCGGTGAGTTTCGTAAGGTTTCGTTATGCAAACAAATCGATTTGTAAATCTGAATGCTAAATCTTACAACTGGTTGTACTATTCATGCTTAATAACACCTATTTTCATACTCAAACAAATTGATTTGTACATATCCACCTTATAGGCATCGAAAAACAGTTAGCACGATTTGTTATGAAGCAACAATGATTTATATGTTTGAAGTAGTAACAATTTAATGAAATTATCATAATTTGTACTTAAGTTTGATAAATCGTACATCAATGTTTACACATGAAGCCCAAACGTTACAACGATATCTACTTATGAAGGTTGTGATTGCTACAACGATTTGTAAGTTTGAAGCAACAACGATTTATACATTTAAACCAGTAATGATGTGTAGTTATAAAGTTACCTCGATTTGTAATTAAGTTTGCTAAATCTTACAATGATGTTTACTTATGAAGCAAAAATATTGCGATGATTTGTAATATTGGTAATTGTTTAACGAATGGGATAATTTGTAATATTATATACTTGGTGAGGCGGTTGTAAGATATAATAATGCGGTTAAATTTATGTGTTGTGTAGGTTAGCAATGTCTAAAGCTCATCAGAAAAGAAATCCCCTGCCCTTCAATTTCATGAGACTTAATGAAATGATCTGCCATTCCCATCTATATAAGCGTTATGAAGGATACCAAACTATAATGAAGATTGAGAATGATAAAGAAAAGAACAAAGCATTGGAATTGTATTATGTGGATCAATATCCATCAGATATTGAGGTTGAAGATCAAAGGAAACATGAGGAAGAACGATCACTGAAGAAGAATAAGAAGGATGACGGAAAGAAAAGCAAAGAAAGAAAGATGAGGAGAATAAAAAACAAAGGCAAATGAAGAAGGAGGAGAAGAGAGATAGAGAGAAAGGCAAAGGAAGAAGGAGGAGGTGAGGGAAAGGCAAAGAAAGAATAAGGAGGAAGAGAAGGAAAGGTAATTGAAGAAGAAGAAGGAGGAGGAAGAGAATGAAAGACAAATGATGAAGATGAAAGAAGAAAGGCAAAGAAAGAAGCATCAAGATGAGGAAGAGAAGGAAAGGCGAAGGAAAAAGAAGGAGGACGAGGAAGAGAAGGAAAGTCAAAGGAAGGAGAAGGAAGATGAGGAAGAAAAGGAAAGGCAAAGGAAGGAGAAGGAGGACGAAGAAGATAAGGAAAGAGAAAGAAAAAAGCAGGAGGCGGAAGAGAAAAAAAGGAAAAGAAAAAAGCAGGAGGAGGAAGAGAAGGAAAGGAAACAAAAAAAGCAGGAGGCAGAAGAGAAAGAAAGGAAAAGAAAAAAACAGGAGGAGGAAGAGAAGGAAAGGAAATGAAAAAATAGGAGGATGAAGAGAAGGAAAGGGAAATGAAGAAAGTAATTGAAAAGCAGAGGAGGGAGCCAAAGGAGCGAAGGAAGGAAGAAGAAAGGCAGAGGATGGAGGGAGGGGATGAAGAGGAGAAAAGTATGACCAAGGTACATAAATCGATCTTGTCTCTTACAATTTACCGTGATAGTGATTGCTATGTATAACGATTACTATGATAGTGATTACTGTGAATGATTTACTGTGATAGCGATTACTATGTATAGTGATTACTGTGATAGTGAATACTGTGATAGCGATTATTGTGAACGATTTACTGTTATAGGTATGATTATGTATAATGATTACTGTGATAGTGATTACTATGTATAGCGAGTGTGCAACAATTATTATTTATAGTGATTACTGTGTACAATGATGTGTAGAAGTACAAATGAGATTAATTTTGATTTGATACGAATAATATGCTTGTGTTACAGGGAGGTCACAAGAGAAGTAGAGCACCAAGTGAAAAGCTCAGAGGGCAATGTCAGTGACCTATAGTTTTGTCATGGTATGAACAACTGAGTGAATATCAGAAAGATCGATTGCAAAATATGCACTTCGACGGCCTTCTGGACCATCATTCTTTTGAAACGTACTAGAACACCATAACCCACCTGGTAAATAAGTGGAATAATAAGATGAACACATTCCAGTTTGATTCTTTTGAGATCACCATGACCCTAGAAGACGTGATGCGGATTATGGGCCTTAAGTGCCATGGAAGTGTTATCCTATTATGGGATTTAAACTATACCGCAAGGAACAAGTGCATGGCCCTTCTAGGAATGTCGATGAATGAATGAAGGCAATGTATTTCTGGTGGAAGCAATTCTATATCGATGAAAGTTTATTCTTTCCATAATAAATGGGAAGGTCAGTCCGCTGCATGTGTATTTGAAAGAGTTGACCAAGTGTCGCGTGGCTTCCTTCTTTATTTTTTTGGACTTACTTTATTTTTTGATTTGTCTGGTTCGAGAATAAGTTACCTGTAGCTGCAATTCTTAAAAGACTATGCATGGGGTGCTGCTATGTTCACACACTTATAGAGTCTACTTTATCGTGCGAGTAATGGTACAAAAACCATCGGAGGGTTTTTACCATTTATTCAAGTAATTGTTTATTACATATTTTGTAGTTATAGACTAAGATAGTTGAAGGTTATAGTCTTACTTAATATATATGATTTTGTAGGCCTGGTTGTGGGAGCATATTGTCGCCTTGCATCCTCAGTGTGGCCCTGTGATTTATGGTTTTTCAAAGATCCGTCGGTGAGCTAGAATAAATGTAAAGCAAGATAATGCTAAGTTCATTTTAGATGGTCTGCAATTAAATGAGGTAAATGGTTTAAAATCATTTATAATTGTTTTAGCATTTATCATTCATTAGTATAAATAATTAAAATATTTAGTATTCTTAAGTAATCATCGCTAAAGGATTTTGTCTTTGTTAGTACAAATCATTCTAATGTTTAACATTCTTAAGTAATGATCGTTACAGGATTTTGTATTCCTTAGTACAAATTGTTGTAATTGTTAGCTTTATTAAGTAATAATCGTTGCAGGTTTTTTTTTTAGGATTTTGTCTTTGTTAGTACAAATCGTTCTAATGTTTAACATTCTTAAGTAATGATCGTTCAAGGATTTTGTATTCCTTAGTACAAATTGTTATCTCTTTAGCATTTAGCTTTAATTAGTGTAAATTGTTGTAATTGTTAGCATTTTTAAGTAATGATTGTTATAGAATTTTGTATTCCTTAGTACAAATCATTATCGTAAATCATTGTAATCATTAGCTTTCTTAAGTAATGATTGTTGTAGAATTTTTTCTTCGTTAGTATAAAGCATTATCGTTTTAGCATTTAGCATTCGTTATTGTAAATCGTTGTAATATATAACATTCATTAGTGTAAATCATTTTAATATAAAGCTCTCATTAGTAACAGTCGTTGTAATATATTTAGCACTAGCTATTATAAATCATTTTAATATTTAGCATTCATTAGGATGAATAATTATGTCTATACCTAAACCATAATCTCCAATGTACAGGTTGTGTGGAGAACGCATGGAGATGGGGAGGACGAGGACCAAGAGGTTGTTGCTGAGGCTGCGAGACTGTTTGACTGCGATATTTGGTTGTTTAGCAATTATGGAACCGAGTTGCAGCATGGTAGTCGAGTTCTCCTAAAAGCTGGCTTTGGACAATCTACCCCAAAGCAACCTATGGAAGTGAGAAGGAAGATGAAAAGTGGTGGGCCGGGGCCAGGAACGTGAATTAGCACGAATGCTTCAGTGAACAATTAGATAGCTAAAATAAAAAAGGTGTTCGTGCCATAGTGTATGATTATAAAGAACGATAATATGACCCCAACTATTTTAAAAAATATTGGGAACCCATGCGTCAAAATCTGGAGATTGAGAATAAGGAACGTGGAAATGTTGGGAACTCATGCATCCCTCCTGTCCCCCATCAGGTTGTCTTTCAGCATAGAAAACATGTTCATTATGTCCCTTCGGCTACAACAACGATTCCCTCAGTTGCAGTACACGATGATGAGCAAACACAACTCACAAAAAAGAAGGTAGTCTCTGCCAGAAGGTTTGAGATGCTAGAGAAGGAGAATATAGAGATACAGAAGCAGGTGAGAAATTTGGGGAGACAAATGCGGTCACTGGTAGAGCTAATTACCAGTGGTTTTAATAAGATCGCGGGAATCAAGAGGCCACCGAGGAAAGAGAGTCCACCAAGAAAAAGAAAAAAGATGATTTGTATGTCAAAGTCCATCTAAGTCGTCAAGTGCCACTGAATAAACATTATATGATTTTTTAATTCTGATATTTATTTATTGTAATTTTATAATTCTTTTTTGTAAAGTGATATTCTATAAATGTATAATTCTTTTTTTAATAAGCGCAACACACAAGTGCCACTGAACAAATCATTGTAATATCTAGCCTTCATAAAAAAAAAATCGAAGAAGCGTTTAGCATTGTGTACTGCGCAAATTATGAATTGCTTTTATGAGCCGTCTTCATATCATGATTTATACAAACATTGATAAAAGGATGAAACGAGTTGTACGTATAAAGATTACATACTATTGTGATTTGCTACATCACGATATATACAACCATGCCACCAAAACCCATCAAATAATCGAATCAAATCCGTTTGAATATCCTATTGTGATTTGCCTTTACGAGCTTTGTCTAAGCAAACGATATGTTCCATCCCGATTTACACAAATTGATACAATGTTTAGACTTAGTAAAGAACAAATCGAGTTAACTTCAAAGATACAGACGTCATTATGTAAATCGCTCTGGGACAATATCTAGTATAACAATTTAGATACATTATATGTACAACGATTTGTCTTTCATGATTTACACTAACTGATAAAAGGTGAATAAATACAAATCAACTTAGAACCATAATTATTTAAGTATCATAATAAAATAATATTTTTTCTCTAGCGATTTGCTTTTACAAGCTATGTCTATGTGAACGAACGATACTGAATGGGGTAGAGGCCCTTCCCCGAATCTGTAAACAAGCATTCTTGTAAACAGGTCCTAGCGTCTTACAAATATTTTTCATTTTCCAATCATCGAAAGGACAAGATCCACCTGCAATAGCAAAACAATGCTTTAATGGCACTCACGACAGTATACGTTCTTCAATAATAGCATGATGACATGGAAAGGTACTCATGACGCCTTAATGACACTTGTTGGAATGTTTGTGCATCATTATTTTCTTCCATACTGCCTAACGACAACAAAAAAGAAGAGAAGACTGTAAAAAGAGATGGCCGACAAATGACCCTATGACATCCACCAATGATCGAACCAGTCGATCGCAAACCCAGGAATGTTTTGTAACACAAGGCAGGAACGAGAAGGCGGCAATGTGTTGTAACACAAACTAAAAACCAAGGTGGGAACCTGGACTCGAGACGGTGGCAAAGGTTGCTTCGACGATAGCAGACGACGGTAAAGGGTGCATCGTCAAACGGAGCTCCTGTTACAGTAGATGGTGCAAAAGTTTACTACTTAGGGAGAAAACGAAACATTTAGACTTTGAAGAGTTAACATCCTTGACTTTTTGGATGGAGGACATTTTTGTCCTTTTCTCGAACCATCGTTTTCCTTTTTTTGAATGGAGGACATTTTTGTCCTTTTCTCGAATCATCGTTTTATGACGAGAACAGCAGAAAAGAGTACTTAAGTCTTTGCAACCGCACCGGACTATGATGCTAAGTGATGTCAACACACACAAGAATACGAGCCCCAAGTGCTTATATATGTAGGCGCTCATTCGGACCCCGGAACATGCACTGTAGCAAATAGTGCATCTTCGGGGGAGAACACACAACACCCTCCCGTGGACCAAGACTAAAGGTGGTGCAGAATAGGAAAGACAATGCGTTGAAGGCTCACTTACGCAAGTCTCGTAACTCCAAGGACTGGCCTGGTGACTGGGTGGTGCGAAGTCTGAACCACCATGATTTTTCAAAGCCAAAGTATATGCATGACTTGCGGCCTCCCAGCAGTCATGAACAACCCATACCTTATGGTTTGTAGTATACTTTGGAGAGATGTTGCTCCAGTCTGCACCAGCATGGCCCAAGTCAGGAAAGAAGCCAACTCAAACCGCACTTGCAACATCATCACTTCAGGCCTCAACCCATGCAGACCTGGAGGTCCCACTTAATTATTCTGCCTGGGTCGACCCTGTTCGGACGTTGCCCACTCTTGTCCAGACCACCATGCTTGGACTTGGCCTCCCTTCTCGCGGTTTTGCCTTCTTACCGAGCTTGGCCCATGCCTTCAAGTCGAGCCGTCGTGGCCCCTCAAGTTCCTCACGAATATCAATTATGAGTCATTAGCTGATCGATGCGAATTTGATTTTTCTGCCATCATCTTCATTGACAACGTGTGGGAGGAGGTTCCTAATGATCCAAATTAAGGTCTCCTATGCCTCCAAGGAGCTTTAGTTTTTCTGAGGCAAATTCTTGATCAAACACCCATGGTGTTTCTTTTGGAATCTGGGATGGGTCTTTATGCATTTGGGTTGAGAAATGAAGCCCTTTCTCTTTTGTATTTACACCAAAGGATGGATTTGGCAAGCTGACGCCACTTCTTCCAATGCATAAACGCCCATCCCAGCTACCAATCCCAAACAGGCTCTTAATGAAAATCAGAATGTGGAATTTACGTAGCCCAGTGAGCTTCGAGAAATAGGCGCCCTACCTTGCCAACAGTCTTCAACAAGAGCAGTTTGATTTATTTTTTTTGTGCATGAGAAGCCAAACTTGAAGATGTCGGGGAGGCACTAATCAGAAATGTTTGGCACGACTGTTTGTTCGAGTTCATCCCATCGAAAGGCCGCTCGGGTGGTCTATTAATAACATGGAAGGACAGCCTTTCTTGATCCAATGTTCAACGAGGTGAATTTTCAATCACAATGGATTTTCAAAATTTAAAAACACATTCTAAGATAGGGAGACGAAAAATTTTTATCTTGTGAATGACATGAAGCACACAATCTAAATTCACAAAAAAAAAAAAAATGAAGGAAGCACACTCTAAAACCAGGTTTTTATGAGTAAAACATGTTTGTCACACAAAACCAGGTTGGAACCTGGTTTCAAACCTGGTTTTGGGTGTCATTCAGAAGCTCCCTATAAGTTTCGAGTGAAGAACGTCAGTTTTCATGTAGCAAATCAGGTCATGCTGAACATGAGCGTTTTTGCTCATGCCGACATCGTGGCCGTTTGTTTGCATTTTGGACGAATGCCACGTGGTTTGTTGACTTTTGAGCTTTTTAAAATGCAAATCGGATGGCCACGATGTTGGCAGGCATGAGCAAAAACGCTCATGTTCAGCATGACCTGATCTGCTTCCCATTTTTCACTAGTTGTAGAATTCACATCCCATCGGTGAAAAATAAAAGTTTGATTCCATACAGTAGTATTTTAGGTAAGCTAAGCAAACTTTTGCTCACGTTTACTTCTTTATTTAAAGAGTTTTTATGTGAAAATATTAGGGATTGGATAAATATTTGTGCATTAAGTACTTGACCATCCTACCTTGGGGACAGGGCTTGCCAGGTGTGGGACCCAAGACTTGGAAGGTGATGAAGTGCATAATATGTAAGGACCCCAACTCATTCTCGTTGAAAATTGCAGAAACCAAAACCCAAAGATTCGAGGCCTCACAAACTTATCAACTTTCAAACCACAAGGGATCTCTACATTGAACTATCCGATCAAAATAACTAACTTTATTAATAAAAAAAATCAAAGTCTGAGAACGGAATTAAATTAAAGTATAAAATCATTGAGTCACATTGTCCAAAATAACATAAGCAAGTCACGCGATCTCGTGAACTCCCTAATACAGTTATCCCCATCATTGAGCCATATGTCATCTGAAAAACATATGAAGTACTAAGTAAGAATTAAAGATTCTTTATATAAATTCCTCTAAAAATCTGAATAGACAAGAAAAAACATAAATCAAATTCATGCAAGTTTTCAGAAAAAATATATCACCAATGATCTCATAAACTATTTACTATTCAAGCATTTGAAAACAATTATCATGCAATAACAATATCTCACATGAAATATAACAAGTAAGAATGCATGAACTAATGCAGAACAGTAAATATGCATGATTTCAATATACATGCATAAATAAATTATTAAGTTGTTATCAGAGTTCTCTTTTGCATGCATGTCTCTATTAAATGCACAAAAGTTTAGTTTTACTTTTCAATAAAACCTGCGAATACTCAAAACGGGCATAACAAATTTTTGAAGTTCAAGATAAGTTTTCAATTGTAGCTTAATACATAATTTATATTTTATTATCAGGTTTCACACTTGTTCCTCGATTGATATTAGGAATCAATATCATCCATCAAAATATTATAAATCAACATCTAATGTCTGAACATTAGAAAAATCAATATTCACTAATGCTACTTTTTTGGTATACCAATAACAACAATTGTGTCACACCACCACCCTCAGGCAAAGTGGCTGAAAACTCTCTAAAGCCATGGTTGGGAGGCGAACTACGATGTCGGATTTAGGGGCACAATTACACACAGAGTTTTAGTATCCTCACGATTTTTCCAAAATCACCATCTAGGATTTCCACACTATGAAAGGGACATCTAGAAAAAAAAAATTAATCAAAAGAATCATTTTGCAAATCAACATGTAAAACACAATACGGGACCTTGTCTCATTACAATATTTAACAGTGCAATTAGTTCAAAAAGCCAATAATTTCAAAATAAATTTTGTAATGCATATACACAGATTTTAGAGATGCACATGCTCGTGGCCCATATGGCCTACAATGGTTCACATATGACAACCAATGCATCTTATGCAAAAAATTCTCAGTGAATATGTAACCACACAGTTATTCAAACATGTCCACTATGCACATTCATTCATACACAACAAGAATATACATATAAAATAAATTGCGTGCATATGAACACTTGCTTGCAATATGCATTTTTTCTTTCATGATTCATCTCATACATAACATCCAAACATGCACATGATCATGTTAATGCAACATTAAAATATCTTTAGAAATTACATGTTCATGATATGCACATTTACGCCAACATAATATTCAATTTTATGAGCATACCTAACCAACATACATCTTTTCATTCATGTAACAAATTTGGACATGCTCGGGATACAAAACATAAATTCCATGTACCACATACCATGGCAATCTGATTGGATTGCACAAGGCATGTCATTCAACAAATCTAATCAGAGCACACAAATGCAATAATTGCCTGACTCGATTAGATTGTTGGCATTCAAGCAATGCACAAGCTTGGCAACTTATACACTCACAAATAGCGGTCTGAGCTGATAACAAGCAAGTACAATTCATTTTGCACCATAACATGTTGTGAATTAGCATGTTACCGATGCACAAAGGAAAACAACATCATGCTGCCAGCAGCACACTGTTCTTGCTCATCGTGCGTTGTAGGGTGCCATGAAGAGCACCTAAGGCTATACACAGGTGCAGCTCGGCTGCCCCCGACAGGTCGCCATTGTATGTGCTAAGCATGCAGCAGAAGACAGGCTGCACTAAATAGAGTAGTCAGTAGTTTCAAAACCAACATAAAGAATTAAAACTGATTTTTGGCTTACATATTGACAACATTAACTGGTCTTGGTTTGCATAACATTAAAGCTTTTTTGTTCTGTAAACAAAACAGTAAGTCACCCTATTGAGGTACGTAAGACAATATTAAAAAAAAACAATTTTAACCAACCTAATGATATTAAATAAAATTCTAATATGAAAACAATTATGACAGCCTAGAAATATCTTCACTATAACATGCTAAAATGCTGGAAAAATTTGTTATTCATCTTAACAGAAAATCAGGTTTTCTTTTCTTTTAACAACCAAGGATTTTAGCCTATGCACATAGGCCTTAATGGCAAATTTTAAAACACAGTCAATCAGCATATTGGGACGTGAGAAAGGTCTATATTCAAACAAAACAAATGTACATAGCAGATCTAGATATATATATGTTGCAGATTTGTACCAGATCTGCATTCATATATATGTATATGCTCCAGATCTGCATACATATATGCCTAGATAGATCCGTCCGATAACAACAAAAAATTAATTTCAGCTGCAAAAAATAAAGCACTCAATAGATTTTAATAAAGGCATATACGACTTCACATATATATAAACATTGTTGATGATAGTTTACAACACAGTAAATTTCAGAAACAGTCACATTTCTACACATATACAAACACTTTTAATGACAGTTTGCACACGTAAACAATGCTGGAAACTAACTTCATATCGCTGCCCACTATGATCGAAAAGCAGGACCACTTTGTGATACAGCCAACCGATTTACTGTGTTATGAAAAACATAAAACAAATCATTTTTGCAAGCATATTTATATGAGCAACTATATATAAAAAAAATCAACATGTTGGGGCTTTGCAACAGGTCTGGTTTTGGATCAAATCTGATTCAACACCGGACTTTGAATGGGTTAGCCAAAATGTACAGTCAATCCCATGCATGTATATATATATATATATATATATATATATATATATATATATATATATATATATATGTGTGTGTGTGTGTGTGTGTGTGTGTGTGTGTGTGTGTTGGACCTGCGGTAGGCCTAGTTTGGGTCAGGTATGATCCCAAACCATGACTACGACATAAGGGGGGAGATCCTTATATATATGTATGCCTATTAAGCAAGCTATTGTTATAAAATCAAAAGTAAAAACATAAATAAACAGAACACAAGCTTTGTATACATCAAAAATCAAGATTCCTACCCTCGTTTATCAATACATGTGATTGAACATGCTAAAAAAAATCAGATTTATTATTTTCATCTAAAATCCCCATATAAGTCTAATTTAGACTTTTTCTCCCCATTCGAATCGGTAGAAGAACCCGTAACTTAGTTGATAAATAAAAAAGAATTGAAAGTATACGTCGGACGATTTGAACGGAAGGAGATCCTCTCCTTCTTTCCTTTCCTTTTTCTCTCTCTTTTTTCTTTCTTTTCTCTCATTCGTTCTCTCCCCCCCCCCCCCCCCCCCCCCCCCAACCCTCTCTTTCTCTAGAAAACAAAATCTAGAGAGAGGGGCAAGTTAAACCATTTTATAATTTATTTTTTGGTCTTCTAGAGAGAGGGTGACATTCCTTCTCGAGTTTATCACCCATTTGGCTATGAGATAGAGTTCTTCTAATATAGAATTCTATCTCTAACCTCATCTTCCCTTTTTAACTACTTTTTTATCCATTTGATATTTTAGCTAATAGTGCACCCAAAGCACCGCAACGGCCGTAGTAAGGATAGAAGAAGGCCATAGGATGAGTCTACACTACAACCACGATAGAGCTAGAGCAGGATGTTGATGTTATCAAAGGTACTTGGTATAACTTTTATAAAAACAATTTTCAAAGCCATAATTTTCAATAAAACTCTCGTGTAAACTGTACACAAAATAATAAAAATAAACTAGCTTACACTAGTGGTAAGACCACGTCGAACTCAGAGAACGAAATAAGGCAATGCACAATTCACTTGAATTATTCACTTTATTAATATCTCAAAAATAAAAGAATTACAATGATTACAAGTTAACAAATAACAAATAATAAAATCCTAATCTAAACTCTAGGGCTCTGATGCCAGCCGAAGAAGCCACATAATCGATCTTCACTACCCGCTCTCCTCCTTATGCATTTGAACCTCTTGGTTCGTCCGATGAGTTGGGGGAGAACACGATTGGTTAATATGTATGGAGCAGAACCTTTTCATGTTTTAGTGGTCTGCACAATATCTTACATTGTTGCAAGTGTCTGAGAGCCGAGCTACGGAGAGGGAGGTTAGTGGTGGAAGAGAAGCAGGAGGATCAGTTGAAGAGAGAACACGACCGATCCTCGGTGGTGGTAGACGGCATGTCGAATCCGAGTTGGAAGCTCTCCGAAAAAATCTGCAACACCTGCAAAACAAATTGCAGCACACATACAAGAAGAAACAAACGAAAGAAAATAAAAGAAGAAAAAGAGCAAACACGATTTTTAGAAAAGAGGAAAGAAGAAGAAAATTCGTAGAAAAAAAGAGAGTGTGAGAAAGAGAGAGTGGTGGCTTCTCCAAGACACAAAAAATGTCAAACACTTAGGGTTTAAATCTATTTAAGTCACTAAAATATTTTCTAATTCTAAAAGCTAACTAAAGACAAAATAAATTCTAACTTCATGTTAAAACTATTTACTAATTACAACTAACTACCTAAGTGCTTGATAAGGAGGGCTTTTTTAGAAAAAAATCATGAATTGCTCCTTGGATCACGTGGGTTTATAGATATTTTGGTTTCGAATCTAGTCCATGATCCAATATTTTACTTTTGGACCAGATATGGATCTTATTTACCTTTGTGTTTGCTCCAATTACCCTGAAAATGCTCTAATTCCTTTGGTTTAGCTCAAATTTGAGTGAAATTTGAACCGTGGTTTCTTTGCACCTAAATATAAATATACATGGGTTCTTATTCTTTAAAATACATAAAAATGTATGAAAATGATATGCATTTCATGCATCATCAAATACCCCTATGCTTGAATGTTTGCTAGTCCTTGAGCAAACTAATAAAGAAAAACTAATATACTAAGAACTAGAAATAAACAATACATGCAATGAAACAAATATTATACAATTCCTAACACACTTTCGTAGGAATCACGATTGCATTTGAAACATGCAACAAGCCCTTTAAACATTTGGGTTACCTTAGTGGACAAGTAAGGTATCGTGAGGGTTTGCAGTGATGCTACCCACAAACATCTCTGTCATGCATAAATGACAATTCTTTTTTTTTCAAAAAGTATTAGGCAATTAAGAAATTAGTTTTAACAATTATTTCATGTAATTACATTCTCATGACATATTTAGAATTTACATGCCTCGACAGTAAAAACTTTTTCCTTTCACTTTTCTAAAAGTTGTAATCATCCATGCTTTTTCCTCAGAAAATCAAGTATACTCATGTTATTGCTAATTTATCATCACTAGTATATTTTCTGCATAGTTTTTTACAATTACTTCTAAGCAATGAATTTTTCATTAAGCTCTCATTCTTTTTCTTTTGAATTTCAATTTTTATATTTTTTTCTCTTTCAATTTTCACTTGAGCACTATTTCAAATTTTCAATTTTTGTGACCCGTGTAGCAAGCTTTAGGTCAGTAACTCTCAGGCCAGATGACCTTAGGGCACCAGATACCATGTATCCCTCAGACTTAATTGCTCGAGTCACTAGACTTTTCATTTTCATAGTTTACGTATAGTCTTCTTCTTATCATGTGCAATGTCTATATCTATCAGGCTTTCTATGAAGTCCATGTAACGGGCTTTCAAGTCGGTGGCTCTCAAACCAGATGGCTTTAGGGTACTAGGTGTAAACACCCTTCAGACTCTACTTGCTCAAACCAAATAGGCCATAGATATCGACTAGACAAAGAACTGATTTCCTTTGTTATCCTTTTCATTATGGGGGCTCAAACACTTCAACTTGTGTCTAAGCCCATCTACTAGGGAATACGAAGACATCAACAACTAAACATATGCTCTTTTTCTTTTGAGCTCTTATTATTTTATATTTTTCATTTGCTTAGTAGTTCAAAAATAAATTGTGCATATTCATATTTATGATTCAAAGCAAACTCTAACATTCAAATATGATCTTTTCTTTGAAATTCACATAAATAACCACTCTTTTTAGATTAGTTTCAGAAAAATATTTTTCACATGGGGCTTAAAATTTTCTAAAATGTTAGATTATGTAAAAGCATTCGTATATGCTTAAAACTTGTTTCTTAAAAGCCTAATTTTATGAGTTTTATCACAAACAGCTACCTGAATAGAAAAAAAATGGGTGTGCATTTCATACCCTCCCCCCATGCTTGAATGACTCTGTCCCTAGTGGCATACAAAAATGCAAACATGCAAATGCAGATGCACACTCAAGAACATAAAATAAATAAATAATGGGAGAAAAGAAAGATAACCTGTTTATATGCAGGGCCTCTTGAGTTGATAGTTGCCTTAACTTTGCACCACCACTATGCATATCTGAATGCATAATTTTCTGCTGGTCTGGCAAATGATATGCTCCTGTAGCAGTGCCCTGTGTTTGGTAACTTGCAACTTATACACTGAAGCATCAAATATTAAAGCATATATGCATGGCAGAATGACCAAAGTAAAAATAAAAGCAAAAAAATTAAGACAAATAATGAAAAATAAAATTCTATTCCTACTATGTACATATGACAATTTCTACTCAAATCCTACTCCTTTGCGAGGTCCCAGACCTCACATTCTTCTACCTGTGAGCCATCAAAAATGTGGGGCTTACATCTCTGCCCATTGATCTTGAATGTACCTCTGGTGCGTGGGTCAAACAGAGTCACTGCTTCATGTGCAAATACCTCTCTCACAATGTATGGTCCATCCCATAGTGACCTCAATTTCCCTAGGAAAAGATGCAAACACGAATTGAATAACCAAACTTTCTACCTTGGCTCAAACACTTTCCTGACAATGTATTTATCATGAAATGCCTTAGTGTGAGCCTTGTATATCTTGGCAATTCTCGTATGCATCATTCTGGGGTTCTTCTAATTCATTGATTTACAAAAAATGCTCTTTGCCAGCCTGGGCAATATCAAAATTAAACTTTTTAATTGCCCAATAAGCCCTATGTTCCAATTCAACAGGGAAGTGGCATGCTTTTCCAAAGACTAATCAATACGGTGACATGCCAATAACGGTCTTGAATGCAGTTCTATATGCCCATAAAGCATCATCCAAGTGTTGTGACCAATCCTTGCGGTTTGGGCGGACTGTCTTCTCTAGAATCCTCTTGATTTTCCTATTTAAAACCTCCACTTGTCCACTGGTCTGAGGATGATAGAAGGTGGTGAACTTGTGATGTAGAGAATATTTACTCAGAAGAGAAGCAATCTGTATATTCCTAAACTGCTTACCACTGTCACTAATCATTGCTCGTGGCACACCAAGCTGAGTGACGAGTTAATGGGTTTTAAAACCATGTTATCAGGTATGGCCTAGGTCTGGTTCATGTAGTTCTTATCGGGTCTGTGTATGGTTTCTCTTTTGGTGGGTCTGATTAGACCCAATTTCAGACCTGATACCATACCCAAAAATTGGGATAAAGTGTGGTTCCACCTGAGTATGAATCAAACCTGACCCATTGACACCCCTATTTCATAGTGCAACCCCACAATACATCTTTGTTTTTTTTCTAGAATATGATATTACACACGTGATCTACATAGATCTAAGAACCAATAATTTTGATCTTTTAAGCTTCAAAAAACATATTTTTCATCAAAAAGATATTATCTAAGATACAAGGTCAGAGCGAATAATCTAAACTAGGGTGGGCACAAACACATGCCTAGTATCTACCTAGTCAAGTGGGTTGAGGCGAAAACCATAGAGAGAGTGAGCATTTATGCTAAATGATTAAACAAAAAAGCCTTAATATTCTCACCAAAAGCAAGCATTCATTATTAATGGATTCATGCTTAATATTAATTGAAAAAGCAAAGCACATAGAAACCTTAAAATCATAATTAAACATTCATGCCAATATAAAAAACCAAATCAAAACCCTAATTCTTATATCATAAATTATGCATTTATGTTGATTGATAAAAAAGTTTAATGTTCTACAAAAATCAAACATTCATTATTCATGAATTCATGCCTAATTGTAATAAAAATACAAAAAAAAATTGGAGAAAAAATTTTGTAAGGGGAAGATAACTGACTTACTCAGATTACTTAAAGTCCTTTTTTTTAATATAGGAATAGCATTTGCAAGCTTTGACCGTCCTTTGCCTAAAGGAAAGGTAAAGTCAAAACATGTTTTTCGATCTCTGTAACTCGAATCACACTACCTCAAATTTAAGTATGCAAACAAATACAAAGCATGTATAAGTACCCAATCAAAAGATTCTATGAAATTGAAATAAGTAGATTAGGGATCTAAAAAATACTTTTTTCATACTTATGGTATGTTTTAGCATTCAAGCTCCTTTTTGTTTGTTAGCACTTCTACGTAGGTATGAGTGTTCTTCAATGGCGTCGGGACAGAGTGCAAACAGGACTTGGGTAGGCTTATTTATTAGGGCCAGCACTTAGGTATGGGATCTTCAAATGACCAAGCTCTAAGTCAAGGGTCCTATTTATAGGTTTTTGAAAGAGATACGAGTCATGAGATTTCTACATTCAGATCCAACCCAAATGGATTTAAGTCTATCAAAACATATCCAAGAGGAGTTTTACTTGGGATGAAGGTTCATCCAAGAGAAGTTCTCATCTGGAAAAATGCATAAAATGGGGTAGGATCAGTTAGGAATAAGATAAGGATAAGTCAAATGCCTTATCCAAACATTCGGTATAGTGTACGACAAAGAAGTTATGTCGTCCCATAGTGGACGTCATTTCCTTTTGCCATCCCCAATACATAACAGGTCAAACGGGGATGGGACAAGATTGAATGATAGAGACAATTTGTCGTCCCCAATACCGAATGACACTCCTTTCATATGGCACTCCTAATGGATGTCAATCCTATCGAATGACAATCTCTAAAATTTAAAGATTTTGTTATATTTTGGGTATTTTAAATATTTTTAATGGGATATTCCTAAAATTCTAAGGGTTATACCTAACTTTTTGGGGTTTCTTCTAAACTAGGGTTGAAAATGACTCAGTTTTGGGGTTTTTGCCTAAAGACCTAAAAAAGCACTTTCCAATAATGTTACCATTTGGGCATCGTAAAAAATTTTGGTGTCTATAGATGCCTTAATTTTTTATTAATCGTCATGATTTGATTTAAAACAAAGAAATAGACATACCCAAATTTTGAAACACAATTGGATTGTCAAGACCGTGCTTAGTCTCGGCGAACGAGGTTGGTGCCAGTTTTTAAAAACCATTGGGTTTTGGGGATCATTTGGGTCCCATCAAACGAAGTTGGGCTAGTGTTTTTTATGAAAAACTAGATTGCCATGATTGTGATTGGTCTCACTGAACGAGGTCGGGCCAGTTTGAAAATCACTTTATTTGTAATAGAGAGGAAATGTTGGGCTTCTGGCAAGGATAGCATATGGGGAGTGTGGCTTCCCTTCATGCCTTTTACAGTCATTTTGATTTTTGATGTCTTTCAATAATTTTTTTTTTTTTGAGAATTTATGGGGGCAAACATAATGAGTTTTATACCTTTTGTGGGTTCATGGATATAATGGAGTTTTTCTAGTAAGGTCTTAGGGCGAAGATACCCTTCCTAAGATGATCGATTTAGACGTAAGTGTTTTTGCCCCTAGTGAAGGATGTCAGGCATACTTCAATCAGGTAGCACCGAAGAGATGACAAATCTTTCAGTGTACTTCTTAGACTCAAGATCCCTATGACTTAATTTTTTGATGCATGTAATGACTTTTTATGATATGCAGTGTCATATAGTAGGTAGCCTATGACAACTATGAATGATTGATTATATAAGTTCATAGATTTTTGTTCTTTCTTCAAAAATTAGAACCTTTTGAATAAGTTAATTCTTGCACTTGAGATTCCTACACTTTAGATTTTTCTCCTCTCAAGTTGGTCTAAGATAGCGACACTCAGCTTCACTAGGATTTTTCCTCTAATTCTGCCTTGATTTTTAAGTGACTAGTTATAGGTACATGAGATTAGGTCTCAAGAAATTCTTGTTAGGTCTAATGGTCCACACCAAGGCTTGAACTTTGAAGGATTAGGGTTTGATGTAAATATGTTTAATTTCACCTCTTGCTCCTAGGTAAGTTTCTCGGAGAGTCTTTGTTTTTAGCTCAGAAGGGGCTTATTCCTAACATTTGCCATCCTTTGACCTAAGGCCTGGTAACTATGGGTCTCATGGCTTCTAAGTCTAAGATAAATGCCCCTAGTTATCCAACCTATGCTTCCAAATGTCATATGACTAGAACCTGCCACCTTGTCATAGGTCTAGAAGTAAGTATTGACTTTCTCCTAGCTCTCATTTTTATATTCTAACATCTAGCCCTAAGGCAGTCTCTTGACTAGAGCTTGCCACCTCGCCATAGACTCAGAGTAGGTGTTAGCGTAAATGCACTGATAATGATTTCATGCTCCTATAATTTATCCTTATATGATCATAGACTAGAATTATTGGATTAAAATACCTTAGCTTCACTGTATTTCTATCTTGTCTTTCCCTAAGATTTGAATGTCTTATGTAGTAGGCTCTCAGGTGTAGAGTCTTACTTGAGAAAATGACCATTTTGATGAGAGTTTGATCCATTTTGAGACAAGATCTCTGATCTTTAATGATCTTTCAATTATATGCCTAGCATCATGATGAAACTCTATAATCTTCCTTTGACTATTGGAGCCAAGGTGAATTGGACTGTCAAGATCGTTTTGGGTCTTACCGAATGAGGTCAAACTAGTTCAAGGAAAGTTAGGGTGTGGAGACCGTTATGGGTCCTGCCGAACGAGATCAGGTCAGCGTCCGAGACAAGTGGGATATGGAGACCATTGTGGGTCTCTCGAACAAGGTCAGACCAGTGTTCAGAGGTAAACCGGGCTTTTAAAATCACTTGGGTTTTGTTGAACAAGGTCGAGCCAATTGAAATCAGATGTTTGACTGCTAAAGGTTCCTTCTTGCCTAAGAGATTTGTACTTTGAAATAGCTTTATGATGCCCTATTCATGGATTTTGAATAGGTTCAGACTTACATGCCCCCCACATGATTTTGATAGAAAGGCATCATTGAGAATGATAAAAGAAGGGTTTGACAAAAGCTTTCTTAGTCTTGTCAACATGAATAATATGCTTCTGCAATAAAGATATGGACCTTGAGAGGAAAAAATATTTTTGAATTTCTTTTTTAAATTTTCAAAACTTTTCTATTTTTTGAAATTTTTGGTTATTAGATTTTTTCTTTGCTTTTCAAAAGACTTTTATAGAATCCAGGTTTTGAGAGCTTACCTAGGGTCGTGGGATGGCGATCTGTATAGGTCTTTTTTTTATACCATTGTGGCTCTATCCTTACCTATGGTTGTCTTGTTTTGAAGGTGATGTCTTTCTTTTGTTGAATGAGAGATAGAAGAGTCTAGGCTACCTTATAGCTTTTCTTGTCCTAGGCAGAGCCCTTGTAGGGGGAGTTAGTCTTGTGCTATCTGCCATGCCTGGTCCTTTCATTGAGCTTAGGATGGTTGGTCCCTTTTTGAAATGGTCATTTAGGACTCATGTGAGATCTTTTGGCCACTTCTTCATTAGAGACCCTTTGTAGCTGAGACCTTGGGTTTTTATTCTAGGTGCGGCTGGAAAAGACTCTCTTATAACCTTGGGCCTTTTGAAGAGGTTTCTAACTGACACTTGTTCTACACTGGATTATGCCTCACTCTTAACTATGCTTGTTGACGAGGTCATTCTTTTTTTGATAGTATTGTTGGTATGTCAGCTTGCTCCTGATATTTAGACAATAGAGATTGTAGAGGGAGGTCGTCATTTTTTGTTATGAACGTTAGGAGAGGAACCTTAGTGTGAATGTTGTTGTCTAGTGAGCCCAGATGAATTATGTTTATTTGACTGATTTTTTAAAAAGTTTTTTTGTTCTTTTATAAAAAAAATCTTCCTCGTACCTTCATCCCTCCTTAGTAGCAGACTTGACAAACAGTAGGTAGCTAATAAGAACTGACATTGCACTTGAAGGCTTGGGGAATACATCTTACTGAGTTAGCAGATGGTCTCTACTCTACAGCCTCTTCTAGAAAACAAATCTCCATTTGTTCACAGGCCTAGACCTCCTCTTCAATGTTGTGATTGGGGAATTGCTCTTGAAAATTGCCTATGTTATTGTTGCCCTAGTTCTCTAGTTCTTCATCAATCAATAACTCGTCACTTTTAATATGGTCATATATGATGTGCTTGAGAATGAAGCATTCTTCAGTGTCATGGCCCACTGCTCTATGGTACAGACACTACTTAGATGGATCTTTTCCTTTCATTTATGGTGGATCTGACACTTCAGGCAATTTTACTAGACTATCTTACAAGAGAAGATCAAGGATATGTGACCTGAATTGTTTGAACTTTATGAACCTTTGTTCTCTGGTCCATTTTGGGTTTTCACCATACTCATTTTTATTTGAGTTTGCCTTCTTTGTGGCAGTTTTCTAGTTGATCGCCTTCTAACCCTTATTATCCTGTTTCTGGTAGCATTGGACAACGTTGACCTGACCCTTAGATAAGTCTGACTTCCTGTAGATGTTATCTTTGTTGTTCTTCAAGAACCCATCATACACTCTCCTCTTGATACCTAGCTCAAAGGCACATTTCTTGATGAGTTCGGCATACGTTTCAACCTAAGATATGCTAATCAAGCTTTGTATAGGTTGAAAAAAGTTATCCATCGGGATGACCAGTGTATGAGATTTTGAGATCAACTCCTTCTTCCTACTGGCCCTAGATTTTATCCTTCTTTTGCTTTAGGTCATAAAGTTGGCTTGTGGTAGGGAGGGCCTTAATATTAAATCTGAACTGTTCCATGAACATATTTATGATCTGCTTGAATGCTCTTATGTTCTAGAGGTTTAGGGTGGCAAACCTTTCCAATGTCTCTCCTTTCAAAATCTTGGAGAACTAATTAATTAGCATCCTATTATTGTTTCGATATTTGGTCATACTTCCCATAAATAAGGACAAGTGATTCCTTGGGTCTCCCTTTTCACTAAACTTTAAGAATTTTGGAGTTGTTTCATCATTTTCATCATCGTATCCCTCTGCCAGGAAGTCACTCATGGAGTATTCTCTCTGATCTATATCCATGTATCTCATTCTCAAGGTTAGGCTTAAGACCATATCTTCTAATGATTTGATCTTTTTGTTTGATTCGAACAACATGGTTTGGACTTGACATGTCGGCCTAGATATGTGGATTCTCCTTTCCACATCAAACACTTAGGACTCTCTCCACTGATTGTACTCTTTGTCCTCTTACAGCTCTGGAGTCCATCTAGTCTTTTTGTCGGTCCGTTTACTTTCATATTCCAATTTATGGGCTCTTCTAACTCCTTTTCGAGCTCGTGTTTGTTCTTGTCCCAACCTTTCTTGTTTCTCTCTCATTTTCTCGTCAATCCTTTTCATATTTTGTCTTGCATGTGTTAGAGCATCTCTTTCTTTGGATTGGGCTTTGAAAATTCAGGTCCTAGGGGTTCATTTTTTGGTGAACTCGCCTGTGTTAGAATTGTCCATCTCATAAACCACACGAGAGACTTTACGAGATTGATAAAGGTGTTATTCTTCATACTAAGCATTGAAATATGAGGACTTGGGGATTCGTCTTTTGGTAGACTCATTCGTGTTTGAACTACTTGTCTCATAGCCTCATAGGGGACTTTACGAGAGTGATGAGGATACCTTTTTCCTTTTTCGATCGTCCATAGACTCATCAGGAATGTCTCTGTGGGTCATTTCTTCTGGATCCTCATCGAATATGATGTTTTACATCATATGGGGTAGCATCCTGTACGTGGTATTATCCAAAGGTGGTTCCTCTAGGATGAATTGAATTTAGAATTTGTGGGCTCTAGATCGAGTATGCATTATACCCCAAACAATTGGTCCACATAGGCCCACAATAAGTAACGAGAGATTTTTAAAATAATAAGTACCCTAGAAAGTTGTATCCATTGATATGTGAGGTCTCTTTGGGTTCTAAGGTTTAGAGTTCTCTTTCAGATCTACACCGAGATACCCAAGCTAACAACTTAAGGATACTAGTGCGGATGATCCAGCTCTAATAATACTACCACCGATATACCCAAGCTAACAACTTGAGGGTACTAATAGGGCATCCAAAGATTCAACTTATAGGACAAAGTATTTTTCAAAATTCGTAATAAATAGAAGGGTTCCTTTCCTAAGAGAGAGGGAGAAAAAAAATGAAGAGTACACAATGAGATCAGGTTATATTTTTCTATGTTCTATTTGACATGCAAATCTTCAACAAGGGTTTCTAAAATATAATAAGCTTAAACTTAATGTTGATGCATGAATCTAATGTAGAACAACCTATTCATGAGATAAATTGGCAAAATCAAAATTAAACAAGAGATCTAACAAAAAGAAGCAAAGAAAAGCAGGGATGATTTGCACCATACTGCCCAAATGTCAGAGTCGTCTGGGTGGCAAAAACCTACCGAACGACCAATCCGTCAGATGACGAAAGTTGTCAAGATTGCAGAAATAGTGAACACCACTGTCAGTGACTGTAACACAGAAGCCTAATGTTGTAGACAAAGCGGATGGTGTTGTCTACAAATGATGTTGTCTATGGACTGTACGGACTGCAACACAGAAGCCTAACAATGCTCTCGGATAAACGGTGTTGCCTACCAGACGATGTTGCCTACGGGACGTTGCTAAACAACAGCTTTGAAAACATACGGGTCTAAAGATGATGAAAGTCGGACGCCCGAAAGTTAGCGGATAGCAACCGAATGACAAAACAGGGTTTGTCATCCGAACAAAGACAGAAACCCTGAAAAATAGAGAATTAGGGCTCGTTATGGCTCAAAATTTCTCCATAATGCAATTCTATCTACGAAAAAAAGAAGTATGGGGTCCCACTGTGATCGCCAAAAACTATTGATAAAAATTTGTGAGGGGAAGATATCTGACTTACCCAGATTATGTAGAACCCTTTTTTTAAATATGGAGACGTTGTTTGCAAGCTCTGGCCATCCTTTGCCTGAAGAAAACGTAAAGTCCAGACAAATTTTTTTATCCCCGTAACTTGAATCGCACCACCGCGGATTCAGGTAAGCAAATAAATACAAAACATGTATAAGCACCCAATCAAAAGATTATATGAAATTGAAATAAGCATATTAAGAATCTAAATAATACCTTTTCGAACTCAAGGGTCTATTTTATCGTTCAAGCTCTTTTTTGTCTGTTAGCACTTCCATGTAGGTATGAGTATTCTTCAATGACGTCAGGACAGACTGTAGGTTGTACTTGGGTAGGCTTCTTCTCCGGGGTTAACATTTAGGTATGAGATTTTCAGATGACGAGGATCTAAGGGATGAGTCCTATTTATAGGTTTTTGGATGTGATATGAGTCATGAGATTTCTAGATTCAGATCCAACCCAAGTGAATCTATGTCTATTCCAAATAGCAGATAAGACCTATCCAAGAGTAGTTCTGCTTGAGATAAAAGTTTTTCTAAGAGGAGTCTTCGTTTGAAAAAATGCATAGGATGGGGTAAGATCTGTTAGGAATAAGATAAGGATAAGTCAAATGTCTTATCCGCACATTCAGTGCAGTGGACAACAAAGAAGTTATGTCGTTTCATAGCAGACGTCATTCCTTTTGTCATCCCCAATAGTTAACGAGTCAAACGGAGATAGAACAAGACTAGATGGCAGAGACACTTTGTTGTTCTCAATACCGGACTACACTCCTACCATATGACAATCCCTAAAATTTAAAGATTTTGTCATATTTTGAGTAGTTTTTATGAGATATTCTTAAAATTCTAAGGGTTATACCTAACTTTTTGGGTTTTTTCCTAAACTAGGGTTTTAAATGACTTGGTTTTGGGGTTTCTCCTTAAGGACGTGAAAAAACACTTTCCAACAATGTTAATATTTGGGCATTTTAGAAAAATTTAGGTATCTACAAAACCTTAAAACCATAACTCAAAATTTATGTCATAAAAATAAAATAAAATCCTTAAATCTTAACAAACATACCTCATAGACATAGGCATGCTAATTGAAAAAAAAAACCCTAAAATTTTAACTAAAATCAAGTGTGAATTCATGAAATCATTTAATGTTGATTGAGAAAAAAATATATATCTGATCCATTTTCCGCCCTACGTCCAAGCATGTTTATTCATCTCTTATATATCATAATATTTACAATTTTGAAAGGCGCATAATTGACGAAGATGAGGGTGATAAGTTGTGGTGGCCGAGCGCCACAATAGACTCATGTGGTGTATATATTACGTATACGAAAGGAGATATATAAAATGAATGCATCCATGGATCCAGATCAAGGACCGGACGCACACCATCACGAGGACCGACCCCAACAATTAAAACCCACATCCGACCCGCTTGCGAAAGGAGAACTGCATTGCGTACTTCCCATAGAAGACGAGGGCATCCCACGTAACTCTCTCACAGCGACCCTTCTTGTGGAAGTCGAGTCCCTCCCCTCGTTGGGGTTATATTGAAAAGTCAACGACGACGCGCATTACACCTCCAAGAAGTTGACGCCCGGCGAGGCCGCGGCCGACATACCCTCTCTCTCTCTCTCTCTGACACCTGCCATGAAGAAGTTCCTGCAGGTGCACCTCTGGCTGTCGTCGACGCCTTCGCCGGCAGCGGTCACGTGGCCGCCGGAATTCCTCTGCCCGATCTCCTCGTTGCCGATGTCCGACCCCGTGATCCTCTCCTCAGGTCAATCGTACGAGCGCAATTGCATCTCCGCTTGGATCGAGTCCGGCCAGAACCACTGCTACCTCACCGACAAGCCCCTCTCGGCAGCCGACCACCCTTCTTCCCTCGTCCCCAACATCTCCCTCCGCTCCGCCATCCAACGGTTCTGCCAGTCCTCCGGCCTCGCCGTTCCTCCTCCGCCGTCAATCCAGGACGCGCGCCTCTTCGTCGCCAACCTCCTCCCCTCCCCTCCCGTGCCCGTCACTCCCGTGCCCGTCACTCCCGCCCCCGCCATCCAGCCACGCGTCTACCACTCTGCCACCACCTTCGGCTCCGAGAACACCCCAATCTTCCCTCTCCCGCTCTCCCCCCGACCCGCCCTCCGCGACGAGCCGGCCTCGGCGGACACCGTGGACGAACTGCCGTCTTGGTTGTCGCAGAGGCTCCGTAGTCCCATCGAGGACGAGCAGGCGGCCGCCGCGCGGGAGCTCCGGCAGCTCACCCGCGCGGAGCCCGGCCGCCGGTCGAGCCTCGCGTCAGACGAGGGCATCCTCTCGGCCTTGCTCGCGCTGACCGCCTCGTCCGATCCGAGGACGCAGAGCGACTCGGTCGCGGCGATCGTCAACCTCTCGCTGGACAAGGAGAACAAGGTCCTGCTGGTCCGCTCCGGGGCGCTCCAGTTCCTGATAGACGCGCTCCGTAGCGGCTGCGGCGAGGCGAGGGGCCACGCCGCTGCAGCGCTTTTCAGCCTCGCCATCGAGGAGGAGAACCGGATCGTCATCACCATCGCCGGCGCGATCTCGCCGCTCCTCCGCCTCCTCGGTTCGTCCGGCGCCGTCGCAGTCGACCGCGCCGCCGCCGAGGACGCCGCCATGGCGCTGTACTACCTCTCCCTCGAGCGCGCCAACAAGGGGAAGATGATCCGGGACGGCGCCGTCCCGATCTTGTTGCAGCGCGCGAGGGGATCGCCGGAGGGAGAGGACGTCGGGAGCATCCGGGGGCCGTGTTTCATGATACTGTACAACCTTGCGGTGGTGGAGGAGGGGCAGAGAGCGCTGCTCGGCTCCGATGCCCTCGCCGTCGTGACGGAGGTCGTCGAGCAGGCGACGGACGCCGCCGGAGCGGTGGAGGAGCAGGCGCTGGCGCTGATGCTGTTGATGATGGGAAGGGGGAACGGGCGGTTCGCGGCCGCCGGCGGGGTCAGGCCCGGTGTCGTCCGGGCGGTGACGAGGCTGGCACAGCACGGGAAGGGGCGGGCCAAGGAGAAGGCCACCGCTCTGCTCATGGTGATGAAGGAGGCCCAGGCCTCTCAGCTCGGCGATGGTGGTGGAAGTGTCGGAGAGTGGCAGATTCCGGCGACTCCGCCGCTGGGGAACCTGACCGGGCTGGGCAGCTTGTCGGGGCCAAAGACAACTGGCTTTTGACTGGAGACTCGGTCCACTCTCTCTCTCCAAATGGATTTGATTTTTTTTTTCTACAAAGCGTGTCCACAAATGGATTTCATATTTATATAATAATTTTGTGGCTTTGCTTCTATTTCTGCTTGTTTGTAGAGAAGAAAATTTTTAATTGATTGAAATTGTGATTTTATTCCGTTTGTTTAGCTTCACGTCGCGAATTCGGTGCCTATTGTCGGCTACCCTCTCATTTCTGTCCCGCTGTCCCATCCCAAAACAATCCTGTTTGATTGCATGGACAGGACTGTATAAAACAGTTATGTCTGAACACCGATGATGGGAGGTGCCCTAGACAAGTAAAGTTTTTGTGGTAGAAGTTCCGCTTCTTTTAAATTTTTATTTTTTAATTCTCCAGGAGGAGGGTTAAAACTAGGGGTGTCAACCAGTCTGAGTTTACTCCCCAACCCAAACCAAACCCTATAGGGTTCGGGTATGGTGATAAATAATAAGACCCGAGTCCAGACCCGAAGGTCTGATTAATACATGGACCCAGGTATAGTTTGTGAAATTGTATACCAGGCCGGGACCCGACCTGAGTTTTGATTAAGACCCACAAATTTTCAATGTAAAAATGATAAAAAATGTGATTTTACCGGGTCTGGTTCATGTAGTTTTTATGAGATCCGGGTATTTTTTTAGTGGACCTGATTAGACCCGACCCAAGTTCTTATTAAGGCCTGCAAATTTTCAATATAAAAATGATAAAAAAAATATGATTTTATCCGGTATAATGGTCCCGTTCATGTAGTTCTTATGGGGTCCGGGTATGGATTTTTACAGTAGACTTACACTCAAGTCGACCCAATACTATGTCTATACCCAAAAATCAAGTCCAAGTCTAGTTTCACGGGAGTCCCGACCATTGACACCCCTAGGTAAAACACCTAAAAGGTGTCCCATTAGACTTGCGGGACAGTACCCCTAGCCATCTGTAAGCATCAGCATAAAAAGTTGCCCTCGTTTTATATAAAGACTTATAATTTCCGAAATTAGGTACGAAACAACTCATGGATACAAGCATTGGTATTGGCCTATGAGAGTGCAAAAGAATTTTGAGCACAATTGGGTCAAAACACACAATTGACACAATTTCAGAAAATTTATTATCAGCTCCTGATATACATTCATTCAGTTCCTGAAAAAACTGATACGTAAATATAAAGCTACCAACATAATAAATTGGTATATTATGTTACCAAAGACATCGGAATTGGAATCAACAAAACTTCATAAAAAATAAACATAACAATGTGCTGTTGTTTTATGTACCCAAATGTTGGTAGAAAGAGGTTTCATGCAAGGTTGTTAAATGCGATGAGGCGAAGCGAGGCGTTGAGCATGTTATGAAGCGAGGCGTAAGCCTCGAGGCGTTGAAGCGTAAGCTTCATGATCAAAATAATAAAATATATAATATTAATAAAATAGCACTGGTAAATGGTTTTTTAATATAAATATACATATATGAGTTTGTTATATACATATATGAGTTTGTTTGATGGTTGATTTAGTAAATATAAGGTTTTTGAAGGACTTGAAAAATAAATAGCACCCAATTTTTTTAAATTATAACCTTGAATTTTTTCCCATCAAAAACGGCCTAAACAAAAAAAAAAATTTAGTGATGCATATAAATATTTTTTTCTTGGACATATCAAATGCATACATGCAATAGAACTATCATGAAACTATAGTTTTTCATCAATGCACTTTTGTGCACATCTCTTACTTATATACAAGTATATGTAAATTTAAGTTAGTTATACTAATGCAAGATTTTTAGTGGTTTACCATCACGCAATTAATCGGGAGATATTAATGCTATTGAAACTTGCATCAAACATTTAGCTGAAATCATAGTGAGGACAATCCAAACAGTGTTATATTTGAAATTATTTTAGATAATTATGTATTCAAAGCAATTCCAGAACGCTTCAGGTACTGAGGGTGCGCCTCAGTACCTTGAGCATGTGCCTCGCCTGTGAGGCGTACGCTTCAAGTACTGAGGCGTACGCCTCTCACAACACTGGTTTCATGGTCCCTTCTAATCTTTAAAATGAGTTTCCATTAAACACAATGCATGTTTCTATAGTTTCTTAATAGTTTGGTGCTCTCATTAATGTTTTCTAGAATAACAGATCAATGTTGTTAAAATCAATTCACCTAGTGAATCAGTTTCCTAGAAAAACCAAAGAATCAAATCGTTTTTTAATTGGAACATTTAAATATTATTTTCATTCAAATTTTCAGAAAAATACAAAAAAAAACAAGCAAAAAAAATGAAAATTAACAAAATAATAGATGCCAATATAGACACTATTCATAACACTACAAGGATACAGGTCAATTGGCGAGATATCTCAGTGCTATTGCCCTATTTCTCGTCACTATACCCCTATAACGACAAGGATTCTTGTTGACAAGTCACCAAAAAAAGTGACTTTTGTTGAGTAATAATGGTGACATTTATAGCTCACCATTAACGGGTGAACCAACACTAGCGACGAATCTCGCCGAAACTGGTTTTATCAATAGCGGTGTGACAATCTTTAACGGTTAAATTGTTTTAACGGCAAGATAGGACATAATGCTGAGATCCATGGCTCGCCACTACAATGGCGAGATCCTTATATCGTTGTCATAGGATATAACGGAGATAATTGACTCACCATTATAAGCTATAACAACAAGATAGGGATCTCGCCATTATAGGTTATAAACATGAAAAAAAAATAATGGATGATACAAAGAGAACAATTAAGCTTCTCATATCAAAGATGATATTTTTAGAGTTGTTAAAAGTAAACTTATCAAGGTCGACTGACCTCAATGAACTCCATGAAAATATATATAACTGATAGCATTCAATCATTGAGAACAAACCTCATGTTAAGTCATTACCTTGACAAAAGCATACAATAAAATCACTTTTCAATTTAAACATTACTAAATGCCAAAACTAATGTAAAAGCCTTTAAACTCAAATTACTAGCAAAACACAAAGTCCTGAACTAATGAATCCTAGGAAAAAATGAGACTGCTGGTAGTATTTTGCTATAAGAAAACAAAAAGCAACACATGCTCACATGAAAAGGATCAGTAAAGTGCACAGCAATAATCCTGAAAATAAAACTTTCAGTGTTTCATAAGGCATTGTAGAATAGATGTACAAATAAGTATCTAAAGAAATAAGTGTTCAACTAAGAATCGTATTTAACTTTAGTCTGGATTTGAGCCTAACCATATCTGGTTTAAACAAAATCATATCACATCCAAGTCTAATGGTGAAGAAGAGACTCGCAACGCCTGTTGCTGTGTAGGTAGTGAGTGAATTTCGTATCACAATGGTAATCCTTGTACAGAGGATCTGAAAAGAGAAGAAAACTAAAAAATTTCATCCCACGATGTAAGAAAATGTGAGCCCTTACAACAAAAAAAAAATACAAAATGAAACAAAACCCAAAAATCAATATAAAACAAGGATTTTACCTCGGCGTTCAAAGGAGACTCCTGCAGTTGAACCTGCAAGGCAAAAAAATGATGCATATCGAGACTCCAAATTCATTGCTATTCACAAATGCAATTAGACCTCTAAACCAAATACACATTTCATGTGGTGAAGGATGTCAAAGAAAATGAAACATGCAAATCATCTCCAGCAACTCTATCAATCTTACCACAAGCAAGCATCACATGTTGGGCGATGCCCTATGAAAACAACAAGACAGGGAGCGTATCTGGATTCGCCATTGTCCGTGTAGGTAGTTCGGCGTTCTCCTCAGCCGGTCGACGCCCACAATGAGCCTAGGCCTAATGTCGACGGTGAGCAGGACCCTGTTCTGCTAAGCCTGAATACAGAACTGAATTTGGGCAGGGGATATGTTACGAACTCTCATCAACTTCGTAACCCCTAACCCTTTATATAATGGAGGAATTGGGCAGTTACGTGAATGTGGTCTCTCCACATTCACGTAACTCCCACCCACTATCTCCATTAATCAGCCACTTACGTGACCCACTAAGAGGGTGTCAAACCGGGTCAGACTGTGGGTTGGACCCGTAACCCAAAATGTCCAACATTCTCCCACTGGACCCATTGACACCAAAAGTGTACTAAATCGAGGTGTATACCGTTATCTCGATTTAATTCTTCATGTGGGTTCACATGCCACTCTTTATCACAAGGATGAATCGTATGAGTCAAGGATATGAACACCCCTTTATGAAATGTCATATTTTCTTGTACTACACTATAATTCACCTTCAGTGCTTAGGCATGTAAAGAAATTATCTATATGAATAGGTTGGTCTCTCACCTATTCTATTGGTCCTTTAATATTGTTATTATGTTATTCTTTCTAACCCATATGAGAGATTCTTTATGCAAAATCAACAATAACTCAAAACCTTAGAGAATCAAAACATAAACACAAATGTGATTACTTAATGTATTGTCATACATCAGAAGGAATCAAAAAGACCCATCCCCTTTACATGTTGGGAATACAATCCCGGTGCTAGCCCTTTAGTAAGGGGATTCGCAGTCATTTCCTTCGTCCCAATTGTATCAATACATACCAGATGATTCTCAGTCCTTTCTTTAACAATAAAATATTTTAACTCCATGTGTCGACACGATGTTGAGCTCTTGTTGTTATTTGAAAAGGACACGACTGCTTCATTATCACAAAAGATCTTTAGTGGTCTCTCAATAGAGTCCACTATACCAAGACCCATAATGAAGTTTCTTATCTAAATGGCCTGTGACGAAGTCTCGTATAGAGCAATAAATTCTGCCTCCATGGTATGAGCAGCAGTGATAGACTGCTTTCCGCTTCTCCATGAGACAACACCATCCGCTAGAAGGAAAATGTATCCAGTAGTGGATTTTCTACTGTCAATACACCCTCCTAAGTCCGCATCAGAGTATCCAACGACCTCTAGGTGATCAGCTTTCCTGTAGATCAACATATAGTCTTTCGTTCCTTGTAAATAGCGCATGATCTTCTTCGCTGCCTTCCAGTGCGCAATGCCTGGATTTGACTGATATCTACCAAGCATTCCCACAGCAAATGCTATATCAGGTCGAGTGCAGGTCTGCGCATACTGTAAACTCCCAACTGCTGAAGCATATGGGATAGCATCCATCTGAGCCTTCGCTATATCTTCCTGAGGACAGTCCTTCAAGCTCAATTTATCCTCTTTCACTATAGGTGCCGAACTAGGAGAACAATTCTCCATCCCATATCTTTTAAAAACCTTAAGGATATAGGATTTCTAAGATAGGCCAAGGACACCCTTAGTTCTGTTACGACGGATCTCGATTCCAAAGACATAAGTGGCCTCACCCATGTCTTTCATATCGAAATAAGAGGAAAGAAAAACTTTTATTTCATGTAAAAGACTCAAATCATTAGTTGCAAGAAGAATATCGTCAATATATAAAACCAAAATTATGAACTTACTCCCACTAGTCTTAATGTAAATACACTGATCAACAATGTTTTCAGTGAATCCAAAGTTCATTATTACCTGATTGAACTTCTTATACCACTGGCGGGAGGCCTGTTTAAGTCCATAAATTAACTTATTCAATTTACAAACTAAGTTATTTGAGTCATCTATACTGAAACCAGAAGGTTGTTGCATGTATACCTCCTCATCCAGATCCCCATTCAGGAAGGCGGTTTTCACATCCATCTGATGCAGCTCTAAATCAAAATGAGCTATGAGGGCCATGATTATTCTTAATGATTCTTTAGTTGAGACAGGAGAAAAAGTCTCATTATAATCAATGCCCTCTATCTGTGTGAAACCTTTTGCAACAAGCCTAGCCTTGTACCTCTCCACATGACCTTTAGAGTCTGTTTTAGTTTTGTAAACCCATTTACAACCAACAGGTCTAACTCCATCAGGTCGAGGTACAAGATCCCACACTTGGTTCTTTGCCATAGAGTCAAGCTCTTCTTTCATGGCATTGATCCAATGTGTTGATCTTTCACTTTCAATGGCTTTTGCAAATGTGAAGGGATCTTCATCAATGTCTATGAAATCATTTGACTCTTGTAAATACACCACATAGTCTGGATGGATAGCAGATTTCCTAATTCTGGTGGACCTCCATACAGGTGCTACAGCTGGTTCAAAATGAGCCTTTGTATCCTGTTGTTGTTGTATATCCTCATCAACAACCGGATCTAGTTGGGATTGATATTCATTGACTGGACTTTCTCTTACATTACTCGAAGGAACAATGATAGAGAAAATCGGGTCATTATCCTCAGCAGGTGTAGAATCTGAATCCTGCATTTCCTCAAAATCAATATTTTGAGATGCATCTATCCCAACAGAACCATTTTCAAGAAATCTTGCTTTATCTGTTTCCACTATCTGTGGTGTATGAGATGGACAATAAAACCTAAAGTCTTTCGATCTTTCTAGATAACCAATGAAGAAACCACTAGTTGTCCTAGGATCAAAAGCTTTTATATGTGGGTTATACAATTTAGCTTCTGCTGGACATCCCCATATGTGCATATATGACAAATAAGGTTTTCTACTTGTCCATAACTCGTAAGGAGTCTTTTGAACAGCCTTCGTAGGAACCTTATTCAAAATATGCACTGCAGTCCTAAGAGCTTCACCCCACAAGGTCAAAGGAAGGTTTGAGTGATTCAATATCGCTCGAACCATTTCTTTAAGCGTATGGTTTCTCCTTTCGGCTAGACTATTCTGATAAGCACTACCAGGCATGGTATATTGAGGTACAATGCCTTCCTCTTTTAGAAACTACGCTAATGGACCTTCCTTTTGTCCCATCTCAGTGAAACGACCATAATATTTGTCACCTCTATCTGACCTGACAACCTTAATAACTTCACTGGTTTGTTTCTCAACTTCTTTCTTGAAGTCCTTAAAAACTTGAAAGACTTCAGATTTTTCAGATAATAAGTAGAGATACATATACCGTGAGTAATCGTCTATAAAGGTGACAAAATACTTTTCACCCGTATAACACGGTGAAAAAGGGCCGCAGACATCCGTATGCACTATTTCTAACTTTCCATTGCTGCGTTTGGCATCTTTCTTGTATGTGTTAGACTGCTTAGCCTTTATGCAGTCAACACATGGCTCTATATTCGTAAAATCAAGGGATCCAAGGATTCCCTCTTTCACGAGTCTTTGGACTCTCTCTTTCGAGATATGTCCTAATCTTTGATGCCAAAGCAAATAGGATTGATCATCCTTTAGACCACGTTTATTGCCAATCATTGTGTTCTCAATGGAGTGAGATTCCTGAATTTGGAGTTTGGTTCTTAATTGATACAAACCATCACACATATATGTAGAACCTATATTCATTGAATTTTTTATAATAATAAGTTTAGATTTTTCAAATTTAAACACAAAATCAAACTTATCAAGTTTTGAGATTGAAATTAGGCTCTAACTATAAGATGGAACATAAAATGTATCGACCAAATCCAACATGAATCCTGACTCCAACACAATTCTGCAGGTCTCAACGCTCTTGACATGTGAACGCATCTTATTTCCTGAGAAGATGCTTCTTTCATGCTCTGTTGGTTCCCTTTTGTTCAGAAATGCCTGCAAAGAGTTGGCAATGTGCACCGTGGCACCATAATCAATCCACCAACTATGCAATGGAACATGAATTAGATTGCACTCATGAGAAACGAATGACTTATTACCTTTATTTTCGAGCTATTTCTTGAACTTCAAACAGTCCACCTTCTTATGCCCTTTCTTTTTGCAGAAGAAACACTTTATAGAAGGACCACCTAACTGGGATTTGGCTTTCGCCTGAGAGTTTGAACTCTCCCCAGTGGCTCTCTTCTGATTCTTCTTTTTGAAGGAGCTTTTCTTTGGCCTCGACCTCTGTTTATCCTTATGAGAGGCCATATGTACACTTGGCACCCTCTCACCCTTCAATCTCTCCTCTTCCTCAACACACTTACTCAAGAGGTCATTAAAAGACCACTCATCATTATGTGTGTTGTAGAAGATTTTAAAGGGTCCATACTCAGTAGGTAACGAGGTTAAGATCAGATGGACTAAAAAGGAGTCAAAGATGGCGAACTTCATGTCATTCAGTTGAGTCGCAATATTCCTCATTTCCAAAATATGCTGTCGAATGTGACTGTCACCAGCATATTTCATAGACACTAATTTGGACATGAGGGTACTGGCCCTTGCCTTATTAGAAGTGACGAATTGAGCCTCAATGGCTCCCAGAAATTCCTTCACAGTCTTACAGTGAGGAATTGCGCCTCGAATGTTCTTAGCCACCCGAGATTGCAAAAGCAACAGGCTAAGTCTGTTTGAGCGCTCCCACTTCTCAGAGGCAGCCTTTTGATCGGCTGTGCTCTGCTCATTAAGAGTGGGAGGTTCGTCAATTCTAAGAGCCAGATCTAAATCCATATAGCCCAAAGTGAATAACACAATTTCTTTCCAATCAGAAAAATTCGATCCGTCTAAGATAGGGATACTACTAGAACCATCGATATGGAAGGAACCTGATAAATCATGGAACAGAAAGACATTACTATTATTGCTCAGACGAGACTCGTGTTGAAAAGGTAAAAGTGAGACCCTTTATTTTCACCTTTTTTTAGACAATCATAGTTGAGCCATTATTGTTTCACTTTGGTGAAAACGATAATACTCATAATTGCTTCGTCTCTTCAATTCCCAAGGAATTGACTACAGTTGGTGAAACTAGTAGATCATGAATCCAGAGGCAATTCAGCACTGTACCTTTGGGTACGAACATGCTTCATGGGTTGGAATGCACATCTACTATCACACCCTGTATAAATTTTGGAACACAACGACCTGCCTTTGGGTAGAATCAATGTTTCATAAATTCATACACAATCATAATTACGAATCTTAATACAGTTCAAAGAATCCTTAATTAACACGACTCAGATCACTTTGGTGATTACTTGAATCGGTTAATCAAAATCTTTTACCGAAAAACCTATTCGTATTATGGAGCACACCCATGCATACATTTTAATGCATGTATATTCATGGCATAATATCAGTTCATACTTCAATAAAAAATGCATAAACTAATTGTCATAAATTTAGTCATAATTCATGCTTAAAATCATCATGCATAACTTAACCAACGCTAAATACATGAATTAACATGCATAAGTCATGCATTATTCAAAATAAATACTTTATAAAGCATGAAAAATAACAAAAGCATGCTCATATGGGTAAAACCCAAGGACCACAAGTAGGAACCGGTCTAAAAATACTATGAACCGGTCTGAAACCGCCCCGAACCGGTCATCTAAGGGTCGGAACCGGTTCTGAACCTTATAAACTGATACTTAATATGAACAAAAAGTTCATAAAACCCTATAACCGTATGCCAAAATCCCTGTAATTCTTTATATTTATGAAAACATGGTCTCTGCATCTCGGAACCGGTGAGAAACTGAAAAGAACCGGTCAAAAATGGCTCTGATTCGGTTCCGGAAGGGGTCGGATCAGGTTCCTGATCCGATTCAGTCTCAATAGTGTTTGGATCCTGTTTTTATGGATCCAACCCAGTTTTAAATGGGATCCGGGTCTGACCCGACCCATACTTAATACGGATCATACCCGGCCCGAACAGAACCCGGGTTAGACCCGATCTGAAACAGGCCCGGGTCGGACCCGGTCCAAAACAGACCCGGGTCGGACCCGGTCCAAAACGAATATCAGGTTCGACCCGGTCCTAAATGGACCCGGGTATGACCCGGTCCTTCATGGACCCGGTCCAACATGGACCCGGGTATGACCCGGTCCAAACCGGACCCGGGTAAGACCCGGTCCTTCATGGACCCGGGTTTGACCCGGTCCGAAATGGACCCCGGGTACGACCCGGTCCTTCATGGACCCGGGTCGACCCGGTCCGAAACGGACCCCGGTCCTTAATGGGTCCGGATCGGACCCGATTTGGTCTCTTTTTTTCTTTTTTTTAAAACCTAAACAGAAACCCGATGGTTTCTGTTTCAGTTTTAGGGAAACCGAAAAGGGGGTTTTCCCCCTTGTTCGGTTCCACGGCGACTCATGTCGCCGTAATGGCGACTGGCGCACGATGGCCGGCGACCTGCGTCACCCCACGGTGACGCCGGTCCGGCGACAGTCTCCCTTTTCAGACGACGTCGCCCCACGGCGACGATGGTGACTGCGTCGTCCGATGCCTGAAGAAACAGAGGAGATATAAAGGCACGGCTGGAGCAGCAGCGCCGGCAAGATTGCCGGCGACCGCCGGTCAATCTATCCGGCATATCGCCCCACGACGATGTTTCAATCCGGTGACAGCTCCGTAAAAAACCCACCCCCTTTTCGGCGACAGGTAAGGGTTTAAATTTTTTTTTTTTATTGTCGCCGCCTGTTTAGCGGTCACTCCGGCGATAAGGTGGGGTATGTCTGGGCGTCGGCAAGACCGCCTCTGATTCCTTTGCTGCTTTTCGACAAAAGCCCTCTTCCCGTTAACTGAAATGGAAAACAGAGAGAAAAGGGGGTTTTTCAAACCCTTTTCGACATCTGCCGGTTACATAATCAGGCGACGGCTCCAGCGTTGATCCCGGCGATGGCAAAAACCTCCCTGCAGCCCAACGGCCACAGGTTTTGCCTGAACCGGGAATTGATGTCGCCCTTTTCGGTGACAATAGCCGGTGAAGACTGTCGCCCCACGGCGACAATCTGTAGCTTATCGGTGGTTGTCGCCTCACGACGACTCCACCGACGCCAAAACGTTGAAAACGGCCTACGCAGCCACACGCAGCGGAAATGCGTGGTAGTTGTGGGCCCATAACCCAATGTTGGGCGATGCCCTGTGAAAACAACAAGACAGGGAGCGTACCTGGATTCGCCATTGTCCGTGTAGGTAGTTTGGCGTTCTCCTCAGCCGGTCGACGCCCACAATGAGCCCAGGCCTAATGTCGACGGTGAGCAGGACCCTGTTCTGCTAAGCCTGAATGCAGAACTGAATTTGGGAAGGGGATATGTTACGAACTCTCATCAACTTTGTAACCCCTAACCCTTTATATAATGGAGGAATTGGGCAGTTACGTGAATGTGGTCTCTCCACATTCACGTAACTCCCACCCACTATCTCCATTAATCAGCCACTTACGTGACCCACTAAAAGGGTGTCAAACCGGGTCAGACTGTGGGTTGGACCCGTAACCCAAAATGTCCAACATCACATCCTTAAGCATCAACAAAAAATTGCAATTTGGACTATTCACATTTCACCTGATTCCGTTCCTCGCATCCTCTTCGATTGTCAAGAAAACAAAGGAACACATTTTTCCAGAGTTCCTTAACAAATCAATCAGGCTTCTTGATCCTTTGAATCCACAAAAATTCTAACAATTTTTTATGCATTCTCTTCAATTAAACACATAAAAAAAGAAAATTTTTTCTGGGGTTCCACAACACAATCAGTTAAGCTTCTTCATCACCTTAATCTGCAATAATGCTAAAGATTTTTTTAACACAATTTATTAAATTGCAAAAAGAGTGAAACTGAAAAAGCATTGATCAAATCACAAGACGAACACATAAAAATCAAAAGAAAGGAAGAAATTTCATAATTGACCTAAAAATGAACACAAAGGCATGCAACAGACTCAACTGAGAGGTGGAATTAGGGTTAGGGTTAGGTTTGGGGAGGAGAAGGTGCATCGAAGGAGAGTGGGAGCTGACATTGAGGGTGAGAGGCCTCTTGTGAGGCGATTAGGGTTAGGGTTAGGTCTGAGATCGCATAGAGAGAGAACAAAAAATATATAAAGGGTCTGTCGGGCCTTAATGTACGTTTTTAACAATACTTTATAATGGCCACATAATTTTCGTCATTATATACTAAAAACCTATAACGGTGATAGCCAGATCTCACTGTTATATATTGTCGTTAAAGACCAACAACGAAGATACATATTGCTTCAAGGCGAGGCATGCTTTTTGCGCCTTGAAACATGTTTTTAACCGTACTGACATTACTTTATAATGGCAACGTAATTGTCAATGTTATAAAATAAAACTTACGACGATGAGATGTGTGCAAGGACATGGCATTCCAGGGGATATTCAGCTCACCGTTATTGATGATGCTGATAGCAGCAAGATTTATGAACTTAGTAAAGTAATAGCGGAGAGATTCATGGCTTGTCGTGACTAATGAAGCTAATAGCATGAACAAAAATCTTGCCATTATTGCTTTATCAATAACGGCAAGATTTTTTTTCCCTGGAAAAGAGTGCAGCTATTGATCCTCATCCTTGTAGTGTAAAGATGATATTTTAAAAGAATATTCTTAAACTAGCTAGCATCACAACCCATTAAATAAAACACGTTAAGCTTTACACATGATAATATATATATATATATATATATATATATATATATATATATATATATATATATATATATATATATATATATATATATATATATATATATTAATCAGAACCGGTTTAATGAGAAATCAATTGAGTTTGCTCGATTCAGACAATTCGGGACAAAATGGGTTGATTTTGGAGGGGAGGGGTCGCCCTGCCATTCGATTAGAATCACCAATTTTGACAACATTGATATAGATATCTAGCACAATCTGTGTTAAGCTGCATAATGTACTAATGCAGTCCATGGAAATTTCCATGGACAATTCTTCCTTGAAGAAGCACCTCAAACATACGGGAGACGGGACGATCAGCTTTGACGATCAAAAAGTAAAGCAACCACGTACAGGTTGTGGGGTAGGGTAGCTCGAACATGAGGTGCTTATAAAACCCAAAATTCACAATCAATTAATGATGTCCTTCCGATTATACAAACTTATGGGTGTATTTCTTTTGGTTTTTTTATGATCCAAGGGGTACCACCCGTGAGTTTTGAACCTGTGAGGCCCGGTCAACTTGGTAACATTTACAAATTGCAGTCCTTGTGGTTTCTTATGGGTGTATTTGGAGTTAATAGAAAAGATAGAAAGAGACTTTGGAGATTAAAAAGCCTTGAATGACTTCAAGAAGGGAGCAGAGAGCAGCCAAGACTTATTTTGCAAAACAAGAAATAGATAATTAAATGTCATTTTCCAACAGCTGGATGAGAGAGAGAGGCCCCATTCTGCATATAGGATCATTCTCACCCATTGATTTTTCTAGTTTTCTAGTTATTGGTCGTACTTGTGCCTGAGAAAATTGGCTGGAAAGACCTTTTTGGCGGGAACAACAATTTTCACCATTTCCAAACTTAAGAATCATTTATATAGAATTTTTTTCCCAAACACATGGATTTCCCTCTTTCATCTAACCCCATCAATCAACCAACTTGTGACTATTCTTCTGGTTCCTATGAAATTGGCACGATGGTGCCCACAAGAGCTTAGGCCTTCTCAATTGGGGGCAAATGTGTTTTTGTTGAATTTGGACTGGACCGGATCAAACCTGGATGTGACCCATATTAACATGGGCACGTCAAGGAACATATATGGCTGTGGCTCTTGGGTTTTGGAGGTTACAATGAAGTCTCATAATTGTTCATTCATGCCCATTAGGGACCTCCACTAGTACCCATTATGGACCTCCACCAAGTCTCCCTACAAATAAGAGAGATCCATGATAGCTTGATGAGGCCTACCATGAGGGCATAGGGACCTCCAACCGCATCCACTGAAGCATCATTCAGATCGTCCAAGTTCACATCAGGTAAGTGGCTCTTCTACGATCCATTTTATGCTAACATTGAGTTATGGGCCCACTGTGCATTTTTGAGGTGTGAGTGTGCCAGCGATGCTTCCCAAAATTTTTTGTTGGCATTATTCTCTCTCGTCGAACTTCTGTTTGGTTTCGGGATGTCAAACGATGATGGAAGAAGCATTGACAAGCGACCCACCACCTATCACAGTTGTTTCAGCCAACCATTCAATTGATTGTTTGTTGATGACTACTGAGGCGGCCTTTATTGTACATCCTTAAATTTTGGACATATCCAATGGAGGATCGACGATCTGCCAGTGAATCTGAGTTCATTGACGTGTGAGGATCTTTTTTTATTTATGTGAGCATCATCAGAGTTGTGTGGAGGGATTCTGGTGTGTTTTCCGATGGCCATACAGAATTTTGACAGAAATCTCTCCTTGCATAGTTTAGCTCTTTGATTTATGTTTTTCGATGAACCCATATAGAAGTCAATAATGACATCAAAACAAAAGTTGTTCGTAATTAAATTCTGAGCAACTCTTGTTCAGACCTCGTTGGCATTTAAGATTTCCTGCAGATTGTATTTTGGGAAGAGCATTCTCAGACCCTTTGGTGCATCCAGGTGGATCAAATCTACACTCGACCCGAAAAGACCCGGTACAGACCCAGACTCATTCGAGGGATCAGTGGATCGGGTTCGCACTCGATTCAATGTGATCCGGTCTGGGACCTGAACCCGTTAGGGGTTTCGAGTGAACCAAATCCATGACCGACCAGGTCAGACCCGGTCCATAACCCAGACTCGTTATGGGTTCCAAGTGGATCGGGTCTGAGTCCGACCATGTTGGTTTTGATCCAGGACTCGAACACGTTGTGGGCTTTGGGCGGATCAAGTCTGAGTTCGACCAGGTCGAACTCGATCTAGAACTCAGATCTGTTATGGGTTTCGGTAGACCGGGTCTGAGTCTGACCCAGTCGAACCCATTCTAAGACCTGAACCAGTTGAGAAACCTGATCGAGCCTAGGACCTAGACCCATTGAGGTTTCAGTTGGACTAGGACTGAGTCTGACCTTGTCAAACCCAGTCCGGGACCCGAACCCATTGGGGTTCCAGGTGGACTAGGTCTTGTCCCGACCTGTTGAGACCCAGTTTAGGACTCATTACTATCCCTAGGTGGATTGAGTCAATAACCATGGGTCAGATCAAATCCAGAACCAGACCATTTAACCCATTAAGGACAAAACCGGTTCAGGAACCGATATGGTCCATTTGGGATCATTTTAGGGGTTCTTGAGACCAGTTTTGGGGTTTCTGAAACCAGTTCAGACATTTTGGAATTGATTCAGGCATCTTGAAATCAGTTTAGTGGTTTCTAAGACTGATTTATACATTATGGGATCAGTTCTGGCTTTTCAGAGACCGGTTCAATGGTTTACCGATGGAATTGGGCCTCCTATGACTGGTTCAGGGGTTTTCTTAATCGATTTAGTGGTTTTCTAGACCGACTCAGGGTTTTGTGATTGGTTCAAGGCTTTTTATTACTATTTTAGGGTCTTTAAGGATCCATTTAGGTTATTTTAAGATCTCAATCTCGAATATAACTCGTAAATGCATGTCTTTGTCATTGATCTCATACTTTTTGGCAACATTAACCTGATATAAGGTGTATTTCATGTTTTTTTTAGTTATCCATGATTATTTAAGCATGCGATTATGAATTTATGCACTTTTTTTGTATTATGACATGCTTTTTATGAACTTACGATGAAAGATTTTGATAAATTCACTCTGGTTATCATCAAAGTGATCCGAGTTTTGTTGATTGAGGGTTTCTTGGACTGTGTTGAGATTGAAATTATTTTTTGTATTTCTTTTCAATTTCATGTTCATTTTTAGATATTCTTAGATAATCTAGTGTAGCTTTGGCTTCGAGTATGAAATCTGTAGGTTTCAGTAACAATCTTCCTAATTCACTACATCCCCCTCAGATTTAAGATTCGACTGATTCAAACACACCCTTTTTTTTTTTTTGAAAGAAGATTCAAACACACCCTTAGATGGTGTATCCCTAATCTGACATCCTCCCTTCTCCGTCAAAGTAAGGTTGTCAACGGGTCAAACCCTATAGGGTCTGGATATGGTGATAAATAAGAAGACTCGATTAAGACCCGGGTCCAGACCCAAAGGTCCAATTAATAGATAGACCCAGTGTAGTTTGTGAAATTTTATACCAGACCCAGGCCTGACCCAAGTTCCAATTAAGACCCATAAATTTTCAATATAAAAATGATAAAAAATAATGTTTTATCGGGTATGGCCCTGCTCAGGTTCATGTAGTTCTTATCATGACCGAGTATGGTTCTTTTTATGGTGGAACCGATTAGATATGGATCCAAATCCAGATCCGATACCATACCTGAAAATCGGGGCTAGGTCTGGTTCCACCTGCGTCCAAACCAAACCCGACCCATTGACACCCCTACACCCCTAGGTCGAATGCACCTGAAGGTAACACCCATTAATTAAATAGTGTTTAAGAAGGGTCATTGAGAGCTTAAGTGATGGTAGTGGTTTGGATACGGCTAAAAGTTAATTTCTTAGCCATTGATTTTTAAAGTGCTTCATAAGCCTGCCTACGTTATAATCAAATGATTCAAAAGTTGATTCTTACTAAACAAACAATGTAGTGCACTTGTATAGATCATATTCTTAAAAAGAACAACAATATATATATATATATATATATATATATATATATATATATATTATGTGCTTCACTGAGAAAGATGTATTGAAAATTCCTCAATTTGATTATTGACGCAATGAAGCTAAGTTAGCTGACAGATGCAACCCTGCTCCACCTTAAATACGGAAGGGTTTTTTTTAGCAGTCTGGCGTCCCTAGTATTACATAATGCACAATAAGTTGTCATTATAGGCACACTACGTAGCAATAGAATAAACGACAAGCATTCCTCCACAAATTTAATATGCACTATGAAAAAAAATCATACTGCATATTAAATTTGAGGAATTCCATTTTGTTATTCAATTATTTATTGCATTATTTGCCTAATTTTCAATAGTTCGAAAGCAATGTCACAGTGGCATTAATTGCATTTAGAGAGTCGTATTATGACAATTATACAACCATACCATTTGGGGTTCGAACTTGCAACATCCCAACACAAGGTGACGTGCACTACCTGCTCCTGCTAGACAAGTGTTATTTGTTGGCGATTTCTGTAAAATAAACATAGAAAGTGTACCTGTATTTGTCATAGAGCGCATGCAGGGTATTCAACGTTCTTCTCACCCGGTCGACACCTACGATGAGCCCAGGCCTTAGGTCGACGGTGAGCAGGACCCTGAACCCAATAAACTTGACGTGGGCTAGGCTAAGGATATGCAATGTCTCTCATCATACATTGCACAACCACCTCTTTATATAGTGGAGGTAAGGGAGGTGGTTCAGTGAATGTGGACACTCCACATTCGTGTAACCTCCTCCACTAAGCATTAATTGTCCTCCATTATGCATCCAACTACTCTACAATGCTTTTAATGTCAAACCGGGTCACCCAATGGGTTGGACCCGATCCATATGTTCAACATTCTCCCACTTGACCCATTGACACTAAAAGTGCACTAAATCGATGTTTATACCGTTATCTCGATTTAGTTTTTCATGTGGGTTCACATGCTATCCTTTATCATAAAGATGAATCATATGAGTCATGTAGATGAACACTCCTTTATGAAATGTCATATTTTCATGTACTACACTATAATTCACTTTTAGTGCTTAAGCATGTTGAAATTACCTTTATAAATAGGTTGGCCTCTTACCTATTCTATTGGTCCTTTAATATTGTTAGTCTGCTATTCTTTCTAACCCATATGAGAGATCCTTTATGCAAAATCAACAATATAGAAAGTCATAGAGAATCAAATACATATACACAAAATGTGATTATTTAATATATTGTCATACATCAGAAGGAATAAAAAAGACTCATTCCCTTTACATGTTGAGAATACAATCCCAGTGCTAGCCCTTTAGTAAGGAGATCCGCAATCATTTTCTTCGTCTCAATTGTATCAATATATATCAAATGATTCTCAATCCTTTCTATAACAACAAAATATTTTAACTCCATGTGTCAACACGATGTTGAGTTCTTGTTATTCGAAAAAGACACAACTACTTCATTAACACAAAAGATCTTTAGTGGTCTCTCAATAGAGTCTATAATACCAAGACCTATAATGAAGTTTCTTATCCAAATAGCCTATGACGAAGTTTCGTATAGAGCCATAAATTCTGCCTTCATATTATGAGCAACAGTGATAGATTGTTTTCCACTTCTTCATGAGACAACACCACCCACTAGTAGAAAAATGTATCCAATAGTGAATTTTCTACTGTCAGCACACCCTCTTAAGTCCGCATCAGAGTATCCAACGACCTCTAGGTGATCAACTTTCTTGTAGGTCAACATATAATCTTTTATTCCTTGTAAATAGCGCATGACCTTCTTTGCTGCATATATATATATATATATTTATATTTATATATATATATATATATATAGAGAGAGAGAGAGAGAGAGAGACACGTGTGTGCCAGCTCAAACACTTTCTTTTGTATCATATTTCCTAATAATTGCAAGCTTTATCTACCCAACGTGACCTCATATGTACTTGCATAATTTATTTATTAAAATTTATACATCCGATCAAGTGTTTTTCAAGGTAAAGACAGGTATTTTTAATCATGAAAATTGGTAAATCGTAGATCCCTATTTTTTAAGGTCTTAAAGTTCCTACTTATGTGACAATGATGACTGATCCAAACCCGACCACTAATAGTTTTTTTATATCCATGCGGCTTGATCCCTAAAAGTGAAAAAAATAGAGAGAAAATGTTGAGAAACTGGTGGGATTCGATTATTACTGAAAATAGCTGTTAGGATCTGGATATGGTATAGGTTTTCTTTATCTACATCCTAACCTGAATTTGGATCTGACTAGTAGAGATGCACTTGAACCCAGCTTGGCATGTACAAGCTCGGCTTGCCTAAATACGACTTTTATAAGCTCAACTTAAGATCTGCCCAAACCTGAACCACTTGTGTTCAGGTTCAACTCGCCCTTTAAGCTTGTTTTGAGCTTAACAAACTGAGCATGCTTGGGCTTGGCCCGGGTTCGATCTATACAAAGCATCTCAAGCCTAGCTTGGTCTCTATTATGAAGCATCTTTCTCTCTCCAAAAGGGGAAGAAGAAAAAACCATCCTTTAACTTGCTTCACACTCTTTTGTCTTTCTCTTGGATGAGTGATTTGATTGTCATCTTCATGGACCATGGTTATCGAATGCTGCCTCGCCTTCTTCTTTTTCCTCCTTTTCTTTTTGTCTCCTCCACTGTAGGTGAGAAGGCTAGGTGTGAGAGGGCCAAGGATCAAGAGAGGGGTGAAGGGTGTTAACGGAGCGATGAAAGAGAGGAAAAAAAGAAACCCTAACTCAAATTTAGGCTAAAGGGGTGGGAGCGAGGCGGATCTACGGGTCTAAAATGCCCGGCTCATGCCAATGGAGCTCGATCGACTCATTTGCTCGTTCGAGCCTCAACCCAATGTAGAAGCTCGACCCATTTAAAGCCCTTGACGAGCTAAGAGCCTAGCCCAAGCAAGCTTGGTTCGTTGTGCATCCTTACTAATTATGACACATCCCGTTAAGATGAGAGTTTCATGCACCTGAGCCGTTTAAGTTGCTAAGTTTGTGTTGAACAACAAGGACACGAGTAATAGGATACGAGACACGCCATTTTTGTGTATTTTTTTATTAAAATTATATATAAACAGACACGACACGAGGGCAAGTTGAAGAATCCCTATGTCTTTCCTGGGGTTTTGAGAACCTCAGATCCTTGATTTTCAGAGAACCTCCAAAAAGTGTTAGAAAATTGAGCGTTTATTTTGGAGCCGCTCCTCCTCCTTTTCAAATGGCCGTGGCCGTCTCCTCGTCTCTTTTCCCTGGAAATTCCTCTTCCCTCGCGGCGTTGTCGAGCCCTTCCTCCAGTTTCCCTCGTTCTTCCCGTGGAATCCGAAGCACGGGAATTTCTTCGCCGAAGACCGCAGCCCTCCCTTTCCTCAGAGCTCGTCAGGTAATTTTTCCTCGATTCCATATCCCAGGATTCCTTTTCTTTCTTACTTCTCACCACAAAATCCTAATCTGTTCCTTCCTTTCTGCGTTATGCCAAACGGGGGGATTTTTACTCCAAATTTCTCTTCGAATCTCAAACAATCTGATTGTTTGTGCCCACAACAAACCCTAGCTCAAAAATTCCTGCTTTTTTTTCTCTATTGCTTTAAAATTTCGAGGAATTCTTTTTCGTTTTTCTTCTCATCAATTCAGATTCCTAATGTATCTTCACTACTATAAACCCTAAAATTTGCTACTAATTCAGCCCGATAAACCCTAGTTTCCTTTTGTTAATTTTGTCTAATTTCTTCATTTTTTTCCGCTTTTTGGAACGGTAGCCGAGGCAAAGGCGACTTTCAGCTGTGAAGAATAATTCTTTACCAGGTAAGCAATTTCAATTCACCTTACCCAAAGGGAAACAATTTTGGCACAATTTTTCTGCACTGAATACTTAATACAGTGAATCAAGTGTCTTTAACCAGAACCAATGGGTTTTTATCGCCTTGTTGATGTTTGAATCTGCTCATAACCCTTTGGGTGTGTTAACACGTCCTTGTATCTTCCATTACCTGTGGTAATATTATATATAGTTACATTTAGTTCCCATGAAGAGAGGGAACAAATATGACAACTATTACATATGAGATATGATCCCATAAATCACGTGACATATATCACAGCTATTTATGGACATTAGATAAATTTACAACTATTACCACATATAATTACCATATATTTCCTAATACTCCCCCTCAAGGCGGAGCATGTGGGTCGAGTAATCTCATCTTGCATTTGAGGTTCAGAAACTGATCTTTCCCAAGCGCTTTAGTAAACATTATCAGCACATTGCTGGTGAGAAGGAAGGTATCAAGTGTGCGAGAATCCACTCGGCCACATGGCAAACAATTTCAATGTGTTTTGTGCCTTCATGAAATACTGGATTGGCAGTAATGTGCAACCCAACCTGATTATGGTATACATAGTATATGCATATAATTACATATTTTATATAAAAAATAAAGTTAACATGACCTGGCCGAGTCATCGGGTTATCCGGGCTGAGTCATCAGGTTGCCCCGGCCGAGTCACGAGTCAATTATGGATGAGCCGAGGGACGAGTTATTGGGTTTTAAAACTATGGTCCAATTGATGCTTGATTTTGTAATCCATTTACAGTCTATGTAGTCAAAAGTGCCGACTAGTCAGCCTAGTCTGCCTAAGCATAAGTAAAATGCCTAAGCTTTGCAAGCCATGGAAGAAAGGCAAGAGATAATGCCTGCTAGGTGAGCTTACAGGGTCTGGTTATCTGGACAAATTAAGGACATAATTTTTGGTACTGATTTGGTGTGAACTGAGGAACAACAGATGATTGAGAAACAACATGTGGTTGAGAGACTGTAGGTAGTTGTGGGGCGGTAGGATACTCAACATATTTGATAGGAGCAGCATTGACATGGACATTGGCTGTTGTTCGAGGAGTGAACTGGTTCAGTTAAAAACAATGGGCCTTGATGTAGCCTAATTTTCTGTAATGCTCACAATGAGTCCTGCGTGTGTGCTTCCCTTTGTGAATGGCACCTTTAGACATCATATTGGAGCTGCAAGAGCTGAGTCCATTGGGACGGGTGGTATGATATGTAACTCTTGTTGTCTCTCCTCTTGAAGAAGTAGAGAGTAAGCTTTAGAGACGGTTGGGATAGGATCCATAAGTGAAATTTGACTCCTCATCATGCTATAGGATTCATCAAGGCTGGTGATAAATTGGATGGGCCGATCTTCTTGTTGATGATTGTGTACCCCCTTTATTGCTCCCACACAAGCAAGTAGGAGATGTGATGTAGGAGGCCAATTCGTTCCAAAGTCCCTTCAGGCGGGTGAAACAAACATAAATGGATGGTTGCTATTGCTTATGATTGACAATCACATGCTGTATTTGAAATATGTGAGGCATATTAGATTGTGAGAATAGTTCACGCAACTCATTCCAAATGTCCATCGTAGATTCCTCATAGATTACACTAGAGAATAGGTCTTTATGCAAAGAGTTGAGAGTTCAATAAAGGACCATATTGTTGCAATGCTCCTATGTAATCACATGAGGTGATGATGGCTCTGGTTTCAGAAGTGAACTGTCAACAAACTCAAGTTTGTTCTTTGCACTTATTGCCATCTGCATTGAATGATGCCATGTAGCATAGTTTTCTTCCGTCAGTGGTTGAGACACCAAGATTGTACCTGGGTTGTTTGAATGATGGGGAGGCAGTATGGGCTAGCTGTATCAAATCCTAGGAGAGGATGAAGGAGAACCATGTTCAGATACCATGGAAAATGATCTGATTCACCAGATCCAAGAACAAGAGAATTATGAACAAACTGTGCACACACTACTTCACACCTTAGTCACCTGTATCATTAAAGGTAATTTCTCGGCGAGGGTATTTCTCGAAGAGATTTTCAAAAGTTGATAAATCTCGGGAGTTTAAAAAATTGAAAAATATAAATAACAACAAAAAAACAAAGAAAATAATAATTTTTGCATTATTTTTCTTCCAAATATATAAAGTGTCATGTTTTAAATGTTTTAAAATATAAAAGAAACAAAAAATAGGTATAAAAGCAAACTTAAAATAAACAAAGAGTTTTTTCCCCAAAAATATTGTGATATTTTGTCTTTTGGCGATATTTTGAAAATATCACGACATATTGCCTTTAATATCAGCTGCCTTAAAATATCGGTCTCACGATATTTTCAAAATGTCGCAGATATCGATGACAATGCTTCACACTAATAGGAGGAGTGCCTATTGCAGCAACCAGGAAAATGATGAACATATCGCACAATACATGCAAAACCCACAAAAAAAAATCGAACCCGGGTCAGATCCAGACCTGACCCGGGCCCGTTAGGGTTAAAACACAGAGGGGCGAGGGTTTCTTTTAAACCCTCTTCTCCCCCCGTGCGCCGCACTCCTCCGCCTCTGCATTTCCCTCTCCACACGAAGAAACAGGAAACCCTTCGGGGTTTCCCTGATAGGCTCCTCCCCGACCCCCCTTTAAAAGAGCGTGATGGGAGGGAGGGCTCCCATCAAAGGCGCCTCTCTCCTCCTCCTCCTCTTCCACCTCTCCTCCTCCTTCTCTACGTGCGGTGGCACCGATGACGCCAGCCTCCTCTCACAGGTAAGTCTTCTATTTTCTCTTTCTCCTTCTCTCCTCTGCGCCACACAACCCATCTCCCATTCCGTGCCGGTGACCTTCCCCTGCCACCAGTCCTCGCAGCATCGTCGGAGCCGTGGCGCCACGGCCGGCCACCGCTGCTGCCCCCCTTTGCCTCGACTCCCACCTGCTTCCCTCTCTGCAACATTTTTAGGCAGGCCCTAACGGTGATTTCTGCCAGCGACCCATTGCCATCGCCCAGTCCGGCAGCCCCTTCTGAGATCTTCAAAATCCGACTTCTCTCCCGTAGGGCGATCATCGTCGACCCCCTTGTTTTGCTTCTAATTTCAGGTTGTAGGAGCCCCAATGCCATAGTCATTCACGTAACCCATTGGATTCCCCTCTTTCTCACACTCTCTGTCTCTCCCTTCTTCCTCTATGTGTTGGGGAGGGGCCGGGCCTCCTCCTTGTTGCTATGTGTGTGTAGGGGAGGGGCTGAGCCCTCTGCCTCTTCTCTTTGTGATAGGCAGGCGTGGCAAAAGCCTTGCCTTCTTGCCTCTTGTCAGGCAGGGGCCTCGCCCCCTGCCGCCCGATTTTCCGGTATAGGCAGGGGCGATGCCCCTGCCAGACCCTTTGCCGCCTGCAAGCAGAGGCAAATAGCCCCTGCCCTTCTTTCTCCGGGGCAGACAGGGGTTCCCCTTGTCTTTGCCACCTTTCCCCCTTCGTCTAACTCCGTCAGGCAGGGGATCCGCCCCTGCCTCTTTAAAGTTGCTCAGGCGGGGGCGGGACCCCTGCTGTTTGGACCCTTAGACAGACAGGGCTGTTGCCCTACCTCTTTGTGTTTGTTAGGCAGGGGCTTTGCCCCTGCCATCATCTTGGTCACGCTGGCTGGGGCAAGGCCCCTATTGCCTCTGCCGTCTTTTTTTTTTATTGGTCCATAAGCCACTGCTTCTCTTTGCCTTCTCTGTGGGGGAGGGTGCTGCCGCACCCTCCTCTTGCCTCGATCCTGAGGGCAGGGGCAGAACCTTGCCCCTTCTTGCCTCTTCAATTTCCCTTCTAGTATACTAACATATTGAACTTTTTTGCAACTTGCGTGATGGAGCCCGCTCGCACCCTGTGACCCGATCCATCATCACCTACGCTCAGAGATGATCGCAACTTTGCAACTTTCTAAGATAAGGGAAAGTTGCACAAAAGGGGCAGTAGATGAACCGAATTAAGCTGAAATAATTAAAATGGCCATGCTGGATATGCTTAGATTTATTCTTAGTTTATTTTGCATTGCGTATTTACTTGCCTACACGTTCATTTGGCCGAGGTACGATTTTGTACCTCGTGCATTACTTGTGCCCTATTTGCTTGCATGTACATTTGGTCGAGGTACGGTTTTGTACCTTGTGCATTACCTACACATTTATTTGGCCGAGGTACAGTCTCATACCTCGTGCACTGCTTATGCACTTTACGTTTGATGTGCGGCTTCGCAAATCGAGTGTTGCTTTGTACTTGTCGTCATGCTATGATGTGCGTAGGCTCGCATTTATGGTAAATATGTACTTACATGAATGCAACCTCATTTATATCCGGTTTTCACTCGTTTTCAAAACAATGGAAGTTGTGTTAGTGCACTATAGTTCTCTAAAAGAGGGATTCCTTACGCAAATCCAATTTTCTTTAAAATGTGCAGTATGTTGATATTGAGGTAAAATGAGATGCGAGATCCATAGCGATCTCATATGTGTGAATGGCACAATGTTGTACTATGGTTTAAAAGATAAAACGTGTTGAATGAGCTCTTTGGTATACCTTGAATCTTTGTGAGATTTTGTGTTGGGGTTCTTCTAAGAAACCTATACCCCTTCATCGTAGCGTACTTGTAGACATGCGCAGCATGGTAGTACTATGATGATCCGATGAGAGACTCGAGGCGATCTTGCACCATGCAATATTGTATCGTCACTCCAACAAAGAGAATATGACATCTGAGCATTTTCTGATTTGTATTGAATCTTAGTGAAACTTTTGTGTTGGGATTTCTATTAAGAAATCGTTTCCCTTCTTATCGTAGTCATACCTTTTGACATGTATGGTCGTACCTTTGGACAGGTACGTCACGTTGGTGTTACGATGATCAAATGAGAGGTTTGTGGTAACCTCGAAATGTGTTTTGGCACATTATTGAAATCATATATGTTGATATTCACCTAATAAGCAAGAGGCTCGTAGGGTTCTAAAGGACCAGAGCATGACAAGTTTTAACTTAAATGGCTACACCATGTATTATTGGCAAAGCAATGTTGTGGGGATTCCCTTTGAGAAATCCATACCCCTCTCATCGTAGTTGTACTTTTGAACAGGTACGTTGCGTACTACGATGAGTAGAATGAAAGGTCTATGTCTACCTCGAACGTGCAATGGCCCGTGTTTGAGACTACAAAATGGTGATGTTTTCACCCTCACAATAAGTTGACCCCTCTCACTATAGTTGTACTTTTTAACAGGTACGTTGCAGACTGCGATGAGTAGGATGAAAGGTGTGTAGTTGCCTCGAACGTGCACTGACTTGTATGAATCACCTAATGGTGACGGTTTCGCCTTCACAGGCAAGTTGCTCGAGTGGGTCTAACAGATCAGAGCATATAGAATGGGGCGACGGTTAAGAAACCCCCATCGTGCCTATTCGACTCGCTGACTCCCGCCGAGAGAGAGGACGAGATGGTACAAAACTCTGATGTACAGGCCATTAATGACTATTTCGGGTAAAGGACTCGGCTTCCCTAGTCATCAGAGTTAGGGGAAATGGGCTACAAAAGATAGCTTTCGAGCAACTTCTGCAGAAGTTTTGATGCATCCACGGGCCACCTATGCCTTTGGGGATTTACTCTCTTGGTCACTGGCCGTCCCCGTAGGAGCAGACTCAGTCAGCCATCCGGGTTATCTAAAACACAATAAACCCCCGGACTGCTCTCGACTGTTTCTACGTTTCGTGCCTTGCGCGTACCCGCCTGACCAGTTAATATCAAAACATAAGTTAACCTATTCACATTATTTGAGATGTGCGTGCTGTGACATGCCTTGCTTGTTTACTCAATAGTTCAGTATACTACTCGTTGAATTATGCACGCTTGTTGTAGCGTTACGCTAGTTCTTTGCCAGTAATAACTAGTTGCTTGTACTAGTTAAGTGCTTATGATAATAGCATTTTGCTAATTGCAATATGATGCATATGACTTGCTTTACTACTTGGTTAAACTATTCCCGCTTGTGGTAATGTAGCACTTGTTGGCTTGAGTCTCTTATGACTAATGTGACTGCTTACAACTCGTAATCTATGAACTGTTCACATCTTATGGCTAATGCAATTGCGTAATTGCACAATTGCTTATAGTTTGTAATCTGCACACTGCCTATACCTTGTGATTGGTAGAATTATTTGCAATGTAATGACTTACAGTTCGTAATCTACTAACTGTTTACAACTAAGACTAATGTAGTTGCTTGTTCTATGAGTTGCTTACAATTTTTGATTAATAGAACTGCTTGTGTAATTGCTTAAACCTTATGATTAATGTATTTGCTTGCCGTGAAAATGTGTATGTCTTATGTAGAATGATCTCTTACCTTGTGATAGTTGATAGCTCACTTGATTTTATAATAAACTGCTCACATCGAAAACCTTTATTTTGTCGGTATACTCAATTGTTCATGTTAGAAATATTTATTCATTTGCATAGTCTACTGCACATGCTTGATATAACTCATCTCTGGTTCTAAATTGCCTAATTCAGTTCTATATTGTCTCACTTGTATACCTATCAATTTTTCGTGAAACTGACCCATTTTATGGGCAGGTGATGTTTTTGACTGCGATGACATGACGACGTAATGAGATCAAGATGATATTCTTTCCTTGACGTTTTGCTCCTGAGGACATCTTGGTAAATTTGATATAAAGTTTCTTTGAAAATCTCTCTTTTGATTAAACTCTAAATTATTAAAACTGTTTTATCAAAAACTTCGTTTTTTCTTTTTATTTCAATAAATATATTGAGTTGCAAATCGAGAGAAAGTTTGCGCTGTAATGCGCCCAAGGTCTCTTGACTTGCTATTTCAAACAAGATTTTTTCGCTGAACTTCTATTTCAAACTCTGATAAATGATTGATTTCAAAGTTTTCAAACTTTTCATAAAAAGTTACAAAGTCCTGGATTTTGGGGCGTTACAATATAGACTGGTTGTGAAGGCTGCAGTTGGCAGCCAGCAAAACAAAGTGGTCACAGCAAGAAAGGCGATAGATCAAGAGCTTCTCTGATACCATGTTAAACAAGAGAAAAAACGGGAAAACACATCCTTGTATCTTCCATTACACGTGGTAAAATTATATATACAGTTACAATTACTTCTAATGAAGGGAACAAATATGACAACTTTTACATATGAGATTTGATCCCATAAATCATGGGTAGGGTGAACATGCTCAGTGGTTGGGGTGATTGCAGCTGGATTTGCTTGGATCTCAGGTGGTTGCTCCTAGTATCCCCTATGGAAAAATTATCAGTTACTGTAAAGGAACAGGAAAACGTTATTGGAACCTGTAAGATGAGATGTGTTTGGATATGGAGGCGCGATTTCCCAACTATGAGAATTTTCACTGGTCCCCCACATTCTTTTATTTATTTTGGGTTGAGTGCTCATTCAAAGAGAATTCCAGTTCCACTATTTTCTCCTGAATTCACCAAAACAAGGACAAACACAGAACTCCCACATTCTTTTATTTATTTTGGGTTGAGTGCTCATTCAAAGAGAATTCCAGTTCCACTGTTTTCTCCTGAATTCACCAAAACAAGGACAAACACAGAACTCCCACATTGTAATTCAAAATACCATCCATAGAAATAGTAATTATAATTCTTGAAACTTGTCAGTCCATAACTTCTTTTTTTTTCCTCCATTAAGAATTCACATTTACCTACTCAACCCTCAATCTAAATGGCTCCTTATGTATGTCACGTTGGTGCGGGTGTGGATGCAGATGCGGGTGCGGCGATGCGGCACTTTAAAAAAACTTGGTTGCGGGGAGGGTATATATATATACTGTAACAGTTTTAAGTTAGCATTACTAATGAAATAAAAATAATTATCATATCATAAAACAACTAGCATATCATCAATTCATCATGCATAAATTCATGCAATAAATCAAATTAACTACGAGTAACGAAATACAAGTCAAGTCAAGTAGATTGCATACCAATCAAACAAGTCAAGCAGAAAAGAAGCGAACAAGTCAAGCAGAAAATAAGCAAATTATACTAACAAAATATCCGGGTTTAGGTTTTGCCGAACCCAGGCTTGGGTTTTGTAGATCCGAACCCAGCCAGCCTGGGTTCGGTTCTTCTGAAGTCTGAACCCATGGTTGCTGGGTTTGGCTCTGCTGAATCCAGGCTTGAGCCCAACAACACTGGGTTCAGCAAAGTCGAACCCAGCAACCCTAGGTTCAGTTCTTCTAAACCTAGGTTTAGGTTCAGGTTCTGCCGAACCCAACAAGCCTGGATTCAAGAGAATCGAACCCAGCAACCATGGGTTCAAGAGAATCGAACCCAGCAACCATGGGTTCAACAAAGCTGAAACCAAGCATCCTTGGGTTCTGCTGAACCCATGAGCATAAACTAGCGGGTCTGGGTTCAGCAGAGCCGAACGCAGGCTTGGGTTTACGTTGTGCTGAACCCAGCAAACCATAGGTTCAGCAGAGCCGAACCCAACAGAACCCAGCAACCATCAGAGTCGAACCCAAGGTTGGGTTCGACCCTTGCAAAGTGAGGGTAGGAGGAGATGGAAGAAGGAGAGAGAGGAGCATGAAGAGAAGGAAGAGGAAGAAAGAGAGAGGAGGAGGTGGTGGAGGGAGGAAGGAGGAGGAGGAGGAGGATTACCTGTTGTTGCGGGTGTCGGTAGGAGGAGGAGGACCGCTGCACTACTATCATTGGTAGGAGGAGGTGAAATGAAATGGGGATCTTCGAAACACGAGCTTTGATTAACAAGAGCAAGTGTCAAGAATGACACTAAAGCATAACCCTTAAAAATGGTATAACTGGAAACAAAATAAAAATGTATTCTTTATTGATATGAAAAACCAATTGCTTAAGAAGCATTGGAGTAAAATACAAGAGGGGCTGCACCCCTTTATATACACAGCTGAAAGAGGACTCAATAGAGCTGTTGGGCACAGTCCAACAGCTCTATTTAGAGCTGTTGGAATGTGTCAGTCCAACAGCTCTATTAAGAGCTGTTGGACTGTGTCAGTCCAACAGCTCTATTGCTAGTCAAGTCTGGACAGGACTTGACTAGCAACAGTCATTCTAGTTCAAACTGAACTAGATGACATAAAGACAAAAAATAAAAATAAAGGAAAAAAATACAGAAAAGAAAGAAATTAAAATGTATTTATATATATATATATATATAATAATATAATATTATTATATATACATATATGTACAGTTTTACATTTTAACACTCCCCCTCAAACTTACGGTACAATGAGCGAAAGTTTGTCTAAGAGAAAGTGAAATCGGGGAGCAGCGAGAGGCTTTGTAAAGAGGTCTGCTAACTGATATTCTGAAGTGACATATGGCAGATCAATTATCCCGTGTAGATATTCCTCTCTGACGTAGTGACAATCCATTTCGATGTGTTTGGTGCGTTCGTGGAATGTTCTGTTACTGGCAATGTAGATCGCACTTTTGTTGTCACAACACATTTGTGAAGCCTTTGTTGCTTCAACTCCCATGTCAGCAAGCAGTCGTCGGAGCCAAACTACTTCCATGGTCGTGGTTGCCATGGCTCTGTATTCAGCTTCGGTGGATGAGAGAGATACCTTCTGCTGCTTTTTACACCTCCACGAGATTAATGATTCCCCTAAAAAGACACAAAAGCCAGTGGTTGAGTGTCTGTTATTGGAATCACCTCCCCAATCAACATCAGTATATGCAATTAAATCAAGAGAAGAGGAGGAAGATAAGAAAAGTCCTCGTGAAAGAGAGGACTTGATGTATCTGATAATACGCATGACTGCTCCCATATGAACAGAAGTAGGAGCATGTTGAAATTGACTTGCTGTATGAACAGCATGTGCTATATCTGGTCTGGTAATGGATAGATAGGAAAGTGCCCCGACAAGCTGTCTGTAAGGAGTAGGGTCTGCAAGAAGTTCTCCATCATCAATCTTCATTTTAACATTAACAACTTCTGGAGTGTCAACTTTCTTATCATCAGTAATACCAGACCTGAAAACAATATCAAAAGCAAATTTAGTCTGAGATAATAAATATCCTCTAGGAGAATAAGCAACTTCAATGCCTAAAAAATATCTTAACAAGCCCAAATCAGTCATTTCAAAATGAGATTTAAGAAGTGTTTTGATTGTTTCAACTCCCTGTTTATCGCTTCCGGTGATGATCATATCATCCACATAGAGAAGAAGCACAATGATCCCTGCATCAGAATTCTTAATAAACAAAGCAGTGTCAGTTAAACAGAATTGAAAACCAATATCAATCATAACACGACTAAACCTATCATACCAAGCTTTTGGTGCTTGTTTAAGTCCATAAAGAGCTTTTTCTAAGCGAAGGACTTTACCCTTAGGAATACTTAGACCAGGAGGGGGTTCCATATATACTTCTTCAACTAGCTTTCCATTTAAAAAAGCATTTTTGACATCCATTTGAAAAATAGACCATTTTTTGATAGAAGCTAAGGCAATTAAGGTTCGGACAGTAGTCATACGAGCCACCGGAGCAAAGGTTTCTTCATAATCAATCCCATATTCTTGGGCATAACCTTTGGCTACTAAACGGGCTTTATATCTTTCAAGAGTACCATCACTCTTGGTTTTAATTTTATAAACCCATCGACATCCTATAGTTTTCTTCCCTGGAGGAAGATCTTGAATATTCCATGTAGAAGCCTTTTCAAGTGCATCTAATTCAACTTTCATGGCTTCTATCCATTTGATATCATTTTTTGCTTGAAAATATGTGGATGGTTCTTCATATGAGTGAATTAATGCAATAACTGCCCTATATGTGGGTGAGAAAGACTCGTATGATACAAACTTTTCTGGAGGCCTCGAGATTCGGGATGATTGTCTAGTTGGAATGTTAGAATATTTCTCAAGTGCACATGGAGTATTAGACTCTTGTCGCCTGGAATATTGAATACTAGTATCTCTATGAACTTCTTCATTTTCAACATTAAGATCAATAATTCTTGGATCATCATCAAAGTTACAATCAAGGTCATATTCATCAGATGTTGATGTTAGATCTAGCAAAAAGGAGTACTCAGTGACGTCTTTTAATTTTCTAAAATCAAAGAAGCTCTCCTTTTCAAGAAAGGAAACATTTCTAGACACATATAGTTTATTATTTTTGAAGTCAAAACATCTATAACCTTTCTGGTTTTCAGCATATCCTAAAAAGGCACAGGGAATCGCACGAGGGGAAAGTTTATCATTTTTGTCAGTAAATATGAAACATTTGCACCCAAATATTCTTAATCTAGAGTAGTCTGGAGAAATGTTCATAAGTTTTTCAATGGGAGTGATATTTTGTAACGAAGAAGATGGCATCCTATTAATGAGATAGGTGGCAGTTAAGGCAGCTTCTGCCCAAAAGTCTTTAGGGACTTGATTTGCTATTAATAAAGTTCTAGTGGTTTCTATAATATGGCGATGTTTTCGTTCTGCCAGTCCATTTTGTTGAGGTGTATAAGGACAAGATCTTTGATGTGTGATGCCATGCAATTTAAGATAATTTTGAAAATCTGTGGATAAAAACTCTCCCCCTGAATCTGTGCGAAAAATAGTAATATCATTTTGAAATTTGTTTTTAACCATATTATGAAAAGTTTGAAAGTATGAAAATACTTCAGACTTATGTTTGAGAAAGTACATCCACGTATGTCGGGAGAAATCATCGACAAAAATAACATAGTAAACAAATCCTCCTTTAGAAATTACTGGTGCAGGACCCCAAACATCCGAGTGTATTAATTCAAGTGGTCTTGAAGAGAAAAAGGTTCTGTTCTGAAATGGTAATCTTTTCATTTTGCCGAGAATACAATCTTTACAATCAAATGATTCAGAGTTACAAAATTTCCCTAGATTTGGAAAATGTTGGATTTTGGCTATATGTGGGTGACCAAGTCTCTTATGCCACAGTTCCAACTCTATTTTTTGAATATTATAACAAAAAGCTTTCTTCGGCATTTCCAAAAAATCCATGTAATAGAGTCCTCCTTCTCTATGGCCTTCCCCAATCAGCTTGCCTGACTGGCGATCCTGTACCCAACAACCATGAGAAGAAAAAGAAATATTACACCCATAATCAGAAATTTGAGATACAGATAAAAGATTTAAATTTAATTTGGGAACATGTCTAATTTCTGGAATAAAAATTTTTTTTGTTTTATAAATTTTTTCAAAATCTCCTATTCCTTCTATTTCAAGAGAAGTCCCATCAGCAGTAAAGACCTTTGACACACTTGTTTTATTTTTAACACATTTGGATAGACTTTGATTATTTGGGGTCATATGAAAAGATGCACCAGAGTCAAGAAGCCAAGAAATTTTACCTAAATCAGAAAAAGATGAGGCTGCTGCGCCGGTTGAAGCTTCAGATGAGGAAGAGGCACCTTTGATGAGAGGCTGAAGGATCTCCATTAGTTGGGCCAGGGAAACTGGTGCATCCTGATTTTTAGGCTCCGATCCAGCAATTGCAGCTCTTTTTTCTCTCAGCTCCTTAAGTTTGGGACATTGTGGCCTGTAGTGTCCCGGTTCATGACAGTGATGACAAATAACTTTCTTCTTATCATAGTCACCATTTTGTCGGTTAAAGTGAGGAGGCCTATATGATCGAACATGATTCCCTGGTCTAGACACGGCTAAAACGGAATCATCTTCAATTTTTAAAGAACCTTTCCGGAGACGATGAAGTGATAAAACACTTCTCTTCAAGTGGCGAACACTTTTGCAAACGGGCACGGAAACCGAGGCAGCTTTTCCTCAAGATTTAGTACTTCCGCGGCTCTGATACCATGAAATGAAATGGGGATCTTCGAAACACGAGCTTTGATTAACAAGAGCAAGTGTCAAGAATGACACTAAAGCATAACCCTTAAAAAGGGTATAACTGGAAACAAAATAAAAATGTATTCTTTATTGATATGAAAAACCAATTGCTTAAGAAGCATTGGAGTAAAATACAAGAGGGGCTGCACCCCTTTATATACACAGCTGAAAGAGGACTCAATAGAGCTGTTGGGCACAGTCCAACAGCTCTATTTAGAGCTGTTGGAATGTGTCAGTCCAACAGCTCTATTAAGAGCTGTTGGACTGTGTCAGTCCAACAGCTCTATTGCTAGTCAAGTCTGGACAGGACTTGACTAGCAACAGTCATTCTAGTTCAAACTGAACTAGATGACATAAAGACAAAAAATAAAAATAAAGGAAAAAAATACAGAAAAGAAAGAAATTAAAATGTATTTATATATATATATATAATAATATAATATTATTATATATACATATATGTACAGTTTTACATTTTAACAGGAGGAAGGGTCGAGAATGGGGTGGGTGGGTGGGGGGTTGTGTTTTGTGCAAATGTGCCCTACCCCCCCCTCTTAAAACACAATTTTTTTACCTAAATGAACTGGTCATAGTTGACCGAGTCCATTTCTGGACACATAACCCTGGGTGCAGTTGACCGCACCCAAGGCACCTGATTTTTAAAATAGCATCACCGCGACCCGGGTGCCGCACCGACGCGGGTGCGGCGACCCTTTAGAAGAGTCCATGTTGAAAAAGGTGCAGGATCTGCAGGATCCGACCCGAAGATCATGTATTTTGTTAATGTATTTTGTTATCGGGTCTGGATATACCAGACCCGGATCCATAGTATAATGTAACCTTAAATATACATTTAGGTCACGATTTCTTTTACAGAAATTGTGACAACCGAAATAGATCTCTCTCTCTCTCTCTTCTCTTTCTCAAAACAGGAACAAGAAGGAAAACTTACATGGTATCAGAGCAGAGATCCATCTGAGGGCTGAAGAAGGTTTCCGACAGGTGCGACGATCGGAGATTTGAGGTTTTTCGTTCCTCCCCTTCTACTTTTCTTCCTTTCTCCTTCTTTTCATTTTTATTTCTGTTCTCTGAAATTTTCTGTGCACTCGACCCACATCTCACGTGGGCTTGAGATTCACGTGGCTCATTTCTTCTCCTTCTTCCTGAAATTTTCTGTACACCTGACCCACATCTCACGTGGGCTTGATCTCTTTGTGGTAATCTGAGATTCACGTAAACCCTCTTTACGTGAATTCAGACTGTGCAAAAAGGGTAGATTCCTTTTTTCACGTGAATCACTGAAATCGATTCACGTGAAACACCAAATCGATACCTATTTCAGATCCGCCTTTGTTTGGTATCACTTGATTTGTTCTCTTTGTCCGATCTTCTCTTTTGTATCTGTTTTGCATATCCAGATATACCAGTTTTTGCTGTACGTTCCTCTTCCCTGACTTTCATCTTCTACATTTACCTGAAAACATATTTAACGTGTGAAATTTTCTTTTCATCACGTCAATCTCAAAATTTTTCCAAGAGTGTAAAGAAAAGTTCAATGTTTAGCCTCAATATTTTTCTGAATCTGACAGCCTGCGGTCTCTTGTTTATTTAAAAAAAAAAAAGGGACTGAGCACTTCGTGAACACTCTTGTTGAATTTTATTTCTCAATGGATCCTTATTCTTCTCAATCGAATCTTTCTTCAAGCTTTCTCAATCAACTCGTTTCTGAAAAGTTGAATACCTCAAATTTCTTGATTTGGAAGAGACAAATCATTCCTTTTATAAGGAGTCAAGGTCTCTTAGGTCACCTTGATGGAACCTCTCCCGCCCCAATCGAATTTGTTACGAGAGAAGAAAAAGACGACAAAGGAGTAAGTTCAATTGTGTATGTCAAGAATGTTGAGTACCTCAACTGAGAAAGGAAAGATCAGTCAGTGGTTGCATACATCACTTCCACCTTGTCCCAAGAGGTTCTTGTTGCAATTCCCGACAACTGTACTGCTTTGCAACTTTGAGAAAAATTGGTTCAAACATATTCACATGTTTCGCAGGCGAGAATGGTTTTTCTCAAGAGGGAATTTCAGATGTTGAGAAAAGATTCCATGACCATCATGGAATATCTGAACAAGATGAAGACTATCACAGACCAACTTGCAGTTATAGGATGCGCGGTGAGCGACAACGATATGGTATAACAGACTCTGAGTGGATTGGGATCCGACTACAACATGATCGTCACTTCCCTATTGTGTCTCCCTGTCCTTCCTACCTTTGATGAGTTGCGAGCAAAATTAATTCAGTATGAGATGACTCTGAAAGGGTTCTTTGAGGAATCTCACGTCCACACAAATTCTCAGGAAGTTTTTGCCACAGGGGTGTCTTATGGTAGAGGACGAGGACGAGGAGGACAAGGGCGAAGTGGACACGGAGGGCGTGGTCTGCTTCCCACTCCAAATATGTTAACTCATGCTCAGGGGTCAAGATCCATTCTTACCTGCTTCCTTTGTAACAAAAAGGGGCATATCAAGGCGAATTGTTGGCATAATCCAGAGAATAAAGGAAAGGGTCCACAGACAGAAAACAAAAAAAAGTTCTCAAGTAGTTGAGAGATTAAAGATCTGCTGATATCTGCCTTGTCAGAGTTGAAATTGAAGCAGAGTGATGAAGGCACCTGGTTTGTCGACTCAGGGGCAGCGACTCATGTAACAGGTGATGCAGGTAAGATTTCTAATCTCATTCCCTATTTTGGAAAAAGTAAGATTGTCACTGGAGATGGATCCCACCATCCTATTTCTCATGTTGGAAAAACTGTCATTCCCATGTCACATTCCACTCTCACTCTTTCTGACGTTCTTCATGCTCCTGATATTAAGAAAAATATTGTCTCTGTTTCCAAACTTATTGATGATAATAATGCTTCAGTTGAATTCACTCCCTTCTCTGTGCAGGTCAAAGACCTACGCACGAGGGAAACATTCGCTGAAGGAAAGAGACGAGGCAATATGTATGTCTTTGAAGAAGCTCTTTGTCATGTTGTTCGTCCTGTCCACCTGAATTCAAAGCCTTCATTAAAGTCGTGTTCATCATCTTCTGCTAATGTTTTTAGTATTGCTGAATGTAATAAGCCATTCTTATGGCATAGTCGATTAGGTCATTGTGGAGGTCATTTCATTGAGAAACTTGTATCTAATAATCTCATTCCAAAAGAAAGTCTATATAGGGATGAGAATAGTCACAAATGTTCCAGTTGTCTTTCATGCAAGAGTCATGTATTGCCTTTTCATTCCATTAATAAGAGAGCTTCAAAACCTTTTGAGATAATCTGTTCTGATGTATGGGGACCCGCCCCAGTTGCCTCTGGATCTGGGAGCAAATACTATCTAATCTTTGTTGATAGCTATACTCGATACACTTGGATATATTTCATAAAAAATAAGTCGGAAGTCTTCTCTTTGTTTCAAAATTTTCTTTCCCTTGTCAAAAATCAATTTTCTAAGTCCATTCAATTTTTCCAATGTGATGGAGGTAGGAAATTCTCATCCCGTGATTTTATCTCTTTTCTTCAAAATAACAGAATAGGAAGAAGGGTGTCATGTCCTCATACCCCTCAACAAAATGGAATTGCTGAACGAAAACACAGGCATATCGTTGAAAGTGCCATGAGTATGCTTCATGACAGCAATCTTCCCATCAACCTATGGACAAAAGCTTTCCATTCTGCCGTGCATGTGATAAATAGACTGCCTATGGTTATTCTGGAAAATAAGTCTCCTTATCACTGTCTTTTTGGAACTTATCCTAGTTATTATGATCTGCGTGTTTTTGGATGTGTTTGCTATGTGCACATTAATCAGTCCCTGAGAAACAAGTTTCAAGACAAGGCCCAAAAGTGCAGATTTGTGGGATATGCAGATGACTACAAAGGATATAGGTGTTATGATCCCACCAACAAACGTATCAGAACCTCAAGAAATGTTGTATTTGATGAACAAAATTTTGATCACGGAGCTGACACAACGAATATGTCACCAGAAATTTACTATCCTTCGCTAAGCTCAGAACTTTTTGCTGGCTTCAATGAAACATGTTCCTCAGATTGCGTGTAACAAGAAGAGGTATTTGAGAACACTGGGGCGTCGAGGTCACAGAATGCAGAGGAAGTACCAGGCAGATACAAAGGCATTGTCTATTCCAGGCAGAGACCGACAACATCAAGCCATTCAAATCATGCCTCAGTCGCTAATTCTACTCCTTCTCATACCCTTGCAGTCAGAAAATCAAACCGCATACGACATCCTATTGACAAGTGGGTTAGTTATAACAACTTCTCCTTGGATTTTCAACTGTTTTTAACTGCCATCAATAAGGACGAAGAGCCCATCTTGTATTACCAGGCAACAACTTCTATGAAATGGGTAGAAGCCATGAATGATGAAATGCAAGCCTTGCATGAATGTGGAACATGGGAAGTTGTTCCCAGACCACCTGACAAAAATGTTGTCAGATGCAAATGAGTCTACAAAATAAAGTACAAGCCAGATGGAACCATTGAACGATATAAAGCAAGGCTTGTAGCAAAAGGATTCACTCAAGAAGCAGGGCAAGACTATGATGAAACTTTTAGTCCGGTTGTAAGAATGTGAACGATTCGAATTATCATTTCCCTGGCTGTTGAACATGGATGGAAGTTGAGTCAACTTGATGTAAAAAATGCATTCTTACATGGGGATTTGAAGGAGGAGGTATACATGGAACAACCCCCTGAATATCAAAAACAAAATTGTAAAACCCATGTATGCAGGCTAAAAAGAGCCATCTACGGCCTGAAGCAAGCATCTCGCTCTTGGTTTGATAGCTTCTCATCAGAGATTCAGAAACATGGATTTTCACATTCCATGCTGAACCACTCATTATTTATCTTTAAAAGCCAGTCTGTGACCACTTTATTATTAATTTATGTCGATGATATTATCATCACAGGAAACTTTGCGGAACACATCCAAGAAATAAAAGACTTATTAGGTCAAAGGTTCAAAATGAAAGACCTTGGAATTCTACGCTATTTCCTAGGTGTAGAAGTTGATAAACAGGCTCATGGATTGACACTCACTCAACACAAGTACATTGTAGATGTTCTCAGCAAGGCAGGCATGAAAGACTGCAAACCTCTAGGAACTCCGAGTGTACTTCATCAAAAACTTAGCGCTCATGATGGAGATCTGTGTGATGACCCCACCAGGTATCGCAGCATAATAGGAATGTTACAATACCTCACATTCACTAGACCTGATATTGTTTATTCAGTCAATCAAGTGTCTCAATTTATGCATGCGCCACGCACTGGACATATGGAAGCGGTCAAGAGGATCCTTAGATATCTGAAAGGGACTATTGGGGATGGATTTATATACTTACCACAGTCCTATAGCCAAAACGAGCACGAAATTACTGTATATTGTGATGCAGATTGGGCAGGAGATCCCGACGAAAGGAGATCTACATCAGGATATTGTGCCTTCATTGGAAGAAATTTAGTCTCTTGGAGCAGTAGAAAACAAAAAGCTATCGCTAGATCAAGCACTGAGGCTGAATATAGATCCATGGCTGCTGCCACTGCCGAAGTCACATGGATTAGGCATCTTCTAACTGAAGTAGGAGAAAAGATCTCCCACACTACCTTGCTCTGTGACAATCAAAGTGCTATCGATATGTCATTCAATCCAGTACATCACAGTCGTGCCAAGCACATTGAGATCGACCAACACTTTGTGAGACAGAAGGTTGAAGAAAAAGAGATTGAGCCTGAGTTTGTCAGTACTGAAAGACAGGTTGCAGACATATTTACCAAAGGGTTAACCAAGGATCGCTTTTGGATGCTTAAAAGCAAGTTGTTCATGGTCCAAAACCATGATCAACTTGAGGGGGGGTGAAAAAGGTGCAGGATCTGCAGGATCCGACCCGAAGATCATGTATTTTGTTAATGTATTTTGTTATCGGGTCTGGATATACCAGACCCGGATCCATAGTATAATGTAACCTTAAATATACATTTAGGTCACGATTTCTTTTACAGAAATCGTGACAGCCGAAATAGATCTCTCTCTCCCTCTCTCTCTCTTTCTCAAAACAGGAACAAGAAGGAAAACTTACACATGTGACATAGATCCTTATTATTAGAGATATTTCAGTTCATGGGATTTTGATGCTAAAATAGTCTTTTAGAGAATGAAAGGAGTTAATGGCATCTTATATGGGCAATGGCATAACTTTTTGTCATTATTTTTCTTTGCTATGTAAGCTTGGTGACAATTGCTTGTTGGATTTGAACTTGAGATTCCTTGGCTATGATATATATATAGGTAAATATTTGGTGCTATTGAAGGCATAGAACTGTCGAGTATAAATGACTTTCTTTTCATATTTTTTAATTTTTTTTTGTAGATTGGACCTTATGTATGTGATCTATAAGGTTTGTTTAGTAGAAAATGAATTTTGAATCATGTGATTGTAACATGTAAGAAGGTTTTTTAAGGGCTTCAAAAATCAATGACCCCACATGCGCTGAAGTTCACGGCAATCATATTTTAGATCGAAATAACACAATCCACTCTAAGGTTTGATCCTTTGCAAACAAACAATGCTGAACACATCTATGTGGTGTGGGCAGATTGAGTCAACAAAGTTTGAATCTATGATTTCCAGCTCAATAGTTCCATGTCTTCAATATATATATATATATATATATATATATATATATATATATATATATATATATATATATATATATATAGGGCCACTAGAATATGTTAACTGAAAATATGTGAACTGGAGAATGAATTGAGATTTTCATGGTTTTATTTTTTTCTTAAAATTTCACCATACGGATGTGATCTAGATGCTTGGTTTTATAGAAACCGACTCTTAGATCATCCGATTATGATGCATAAGAAGGATCTTTTAAGGCTTCAAAATCAACAACTCAGAATTTTTGTAAATATTCAAGCATCCAAAAGTCACATTTTTCATCGAAAATTCATGATCCAACAATCGATTCCTAGCAAATGGACCCTGTCGAATATGTTTGCATGGTTGGATTTGAAAAAAAAGTGTCGAAAATGCCTAGTTCACACTCCGGTTAACATTATTCTCTCTCTCTCTCTCTATATATATATATATATATAATGTCTGCATGTGTTGGTAGGTTTCTGGGTGTGCATGCCTGTTATGTGGGTTATTCAGAGATGCTTTTCTGATGATTAGATGGACAAGAAGAAGATTTGGGGGTGAAAGCTGCATTGTCTCTTCTGAAGTTTTATAAGAGTGAGTAGGTTTCCTCTTTTTGTTCATTTGAGTTATTATTCACTTTTGGTTTTTCTCATTAGTTATTTATGTTGGTATAGGGGAGATTTCACCATTGTTGCCCGCTAGCTGCAGATATGTCCCAACATGCAGTGAGTATTCAATGGAAGCTTACAAGAAATATGGCGTTATTAAGGGGACAATATTGACTGCCTGGCGCCTTTGCCGCTGTAATCCTCTTGGTATATCTTATCATTTCTTTCTGTTTAGTTTGTTTCTTCAATATTTCAAAAGGTGCTTTTCTTGGTTGTGTGATTTGGCCGTTAGATTGTTTTATGCTCCAAATTTTGCTCCTGTTTGATCTTGTATATTTTTTGCATTAAAATTACTATTCATTCTCCAAAATTTTACTCTTTGTTATCTTGTGAATATAGATTGCGAAGATTGAAAACTGTAATAAAATGTCAGAGCCTCACATGGAATTCTTTGGGGCTGTTGTGATTGGAAATCCCCTTGTTAGTTGGTGTGTTTTTGTACACAAAAAAACATCCGCTATGCATTTCTATTTTATTCAATATATGTGACTGTATTGTTGCTGTCATCATAATTGATGATCTGAAGAAGTACCAATAAGAATGTGAAGACATAGTAAGGCACATGTATCAAATGCTAAAAGATAAAATAAACAACTGTTCTTGCATGTAACTTGTTGAGGACATCCATTGCAGTTGTGGATGTAAGCGCGACACATGCTGTGGATAAGGCCATGATAACATGGAATATACAGACTGGTGAATTTAACAATGGATGTGAAGATGTGCTCGCCTGTAGGGTGAGTTGAGTGAGGTGTAGCCGCATCAATTAAGGATCTATGTCACAGGGACTCTCCAACTAGGTGCCGCACCTGCACCCGCATCCAATGCGGTCAACCTGACCCTGGGTGCAGTCAATGCACCCAGGGTCATTTATGTCCAACTTTTGAACTTTATATTTATATATATATATATATATATATATATATATATATATATATATATATATATATATATATATATATAATTTTTTATATTTTTGCCGCACCCCCACACTCAAGTTTTTTGAAAGTGGCGCACCCGCATCCATGTGACATAGTTAAGGATCTATCACTAGCTTCCTGTGTTAAGAGTCTTGGTTCAGTGACCTATAAGGCAATGGATGCTCTTGGTAAATGACATGTCTGTGTGATGGGAAATCTCCCCTAGTCCCAGTTAAACTGGCTTAGACCTAACAGTTCTATATTGGTAACATGCTAAGTTCAGGGGTGGAGAGGCATCCATTATAGTCATAATTTCATGTTAGTGTTTGCAAAATATTAATTTAAATGTTATGTACTTATATGTAAAGGATATCTTGTAACAAATTAAGCTCATCATGAATATCATTATTTCCAGTTTGCAGCACCTCATCACCACTGATAGGATATAAACACCATTATTGTCATTTTGCATTATCATCATAAGCTTCATCTCCTGCTAATACCATCATTTGCAAGTGATGAGAATTATCACCTTGCACCACCACCGTCATTATCATCATCAGTATGCACACCGTTTCACCATCATCATCCTTCTTGGTCACCATTTTTTCTCATGCATGAAGATATATCAGAATATCTTGCCATTGGCTGGTTTTTTGTCCAAGAGTGCTCTCTCCCAAGAGTCAACTGCATCAAGCTGTTTTCCATCATAAGAGCAATCTCACCATGGAATTCTGCAATATCTTTCATCAAGAAAAGTTCCCTGATCTCATTTTCCACAACCTACACTATACCATGACCACATGCCTTAGTGTTCAACATGTTATATTCTGTTTCTATAAGTCACTTAATTCACATGTAGATGCATACACTAATACAGCCACACACGAACATGTGCATACATCTATGGTGCTATTAACTCCCATGGCCTTTCATGGATGTTAACCAGCTCAGTTCTTTTTTGCCCCTCAAACTTGAAAGTACTATACTGTTATGCTTTAATGGATGCACCAAAGGTACTTTTTAAATTTATAGATATAACACAAGTTACACAACAAAAGATGCCTTGTTTCTCTAAAGAACAACCGACAAAGTGTCTTAGCTATTAAAACCACTCTTAATTTACCCTTGGTAGTGATGGTTAATGTAAAGACGCTAACAGGGCATTTTTAAACTTGAGGGGGGAAAAAGAAATGGCTAACTTGTTAACATCCATGAAAGGCCATTGATGTTACTCACATACACACGCTCACAGAAGGTCACATGTTCTCGCTGTATGCTGTTGCTCTGTAAACATAATGGTTTACAGTCCTTAAGTTTACTGTCAAAGAGAAGGTAAACCATACTTGCTCTATGACGGGTATGAAAGTGCTTCCCCCTTTCTAACATATGCTTAAAGGTAAATTTTAGTCAAGCACTTCAAAATCATTGTTGAACAATGAAAGCACTTGATCTACCATTTGTAACACCAATTATTTACATTCTTCTGTAGGCGGATCAGGGTTCGATCCACCAAGATGGTTTGGTGAGAGCAGCACGCCAGTTGAGTAAAAATGAAAATGCCAGGGTTGGTATTGGTTTCTAAGCAACACAAACCTGGCATCATCTGGCGTAAATGTTTGCGTTTTTAGTACATTATTTATGTCATAATGTATTGTTATATGCATATCTTGAAAGTATTTTACGTAGTTATTTGACCATTTCTCAAAAGTTCATGAGTTTCCTTTCAGTTACGCTGCTTTTGGATCCATGGTGTTTGTAAGAGTGGGAGGAACAACAGGTTAAATTGCAATATGCCTGTTTATAGTCACAAATTCGGCTTTGGGAAATGGTGGCCAACAGGTGAAGTGCACTTTACTCTCAAATGTGAAGTAACAGAGTAGGTTGTTTGAGGAAATCCAGTCAGAATTCCTCCATTTTTTTGGGACAACCTTCTGCACCTATGTGTCCAGACCAACCTACATCAATTTCATTGTCTAATTTTATTTATATGATTTTTTGTAGCTTTTTTGTGCTTGCTTGTATTTCTTTCCTGATGAGTTTATGCTAGAGGATGTTAAGAGAGGGTGGGAAGCAACAGGGAGATGCAATCATTATGCATTAACTGCAGTCTTGGTATACTTAAATTATCTTCAAGAACACTCATTGCTATTTTAAAGGCTGAAAGGGATCATTCATCTAGAAGTATTTCCATTTTGATGTTATCATGGAGGGATAGTTTTGGGTTTATTGCACTTGAAGCGGTTCATGTTCATAGCTTTGGGTTTATGCACTTGGAGTGGTTCATGTTCCCAATCACATCCTGTTCCTTGTGTTATGCTTTCTGGTCAGAGACATGAGAGCTATGGTCTGTTACAAATCCATAACTTACACTAAAATAGTTGGGCCATTGTTCTCCGGCTGTAAGCTGCTCGAAGATAATCATAGGCTGAGTTGAGCCTAGAGCAGTTATCTGTAGGCATTTGCTGGTTCTCTTTCTTCTGTTCCATTGTGACAAGTTCCAACAAGAAATCAGAGTGCAGTCCCTATGAAAATGAAAACTGAAGTATAGCCGCAATTTGTTTGCTTGAGTTACTGATAAATTTCTTCCCTTCCGTAACATGGTGATAAAGGGAACAAAAAATGAGGATCCACAAGGAGCAGAATGCAGATTAAGTATTTAAGTGCTATTCAGGTCCAACACATACTGGAGCTTCTTCATTTCCTGGCCCAACATTAGTCTTTCTTGAATTCAGTTATTGTTATGTGATAGAGATTGGTTGTCTCTACTTTTGTTTGCAAGAACAATCTTATGGTTTGAGAAGAAACATGTCTTGATTGGAGCTACTGCATTTTATGTAAGTTGCTTATGTAGCTTCTTGACTGAATAACCCCAAGGGTTTTGGTTCAGTGGAAGGGGCCTTGGCCACTAGACGGGTGGTCAGGTCTTCATTCCCATAAGTGTCAAACCCTTTGCATTAACGAGAGCAAGGGATAAGCCCTTGCTTATCCCTTGCTCAGCCGGAGCCGGGCGACTCCTTGGGAGCAAGGGGTGTGCCACTGGTTTACACCGTTGGGAAAATGACCGGAGATACAGCAAGCTTATTCAAGGCAACTAGGTCTCTGATCCCGAGGGTGGTTTCCCCATCCACGGGAAAAAACTTCTTGACTGAATATAAGTTTTCTATGTAATTTGCTAACTGCCGATGCCTAACACCTTATAAAGTATGTTTCTCCAAATCTAGTCAAACTATGATTCGTAGAATTTTTAGATGCTGTTGCATGGTGGCATTGTATATTGCCTCAGGGTATATTTTGTCTTTTTAGCCTAAGGGCTACATTAATCATTCCTGCTTTTTTATACAAGTAAAAAAGGAGCAAAGAGACTGCTCTGGCCCAAGCATGTTAGGATGTGATAGTGGTTCAAGGTGCTTGTTACCAGATCTCAAATAATAAAAAGTTAAATATTTAAAACCAACGTCCTTTTTGGGCAGACTTCACACACCTGAATGCTTTAGGAATGTTGTTTTGGATAATGGTGAAAAACCACGTCGCTCACTGAGTTCATTGGCATAAAACCTCAGGACTCTCTTGCCCACCAGTGACTACACCCAGCTTCAGCCTCGATGCAAAGAATACACCAGTTGCTTTCAGACTTGTGATGTCCTCAACTTGGTGGCATTTGAACCGACGACAATTGCATTACAAATTGGATGCTCTAACCTCTGAGCTAAGTGGGTTCAACTCACATAACAGGTCGGATTTAGCCCATAATCAGATTCAGAGGATCTGGAGTAGGATGGGATCAGACAAAACTGAATCCAGATCTGACTAGTTTAAAATCCAATATTTACACATGATTGGATTAGGGCTCAGATGCAAACTAGACACTGAATCTGGATCTGATTATTGATTGGATACAAATTTGGCTACAGAATCCTATTAGAATTTGGGTTGGATGTCCGATTATATCTGATCTATTGACATCCCTATGGGCAATGTTTTAATAATGTCATAATATGTTTTTTTTTCCTCATGGAAAAAGATAAAAAACGTGATTAGGGACATCAGCAACATGGCCCTCTATGAAAGGAATGTTGGTTTAGAAATCATTAATTGTCCAGTATAACAATGAGTGTTTGGGTCAAGACAGTTCCTATTGTTGGTATTTCTGGTTAAACCTAATTGGGAGGTAATGAGCAGAGGTAGGCAAGATTCAGGTAACAGGGTCAAGATTGAAGAAAGCAGAAAAGATATTTTACTGACTATTAGATGGTCACTTGTTGCCGGTGTGTATGGCTTGTCAATTAAATCCAACAGAAGAGCGGCCAATTGTTGAATTCATATGGAACATCATTAGAATTATGACCATTCAAAATGGGCATGGTGCTAAATGAAACATGATGATAGGAATCACTTACTGGAGCATTTGATTCTGATGCATCGATAGGTTTTCACAAGCTTCCAAAAATCAATGGCTTATAATTTCCATAAAATTTTGAGGCTGTAAATACCATTTTTTCATCCAAAATGCATGATCCCAGTATCGATTTCGAGTACGCCAATCATGTTGAACACAACTATGGGGTCAGAATTTTGAAAGAAACATCTGAAATCCATTATCATGTTTTATTTAGCACCAGCCCATTTTTGTTGGTTTTCATTTCCCTACTTCATACATGGGATTTAAAAAGAAAAGGTTTTGTGGCAAAATAGTTCCTGCCTTATGCAATTTTGCAAATTGGTCCCTACCTTTTTATTAACCTTTGCAAATCAGTCAGGTTAACAGCTGTTAGCTTTCTTGACCTTTCAAGAAAAAAAAAGCTTTCCTTATGGTAACTGTTAAAGAGCAGACAAATTAACAGTTTTGCCTTTACACGAGGACCAATTTGCAAAATGTGAATAATGTAGGAACTAATTTGCAAAAAGTGAATACACTAACTATTTGATGAAGGGCATTCCGGTGACCAGTTAACCATGGTCAAACTAACGGCTGTTGACAAAAGGACCAGTTTGTAATATCGGTGAGAAAGGTGAGGACTGATTCACAAAATGGCATAAGGCTGGGACTATTTTGCAAATGAGCCACTATTTTGCATTACCATATAACGTGGGGACCAATTTGCAAAAAACTCTAAAAAAAACCACAACCATAGAGTTTACATTAAGGCCAATAAAAATTGGCCCCTCGAAATGCTCTCTCTGAATACCATAGATCTTGCCCTCAAACAATGGAACCTTCTCTGTCTGTCATTATTTCCTGGTAAATAACCTACTGTATAACGGTAATGCAACAAAGATGGTTAATACCCATGTCACCAAAAATCGTAGTCTTGTACTGCTAGAGTCCAATGCTTGCAAAAACAAATCTCAGGCCAAAGCAAGCACTTTGTATTCATAAAGTGATCTAGTTTTGGTGCTTAAATCTTAGGGTGGTGCAGGACCACTTAATGGACAAATCACAGATGCCCTTCACGTCAAGCACCATCACTTCCTACCGCTAGATAAGGTAGTCCTAGCCCCCCTCAGGGATGGGCAAGAATTAACCCTGCAACGATGGCCACAACATTTCGCCTCTCTCTCTCTGAAACGTTAGGCAGACCTCTAGCAGTTATAAAACTATACCATTGGGTTTTGAACCTGCAACGTCCCAACACAAGGAGACGTGCACTAGCTGCTCCTACCAAATAAGCAGAGACCCCGTTGGTATCTCTCTCACACAGATTCAAGGGTGGATTCCAACTAAATTGACCATGTTGAACACATCCACCAGGTTACATAGAGTCAAAACAACTTGGATGATGAGATTCCAACTAGATTGTAGTTACAATCAACTATATATATGTTCCCCGTGTGTGAATTTGACATTTACGTGGAGCCGTAAGCAGTCCAATAATGCAACTACTAAAACCATGAACCATAGAAACTTTCTTAAGACGACAGGTAAAGTGCAAACTGAAAGTTCAGACATTCTAAGGTTATCCTATCGCTTCACTATTGACTCTGCCTCTTCAAAAGGTCATGGGCCTCATATATTTGGCGTCTCAGGTTTTCCCTTTGACCAGCCATATCCCTGTATAAAATAACTATGATTTTATCCACTGGAAGTTCATATAGGAATGTAATATACAGAAACACCAACAAGCACTAAAGAAATTGAAGATCTGCAACTATCAATAACAAGATATGTAAGACTTCATAGGCCTCATTTACAAGGTTACTCTTCTCAAAATTCGTCATCCTTTACGGCACTATAGTAATTAAATATGGTCATAGACTCATAGGCAAGGATAGACTAGATTAGATAACATTATGCATCTATAGCAAAACTAATTATCTAAACACATAAATAACCAACAAAACCATAAGTACCTCCCTTAGCAGCCATGCTTTCTTGAAACTGGTGGCACTGATGCCCCCTTGCATCTGCATGCCATCTTTCAGATCGCTATCCTGAAACTGGAGAGCTGAATTTGCAAAACTTGTCTACATCTTATCCTTCGGCAGAGGCCTGTAACTTCAACAGCCAAGGATCTCTTTCATTTCATATGCAGGTTCCCAATGCGAAAATTCTTGCATTCAGATCCATCATATGGATATAAAATCCAGGCATGAAAGGAGTGCAGGAGCAAATGCAGGCAGCAATTGTCCGTAAAATGGCTCACTAGTTACGATTTGCAGGCACCCAAGTTGAAAGAGCCTGAAGTATCCTCCCCTTCCAGCCTTGCAGCATCCACTGACAGTCTTCATCGACCACAAAATCTTTATGGTATATATCCCTTATTTTGTCTCTTGATTTCTTCATTATGTCCTGGTTCAAAGGAAGTTGCACGAATCCAGCTCGCCGATTTCGAACCTGCCACTGCTTGTAGGCCTCTGGCCTCTCAATCCTGTCTGAGCTCTCACACGCAACAATATTCAAGACCTCTCGACCAAATAATTCTCTCTCTATCAGTATCCTTTCTGGATGATCACGAGGAGCGTTTGTCTCAAGCATATCAAATAATGCAGAGAAGTGGAACAGAGCCTCCCGAAAGCGTGTTATAAAGAAAGGAGCACTATATGCTCCATTGACTATGCCAAGAATAAAAACTTTTGGGTTCATCTTCCTGATCTTGTTCAGCACAATGTTCCTTGGACAATCTACAACTACTGTCTCATCGAACAGATTCCGCATTCTATACAAGCAGTTAACAACCAGAACTTCATCTTCATCCAATTCAAGGTCCTCAATCTCAATATTCTCCCACTTGGATGCTATTGCCTTGTACTTGAATGGGACATTAAACATGCGAGCATATTCTGACAACCGATGTCCAGTCTCCTCAATCCTTTCAGCAGGTTTGAACCCAGGTTGGGGAAACTCAATTCCTGTAATACGGAGTCTTGGAGGACCACCAGGTCTTCCTGACAGACGCTGGATGAAACTTGGCCATTGAAACCCATACAGGATACCAAAATCAATGATATGCAGTCTGGTTGCATTCTCAGCCACATTCAAAGTAGTCTGGTTTGAAAAGAAATGGGAGAGCCTCTTGAAAGGGCAAGCAGCTGTATATAATTGGTATGCTTTCAAGATGCTTGCAGCTGACTTTCCTTTTGTTTTGAGGGCATAATAGATCCGGCTCCCTGTACCAGATAAACGTGCTTCTAAGCTCTCTGCAAAGCAATGTGCTAATCGCTGTGTACCATCACCATAAGGTGAAGAGTGCTGACGTATTTGCTTTAGGAGTTCAGTTGCACTTCGATGATCATCTGTAGCTACAGCTTGAGCACAGTGAATGAGGAGAGCCCTCAAGTCCACAACTTCCCTTTTACCCTGCTTTTTACCACGAGACTTTGTGCCATTATGTCCTTTTGAATGCCCATTTTGAGCATTTTTTCCCATGCTATTCTGCATAGCTTCTCGAAGATTAGTTACTGATTCAAGGCACTTCCCTTTTCTACATAGCAAGACCTGGTCAAACATTTCCGACCGAACAGTTTCTGAAGAAGAGCTGATAGCCGAGTGTTTGTTACTCCTTTCAGCTTCCAACTCTGTGTCTTCCCTGTGAGGATTCCTGTGTCTCCTCAAGCCATTCTGTTCATTATCTTCCATGGATTTCACAACTGAGAATTCTCTTTCATCCCTTTTCTCTACTTTGATATTTGTGTTATCATCACACAGCTTTAGATTTTGCACCAATGCTTTGCTTTCTAGGTCAAGGGCCAGGTTACCATTTGGTAGAACATTACTTGCTTCCCGCATCAAATCTCTAGGCAATGCATCATTTTCTAAGTTAAAAACCAAAGTACCATTTGAAAGACGGCTAGTCACCTCCTCCTTCAACTCTTGCTGGGATCCACCGGTGTCAGGGTCAACAAACAACGTACCATTAGGAACAAACTTTCTTCCAGGTTTTGATTCTTGAGACAAGACATTGCTTTGTATGGCAATTGCAAAGTTGCCATTGGGAAGAAATTCCCTCACTTCCTGCTTTAAGTCTGGAGGTAATCTGTTTGTTTGCAGGTTGAATGATATGTTACCATTCGGAAGGAACTTGCTTGCTTCCTCCATTCCTCTTCTAAACTGCCACACATGTGACACATCAAAGATATCAGGAAGTCCAAAATTTTCTATCAATGTCTCCCTGTATCCTTCAACAAGATCAACTCTGCTACCCCCAGGGGAGTTGGATGACTGGGTCGAGTAATTGATAGACAAAGTTGAATCAGGGGAGACTAACTCAATTTGGTTGGGATATTCAAAATGATCAGGCATCCAATTAGAATCACTCACGCTGTTGCTGTTACCATTGATATGGCTACCCCCATGCTGGTTATGACTGTTATCCCCTGTGTAACCACTGCCGTCTTCTGGGTTCTCAGAAGTGTTACCATGGTAAAGTGGGTGACGATCAGGTAATGAAGGATACTTCTCGCCGAGTATATCATAGAAGGGTTTCTCAGCCGCTTGAAGGGCGGAACCCTCTTGATACATGCAACTCTTCTCCTCCATGTCCCCGTCCATTAGCATCTCTCTTATATAGTTCAGAAGCACATCAGACATCAATTCACAGTCTGCTGGACAATCGCCATTGGCAGGAACAGAACCTACATCAGGGCAAGGAGAAGCAGGGAAACTCGGGGGAGGTGGATCAGGTAGAATTAGGTGGACATCTTGGAAAGGCTCATCTACTCTAAACCCGTTGAGAAAAACCGACAAATCCTCGAGGGGGTCCATAAATTTGGATACTCACAGAAGAGAAACAGAGGATGCAATCTACACTGATCAAAGCCGGAGACCATACACTCCCAAAGTCATAGATCACAGGCTTCCCCACAGCTTTAACAAGGAATCAAGAAGGAGAAAAAGTAGCATATATCAGAGCAACGCATTTGTCACAGCCTATTTCACCATTAACTAGCTATAAAGCACATGAAAAACGACAGAAACCAAACTATTGATAATCGACGCCAATATCTAGATTTCCATCATTTTGACACCAATCTTCAGGAAAAGTTTATGAATCTTTAGTAAAATCAAGATAAATCGATACCCACAAACATGCACAAAACCTTAATTAATGAACCAATGCCTGCACCATCTGGTAATCGGAAAACCCAAATTTCCCACTAAAAAACCAAGAAATTCAAACAAAATCATAAAAACTATTCACAGATTATAAACCAAACTATCGATGATCGACGCCCATTTCTACACAAGATTTATCATTTTGACACCAATCTTCAGGAAAATTTCATGCATCTGTAGTAAAATCAGATAAATCGATACGCACAAACATGCACAAAACTTTAACTAATGAACCAATGCCTGCACCATCTGGCAATCTAAAAACCCAAATATCCCACTAAAAAAAACCAAGAAATTCAAACAAAATAATAGAAACTATTCACAGATTATCAATCTCCCCATATTCAAACAGGTGTCCTCCCATAAATACGCCAAAAAAAACTAGAAAAAGAAAAATCAAGAACTAATCATGACTACCAGTCCACATAAAACCAAACATAAATTCATCACAAATTCCAATCTTATCGTTCAAGCCCTCAAGTATAGTCAAAAGTAAAAATATACACAGGAAACCAAATAACAAAATACAAAAAGCAGAATTCTCCAATAATCTTAAAAAAAAGAATCGATCTCTAACTAAAATCACCTCTCCATCACTAATAGACGGACTAAATCATTATTTTGCCATGCAAAAACCTATAAAAAGAAAAAGATTAATTTCTAATTACCACGATCGTACCCCAAAACTCACAGAGAGAGAATACCTCGCAGTAATGGCCAGAGCTAGAGCTCCAGAGCTCCAGAGAGAGAGAGAGAGGAAGGAAAGAGAGAGCGCCACCCTGGTTAAAAAAGGGCAAAAGGTTAAAAACAGGGGGGAAGACCCAAGCGGTGGCCTACCAACCGTCCGATCCCCGCGGGATGATAATCAACCGGCTATCTCCGGTCTCCCCCGGCAGCTTACCGCTGACCTACTTTGGATGGCCGATTCCCCCTCAATTCCTCGGCGATGTTGTCAGTATCGGCCTTGAATCGTTTGGCCACCAATTCAGATGTATAATCAACTGAATCGTTCTGTATCGGCCCAAAAATAATAAAAAAATTTACATGTCGATCATAACGTGATACATGTTAAAACTATTAAAATAACATTAAAATAATATAAAAAATTAAATTTTAGTTTTTATATTTATTAAAAATAACCGATTCAGGAGTAAACCGTATCGAATTTATGCCGATACGATTCGTATCGGCCATACTGATAATATTTCGCCTTCGCTTCCCTTCGTTGTCAATTATTGTCCTTGTCTCTAACGAAATGACCGAAATGCCCTTATCAACCGTGGAAAAGCCTGGGAATATATGTGTTGAATAATTGTGGACCGTACACCTAGGAGAAGATCCATGGTTGACGATCATCATTGCAGTATATCCGTATCGTGGGACGCGTTGATCGCAGGATTCGTTGGTCCAGTCTGAGGGGGTTCCTTCCAGGATAATGGTCTGGTGGGTCTCCTGGGTGGGGCCCTATTTGACAAGGACACGATTTGATGACACGAGTTGGTGATTTTTTTTAAATGACACAATTTTCTTAATTTTTATTTAATAATGAATTATTTTTATATTTGATGTATAATAATATATTTTTATAAAAGTATAAAAAAATTAGTTAAAATTACTAAATTATGTTCAAATAATGTATGCATAGGACAATGTCGTGTCATTATATTGTGTCTCCGTACTAGGTAGGATGTCACCGTGACATAGGCACGGAGGGCAAATCAAGCTGCTTATTTGGGCAATAACATTTGGAACATGTTTAGGATGTTTTATTTGCTATTTTTTTTATGCATTAAAGCTGTCTCATGAATCGTTTACGGTTGTTTGGACATACTTGGTGAAGGCCTAATGATGCTCCGGTTAGAAGGTTGGAAAAATGGGAAAATATATTAGTTAAAAGAGGTTGGGGTAAGCCTAGAAAGACTTGGATGAAGATGATAGAAAAGGATATGAATGCTTTGAACCTTACAGAGGACATGGCATTGGATAGAAATGATCGGAGGAAAAGGATTCATGTGGAAGACCCAAAATGAATTTCTTTTTTGGTTCATATCGCTGACCCCAATTGTTTTGGGATGAAGGCGTAGTTGTTGTTGTTGTTGTTTAAAGCTGTCTCATACGATTTGGGGAGTACGGATGGATTCCATCCTAATTTATTCTTAGCAATCCAATCAACGGTTAAGATTGGTCCACATTTTCACATGAATGTAAACTAATCCTAGCCATCCATATGCTTCAACTGGACGCTGGGATCGACATAGGATGGAAAACCCATATTATGTCAAAGGATTGGATCCCTTTTGGATATTGGGGTGCCATTCCTAAACCATCCTCATCTTCAAATTGTGATCCTTAACTGATATATATTGGAAATCCCAAATGTCTGAACGCCCAATCGATGAACAGGGGGTCGAAGGTGCCCAGCACATCCGATTACCTTTTTTTTGTGTTTTAGACCTTTAGTGGCGGCTGCAACTGCTGCTAAAAGTGTGGAATGATGCTAAAACATCTTTTTGGTGGAAAAAAAAATTAGCTGCTGATCCACACGGGATCAGCAGCAGAAAAGGGTCTGATCCAGGTTTTTATATATATATGTATCATTACCTACAAATGGCTTTTGATCACCATGGTGCAGGTTGTTTTGATCCTGACCTTATGAATGGATTTAACATGTTCAAAATAGTGAGAACCGAGTTTTAAATCATGTTTTTTTTATGAAAAATACTATTTTATGACTCGCGAAAGTACCGCACATTGTAGGCCATTGATTTTTTAAAGCATCAGAAAAACCTACCCATGTATGGCAATCTAACGATCCAAGAGTCGATTCCCACTAAGAAATACATTTAGATCACATTTGTGAGGTTAGTTTCATGAAAAACAAAAAAAAAAAAATTTAAAAAATGTTTGTACCTGGCATTTGACCAAGTTGGACACTGTTTTTTTCAGACACCAGATTGATAAGAGTCAAGCTGATCATGTTCATAGTGCTCATTTCGAGTAAGAAGATAAGCTAGCACGTGAAATCATATCTGATCATATTCATAGTGTATTCATCTCGAGTATGAAGGTAAGTGAGCACGTGAAATCTTAGAATATTGCTGCTAGGGTGTCAACATGTCGGATCTGGTTCAGACCCAGATAGGTTCAAGCTTGGATCTCTCTTAGAAGTGCTGGTACCCGGTTCAGTTAGACCCACTATAAGGAAAATCATAATGTGGGTTCTACTAAGATTACATGAACCAGACTCGGTCTATACCCCATAACAATATTTTTTACATTGAAAAAATTAGGATTTTGATCAGAATTCAGGTCAGACTTAGGTCGGGTATGAAATTTCACTAACCATAATCGGCTTTATATACCAATCGGACCTTTGAGTGCGATCTAGTTTCAAATTTGGAATCCTTCTTTATCACCAAACAAAGATCTGATCTGATTTATTTTGGTTCGGTTTCTGTCAAACCCAACTCATGGACACCTCTAACCAAATTGTATTGTGTCGATGAGCATGTTGAACCAATAAGTCCAACTCGGGATGGATTACCCCTTCTTTTGTTAGCCCCCTTAGGACCCTCCAAAATTCATACTTTTAAGTAGTTTTTGCTTATCTAAACTATTAGATGCGTTTATAAGTAGAGAACATGTGTTTGATTAAGAATTTTTATGATCAGATTTGTAGTTTAAAGAAGTAAAAGAAAAAAATCAATAGTTGATGTTATACTAAACTTTGAATGGGGGCTCCATTTGTCTAGCAGGAGCAGTTAGTGCATGTCACCTTGTATTGGGAAGTTGCAAGTTCGAACCCCAAATGGTATGATTGTATAACTAGTAGGGGTCTACCTAACCCTGGCTTTTTCTGTCAAAAAAAATGATAATAAAATATTTACATTTTTTACATCAAGTCATTTTGAAAGAAAGTTTGTTTCTTAACAAATAAGAAAAACATACTTGAGAGTATGTTTTTTAGAGGGTCCTGACCGGACCGAAAGAAAAAAAAGGTAGGCCACCTTGCAAAAAAAGTGACCCAAAAAGTGTCCTTTGTCAAACCATTTTCCTGCTATTTACTATCAACAAAGGAGTTTGACCAAGATGTTTTGGTAGGCTTTTCTATGCATAAATGGTCGTTTTTCTAAGGTCTTACCTTTATCATGAAGTTAGAACGTTGGCCTAAGACAAGGCTGGACCCTCAACCTTGAGCTTAATTAAAGGGTGGCATTTCAAGACTTTCTTGGATGGTGAAAGCAAATCCTCTATAGGTGTTTTTATTACTAAAAAAAAAGTCTTAACCGCTAACGTGCACCAAATGGAACCAACAACAAGTTTATTCCAATTTACATTGTTGTTGACAATTTGGAGTTGAGAAATGATAGATTAATTGCTAGAGTTGTTGCATACGAAGACTTCAAGCTCAAATTTGCATGATTTAAAAATGAAAAATGATTGTATTGTATGACAAAAATGACATGTTTTCTTAAATGCCTCATAATTTTTGAAATCTATCTCATGTCCAAATTCACAAATGTCTGACCTTTTTAGAACCATTTTACCCTTCGCATGAGCAAACCTCTTGTGCAATATATCGGTACACTCTCTACTTATTGTAAATTCTCACTAAAAGGTAGATTCACATTTTTTTTCGTACCTCACAAAATACATATAATCAAATATGCAAATTTACTGTAACCGAAACCTTTTTAAACTTCACAAATATTTCACTAAATTTGCATATATAGTACAAAGTTCACATAACCAAATCTGTTAACTTCTTATAACTAAAACACATCGTAACTTCACAAATATTTTATTAAATTAACATATATAGTACAAAGTTTGTATAATTAAATTTATGAAATTCCTATAATTGAAACTTGTTGTAACTTTGTAAATATTTTACTAAATTCACATATATAGTATGATGTTCACATAACTAAATTCGTGAACTTTCTATAACTGAAACTTGTCATAACTTCATAAATATTTTACTAAATTTGTATATATAGTATGAAGTTCACATAGAACCGTGCAAATTTCCTTTAAGTAATTGATCTTCAAAGAGATCCACAAATATGGGGCAGTCTGAGTAAATTTTTAGCATGCAAATTTTCTTATATTTGCATGCTTGTTGAATCAAATATAAAGTTATTTTGTTGATTTTGTTTATTTTTCTCATTTGTTTTTTAAAAGAAGTGTAACCCTTCTTCCTCTAGAACCTTCAGCATTTTCTTGCCCCTTTGTGGTGCTTCTCGTAAAAAAAAAAATTATGCATTTTGATGATGTTACGGTATCCTTCGTATCAACTTTCCCAGTTAGGTCGAAAGGTGAGTTCTATATGAACAATATATATGCATATTATTTTATTTTATTTCAATTTTTTTTCTTTATTTATAGATATGTGCATTTAATAACTTCATATGTATTTATGTTTAGTTATTATGAATATTTTTTTGTATGTTTCTCTGTGTTTTATTTAATATTTGTCATTGAATTTATTATTTAGGGTTTACTATATTTAAGGGTTATATATATATATATTTGTATTGTAAATTATTTATATTTATTTGTTTGACTTTTAGTTAATATTCGGTGTTTTATGTTGGTGTAATGAGGTTAGGGTTTATTGTGCACACACATTGAATAGGGGTTTAATAGTTATTATGGGTAGTTGGTTTTCAAAGTGATTGTTGTAGGTAGTTATATTAATTGAATTTATAAAATATATATTGATGGTATTTTCTCACATACTATTTTTATTAAATGAATGATATATTGTGTGGTTAGTGTAAGCAGATAATGATGACCTTTGAAAGGGTTAAACTATACTACCATAGCATTGATCACCCTACTTGGAGGTCTATAGTGGTCTCTAAAAATAATAGCTATAAGGAATTTACAACTTTGATGTCTCGTAAAAACAAATATGCAAAAGAGTCAATAATCCTCCGTAATAGTTGTTGTCCAAATATAGATAGCCAACATATATACATGGATGTGTTTGATGATGATGATAATGTAAAATTGATGTTATTTAATAACAATGTTTACTTAGTTACTCACAAAGCTAAAGAAGAAGTTGTTTCTTGCGAAGTTAAATAAGAAAAATTTCATGAATATAATGATGAGAATCTTGTAAAGGATGTGTATCTATCTTAAACACCATCTATTGAGCTCAATCATTTGGCAAACATCCAATTATCTTAAATATTGAACTTAAACATGCAATTGTCTGAGCCGATTAGGGATATAGATATTCGCCATGCAGGCAATGACGAGCTTTCATGAATAATTAGTGTTGTATATTATCAGAGGATCACTGCAGAGGATATTGAAAGATCATGTGATTAAGAATAACTATAAACTATAAACCATGTGATTAGGAATAACTATAAATCAAAATTTATTAATAATTGTAATAACAAAGTTACTATTGTATGCACGAGAAAGAACCCAAATCTATGGTTGATTAACCTTGAAAGATCCATTACATAAAAGTATGTAGAGCAGTATTCTTTCAAGTGAAGAAGTATGAAAGCGAACATACATGTGGTGGATCATTGAGCAACCATGTAGTGAAAAAATATATTTCAAACGGATTTTAAGTGTTATTCACTAACAAATGAACGATAGTCTGAAAATGACTCCAAGAGAAATAATGAATGACATCAGTAACAAGAAAGGTTTATGGGTTACTTACAAGCAAGCATGATGTTGATGAGAATGAATGAGGAAGGAACTATATGGTTCATTCGAAGAGTCTTTCAAGATGCTTTCTACCTATTTGGATCATTTCATGAAGGCTAACCGAGGATCACTAAGGTACATTGATCGATAATAGGCATCAATTTAAGTACATGTTAGAGTCCTTCTATCCATCCATCAATGGTTTTTGAAATGATTTCATCTAACTCTTATGGTAGATGACACATTTTTAAAAATATATATGTATATATGTGTATGTTGTTGTCGGCTCATAGTATTGATATTTATGGTGAAATGTTTCTCATAAAATTTGCATTTATAGATAAGAAGTTAAAGGATTCATATCATAGTTTTTGAAGCATGTAAAGAAAGAGTTCATTGTCTTCAACAAATATAAAGAGATATTAGAGTTATCTATGATAGGCATAAAGGGTTAAATCATGTTGTACCCCACACATGGCCTAAATGTCATGTTAGATATTGTATGAAGTACTTGACAAAAAACTTTTCTAAGAAATTTGGTTCACCACTTAGTGCACTTTGGTAGAGTACAACTCGAGCAGCCATGAAATGACAATGCAATTATTTTCTTGAAAAATTACAAGAGAAAGTTAAAGTTGCACACCATTATATTGCTATAGACGTGGATCCAAAATATTGGGCTAACAATCACTTTCTAGTAAAAAGATATGGGTGTTTAACGTCTAATATAACAAAGATCTTCAATGCATGAATTCTTGACATACGTGACAAACCCCTAATTTTTCTTATTGAGAGGCTTTGTCTCATGTTGATGAAACTTTTTAAGAAAAAAAAAGAAAACCAGAGAACAAATAACTGACATTGTGGTGCTTAAGGTAAAAGAAAATATATAAGAATTAGAGATAAAGGTACAACAAGTACATATGCAAGTAGTACATTGCTACTAATGTCAGTACGAAGCCCACGATCGATCTCACAGTTATAATGTTGATCTTGACAAGCAAGAATGTAATTGTGAAGAGTGGTGGGTTAGTTGAATTCCATGCAAACATGTGATCACATGAATTTTGTATGAGAGCAAACTACCAGACGATTACTGTGACAAGTTTTTCATAGTTGAATCGTATCAATGTGGATATAATGCATATCCATTCCTTTTGTTGATGAATAATATCCCACACAATGTCCACTTTTATTCTTGTCTATCCATTAAAAGTGAGTCATAGAGCAGAGAGATCTAAGGTGAAGAGACGAAGAATAAAACACAAGAATGTTGTACCATACAAGTGCATTGTATGTCATGAGGTTGGCTACGTTAGGCGTAAGCACGAATAACAATATGTTTCAGCATGTATGATTTACTTCTATATGTGTATTTGTTAGAAGTTGTTTAATGAATTGCTTATTTATATTTATCGAGTATTTTCTAATGAGTTGCTCTAATGTCTTATATTTTTTTATGTATATCTTAAGTATTTTGCAATGTTGTATACTGCGCGTAAGAAAAAATATGACAGTAGAAAGAGAGTCAAACCCCCAAGCAAGGATCCAACTATAATGCATGAGGTATAACAAATGTCCCAAGTCATGTGTGTATATAATTTTAATTGGTGTTTATATTTAATTTCAATTGGTATTGAGAACGGGTTAATGAGACAGAAGAAAAAAGACTCCAACCAAAAGTGTCTAAGGAGCTTGAATTTTATAAAGAAACTTTGATGGCAAGTGAAGCAAGTTTTAGGTTTATATGTTTGTTTGTTTGTTCTTTTGTTACATTTATATGTACAATCATTTGAATCTAACATGAATATATCACATACATTTGCTTATGCAGCATCTAAGAAGATTCATAGAAAGACTTCAACAATTCCACAACCAGGACATGACAATATGAGCAAAACAATCTAAGACCATTTACCATACCCCATATTTCTCTGAATCTCGAAAGTGGTGTTTTTAATGTTTTTCTACTAACTAATAGAAATTAACTGGTAGACATTAACTATTCATAGAAAATGATCGAAACTAAAAGGATGCAAGATGAGGCTCATGGATGCCAAGAGATCAGCGAATTGTTGTATAATCCGACAAGGTATCCATTAAACAACGACTTTAAACTTGACATGCATACTTACAAAATATAGACTTTCTTACAATAACAATGACCTTAAACTCAATTTATGTTATAGATCTGAATTCTTGTCAACTAGGGCAACAAACATTAGGTTCTTTGGGAAATAAATATGAAAGTGAAGGAGTTCTAGCTGTACAATTCCACCGGATCCACAACTAATATGGATAAGAACATCAAATATATAGTGCGATATCATTATTTATTCAATAATGTGCTTATTTTTCTCTTGTACTTGATAGGTTTAATGTTGCGTTGTAGGTTTATTTTTTTATAGGGTGGTTTGGCTATAACTGTTGCACTGATTTGACAACTTGTACCATAGATTGTATTTTTCAACAAGAAAATAAGTAATTATTTTGCATATATTTGTTAACTCAATTTGTATATGCATATAGTCTTAACTTAGTATATGATTGTTGCATGTATGATTATAGCATATTTATCCTACTCTATATGCAATATTTAGACAAAAACATAGAATTAAATTTAATGCAGATACTCATTTATATGTCCTATTTTGTTGTATTTTTTTAATGTAAAATATAGTTAGTTGTTTAATTATAACCTTTTTTTAGAGTAATGTAACAGATTATAAGAATCATATGATCAAATTCTATAAACACATGAGGGAGAAGATGACTTTGGAGGCTAGAAGAAAAAGATTGAGGAAAAGTCAAAGAACAAAAAAGAACCATAGCAAAACACAGAAAGACCAAAAGTTGATCAAAAGGTGGAGGATAAGGAGACATCAAACAATGAGGTGTTGAATGGCATGGTCTATGAAGTTAAGTTGTGGACAATTATGCAGAGTATGCATTGATCGTAAAACATTATAAATTATTAAATTTAAATTTGACAGAATTGTCAAACATTTGAATGTAAATTTCATAGATTTTATGATAGGTATTTACATTTTGCTTGTTTAGCATCAGTTCATGTTGGATGTTCCTTAGTTCTTCAATGTTCTATAGATTTTATAAATTTTGGATACTCTTTAAACATGCAAAAGTTCTGCACTTTAGGAGAAAAATCAAAATTTTCAAATTTTGTATTTATATAGAAAATATAAATTTTATATATTTAAGTAAAAAATCATATATTTAATAGGAAATTTACATTCGCATAGAAAATTCAAAATTCTCTTACTTAGGAAAAAAATCACATATGAGGAATAAGTTTGCATATATAGGAGAAAAATCACATATATAGAAGATGATTTTCGTATAGGTAATTCAAAATTCGCATATTTAAGAGAAACCTCACAAGTTAGTTCATGCAAATCTCATTTAAGTGCACAATTACCTAAGTTCAAAACAACTTCTATAACTAATGATATACATTCATAAATATTGTTCATTTTTCGTAAATCCTTAAGTTGTGAAGTTACTTGTCTCCAAACACGAAAAATCATAAATAGTCCACTAGTTTTGCAAATATGCACATTTTATTTTCATCCTTTTTCTTACAAAAGTCACAAATGTCCTTATGTTTTGTAAATATTGGTCATTGTTCGCAATTTTTTTTACAGACTTCATCATTTTTGCAAATATTGCTCATGTTAATATGTAATATTCAAATTTACATGTTATAACATTCAAATTTATGATTAATAGAGACACAATTCAAATTCACCTGTAACATTCAATATTAAAATGTTAACATTCAAATTTACGATTCAGAAGATACATAATTCACCTATAATATTCAAATTCGCTTGTAATATTCAAAACTATATACATCTCATCGCAATTCCAAGTTAAGCTATTACAATCACATAAGTATATACAATTCAGACTTGGTATACATTTAAACTAGTTGAAAAAAATCAATTACAATGTTATTTATAATTAGTTACAAAACATTGCTTACTTAATTATAATGATTTACAAAAAAAATAGAAGTCGTTATTATGGATGTATTAGGCATGCTCATTGCTCCTTGATGACCTCAGTGTCCTGCACGATAAGGTCAACTTAGGTCCGTATAATGGACTCTTTTACTTCAAGAAAATCCTTCGGCATGAAGTTTTCAACTCTTAGTACATCCAACTCTAAATCGCCTTAAGTACATGTTCCTCCTCAATACCCATTTTTATGGAGGGACTACTTACAAACTATAGATTTCCATTATCATCAGTACTTACAACCATGGTTGACAAGCCAATGTCTTCACCATCGTCGATTTGGTTTTCAAGTTTAGAGAGGAACGTCATGGGGTAATCCTCCATCTGATACTTTGTTATGCCTGACATGGTTCTACTAACAATGCGAAGATGATAGAGTGGTTGTTGAAAAAACCCAAACTGTCGGAACACTCGGCTAGCCATTTGGTGCTCAACTTCATTCATGTTGTGCAATCAAATATCCCTCATCGCTATATTTTTTACTTGCACAACCACATCCTTCTCATCTTGGTCTGTGTCTTCGTAGGGGCACCATGTTACCTACAGAATAAAGTTTCATTCATGGTTAGTCCTATATCATATTATTAATATACTACTAGAATATTTAGCAACAACAATGAGTTAAAAAGTAGTTATTGGGTGGGCAATAACGGTGATTTTAAATATGACTGTTGATACATAGGTATTAGCAATCACTTTATCAAGTGATCGTTGATAATCTACTACAACCACATTAGTGACTGCTATTTGGTAAGCAATAAGGGTCACTCTTTTAATGACTGCTAATATTAGCAGCCACTTTCTCAAGTAACCTTTGATAATCTATGACAACCACATTAGTGACTGCTAATACCTATGTATTAATATATGTATATTAACAACTACTTTCTCAAGTAGCCTTTGATAATCTACTACAACCACATTAGTGGCAACCATTGAGCAAACCATTAAGGCCACACTTTTAGTGATCGTTAATACTTGTGTATTAGCAGCTACTTTTTCAATTGACCTTTAATAATTTACTACAACCACATTAGTGGTTGCTATTGGGTAAGCAATAAGGGCCACACTTTTAGTGGTTGCTAATACTTGTGTATCAGCAATCACTTTTTTAAGTGACCTTTAATAATCTACTACAACCACATTAGTGGCTGCTATTGGGTAAGCAATAATGACCACATTTTTAGTAACCGCTAATACCTGTGTATTTGTTGTCACTTTCTTAAGTTGCCTTTAATAATCTACTATAGCCAAATTAGTTGATGCTTTTGGGTAAGTAATAAGGGATACACTTTTAGTGATTGACAATACCTGTGTATGAACTGAGATTTTCATAGATTTTTTTATAAATCTAACCTTGCAAATGCATTCAGCGTGGTTCATTTGCTTAGAATCGACTATTGGATCGTCGTAATTGGATCAAGAAATGTTATTTTTTATGCTTGCATATTTGTGGAAATTTTGAGTCATTGATTTTCAAGCCTTAAAAGATCCTGCTGCAACGGCTTGTGATGACATGATTAATTTATAGCTAAAATTAGGTTTGCTGGAAAAGGCAAAGGCCTTCAGATGAAAAATGAAAGATAAAGTTTGACATGGACCTATACAGGACTGTCATCAAAGTCTATCATAAAAAAGGGCTGATAAGTCAAGCTGAAGAACTTGTTTATGAGATGCAAATTAATGGGTTAAGAATTGATGATTTTATAAAAACTTTTGATTGGCATGTATGGAGAATCTGGGAGACTGAATGAAGCGGAAAATGTATTCAAAACCTTAGAAGAACCTGACACTCCAAGTCAGCTTATAAGAAAATTTGTTAAATCAGGCAAGCATATTTTCTGCCCTTCAGCTTTTTCAATCCTCTTCCACATTTCATGAACATCTAAGTTTGTTGGACTGATATTCGGATCTGCACTTGTTTAACCATTTGGAGACTTAGTTGGTACAATGGCTAAGCCTTCCTAGTTTTGACAGGGATTCTTTTGTTTATTGCAAGTGAGATATATAAAAGCTGAGAAACTCCATTTTTGTGTAGTTGAGCTTGGCAAAAGGCCTAAAAATATAAGTATTGCATCCCTGATTAGTTTTTATGGCAGGCAACATCAACTCGAACAGGCCAAGAAAGTGTTTATTTCTATGGCAGATTCCTTTGCAGTTGGAAGGCCTGTATATAGCTCTATGATTGATGTCTATGCCAGATGTGGTAAGTTGAAGAAAGAAAATCACGTTTATAAAGAAATGGTTGTACAAAGTCTTGGTCAGAATGTTGTGACTATTTAGTAATCATGGTATGTGTACAATTCACACAGAAAAGCCAATGTTGTCTTGCTAAAAACCAGTTTTAGCCACAAAATTTTCTTTCTTTTATAATTTAATGCCCTCATGAACTTAATTATAGACAATCATTTGTGGAAATTGTATGTTCTTAGATTCCTTAGATATTTATCTGTTTCTTTCCCTTCATTTGAGGAAATCTAGCCCCAGTTTCTTAGAAATTAATGGTGTATTTATAGTACCTTATATATACAACCTGATAATGTATATTATATTTTCTGTGTGTTTGCCTTTTTAAATTTCCAGGTAGGTTTCAAAATGCAGAAAATATGATCCATAGAAGCTTTCAAGAGAATGTAGAACTTGACACTATTGTGTACAATACCTTTATCAAGGCAATGCTAGAAGCAGGTATGTAAAATTCCAAGCTGCCCAGGAATATGATGTCTGTAGCAGATATATGGAAGTCTATGATTTCTAGTCAATCCAATTTCTTCCTACACAAAAAATCTAAAATCTTGAGTGTTACTATCTGTGTAGGTAAATTACTCTTTGTAGCTGACATATATCGTCGCATGACTTCATTCTCTTCAGACATATAATACAATAAGGTAATATCTATTGTTTGTTTTGGAAAAGTTTACCTTTTGCATTTTAAGGAGTTTTGTATAATGTATATTAATTTCTTGAGCACACCAGCGAAGAAGGAATATCTAGTGAACCAATTACATATACATACAGATATAGAAGCACTTTTATAAGCGCAATTGAAAAATATAGTTAATCTAATGAACCTTCCTCAATAAACAATCCTCGTAGAACCGAGAAAACTAAGAGAAATCCTTCTAGATTTATATCCTATGAATCCTTCTCACCTAAACATAGAGCATGTCTTAATGCTATTCATTCATATGTGAAACCTAAATTTTTTGAAGAAGCTAAGAAAATGATAGAATGAAGGAATGCAATAGATAATGAATTTGGAGCCCTTAGGAAAGCTAAAACTTGAGAATTCTAAAATTTACCTAAATGAAAGAAAATAATAAGATGTGAATGGGTTTTCAAGGTTAAAACTAAGAGTGATGGGTCACTTAAAAGATATAAAGCTCGTCTAATCACTAAGGGATATTGTCAAGAATATGGTATAGATTACGATGAAACATTTGCCCCCGTTGCGCGGATAGTTATTGTTAGGTGCCTAATTACAATTGCCTATATTAAAAAATAGAACATATATCAAATAAATATTAAAAATGTATTCTTAAATGAATATTTAAATAAAGAAATCTATATGAATGCTCCTCTAGGTATGGATGTGTCTAAGGGTAAAGTTCTTCATTTACGAAAAACTCTCTATGGTTTAAAACAAGCTCCCAAGGCTTGCTATGATATATTTAAGTTAATAATAGAAAATGGTTTTATGTCACGTTATACTGACACTGCTTTATTTGTCAAAAAATTTGATGCAGGAATTGTGATTTTGTTATTATATGTTGATCATAGGTGATGATGCCAAAGGGATCAAGAGTATCAAGTCTGCATTAATAGAAAATTTTGAAATGCCTGACTTAGGTTTTCTGACATATTTTTAGGCATTGAAGTTGCCTATTCTCACAGGGGTTATTTTTTGTATCAATCTAAACTTGCTTGTGAGGTTACTGACAAGTCAGGCATTATAGATGATAAAATCTGTAAAACTCCTGAAGTGGTAGGAACAAGATAAAAAATGATGATGGGATTCCTTTAGAAGATCTTACTCCTTACAAGCAACTCGTTGGATAATTGATGTATCTTAGCATTACTAGGCCAAATATCTCTCATACAGTTTATGTTGCAAGTCAATTTCAGCATGCCCCTATATCGATTCATATAGGTGTCATTCTTCAAAATTATTAGATATATAAAGGGGATAATAAATAAGAGAGTATTTTTATCTGCATCCTCTGTTTTAAATTTAATTGCATATACTGACTTTGATTTTGGAGGTGACCCAAATGACCGTTACTCCATCACTGATTTTTGTGTCTTTTTATAAGAATAATTGGTTTCGTGGAGATATAAGAAACAATAGAAGGTGTCTCTGTCTTCTATCGAGGTTGAGTATCGAGCTATGACAACTACAACCATGAAAATTGTGTGGATTCGACAGTTGTTGGAAGATATGGAGGTTTTGTTCAAGGACCTACAAAATTGTATTGTGACAACAAAAGTGCAATATACATTGCAAAGAATCACACATTTCATGAGCGCATAAAGCATATTGAGATGAACTGCTACTATATTAGAGAAGAATGCCTAAAGAAAGTCATTGATATTCCATATGTGACATCAAAATATCAACTGACTGACTTCTTTACTAAGGAGCTCTGTTCCCTTAGATTCAATTTTATTCTTGGCAAACTTTTTGGTCATCACATCGTAAGTTTGAGGGAGGATGTTAAAATGTATTTCAAATATATACATATATACATATATACATATATATATATATATATTCCATATGTTATTGCATATTTAAAATTATGATCAAGTTAATCATATGTTATTGCATATTTGAAATTATGATCATGTTATTTATATTGTTATTGCATAATTGAGATTATGATATTGCATAATTGAAACTATGATCATGTTACTCATATTTTTTACTTGATACTCCATGATATGATGTCAAAGCTACATGATGATATGACTACTTTATGCATGTTATGGTAGATGTTTTGATTATTTATCATAATGCATGTTGTGTAAGTTTGATTATCAACTCACAAGAGTTTTGACCCCATTTCATAGGGCGTAGGTGACAAACAATGATGTGGTGCAAGAGCACAGTGCGCGGTGACACCATGATCCAACCTTCTCTAACTAAGTTGCCGATCTTGGAACCAGCTGTTAAGTGTCTCATTTTAATAAGATATTTTATGAAATGTTTGGGGATATATAATATTTAAAACTATATGAGACTCATGGAATGATATTTATTTTCTTTGGTTTATGAGATAGATCTCTATTTCAAATTCATAACTCATTTCTGTAACTCACCAGAATTGTCCGAGTTTTAAAACCTAAACTATTTCCATTTGCTATTTCAAAAAAAAAATTGGGGTTCAAATTCTATAGTTTTAAGTCAAAAATTTTTGAGCGTTATATACATGACAAACTAATCAATTAATTGCAATAGTCAAATTAGTTATTTTAAAAATATATTTCAAACATATATGATAAATTAATCAATAAATTGCAATACCCAATATAGTTATCTTATAAACATGTTTTCACACACACATACACACAAATATAACATTTTAAATATTGAATTGCAAGTTTTAATCTAGTTATCCTAAAACATGTTTCACATATACATGACAAACTAATCAATCAATTACAATATTCAAACTAGTTATTCTAAAAACATGCTTCAAACATATATAACAAATTAATCAATGAATAACAAATAAAGATAGTACTTGTTTGCAAGCACTAAACCTTGTTGTCGTTGTAACCTCTTCTTCAGAGCATGCACTTGCTCCGACAAAGGCTGATCTACCACCTTATTATCCGGTACCTCTAGCTTGAACTCTTAAAGAGCCTTCTCTGGTCCCTTCAGATGGTCCTCCTATTCACTCTCTATCCCAGCCTCATTTTCCTAAGCATCTTCCTATGCACTCTCCAACGTAGCCTCAACCCTTGGTTGAACATCCGATTCAGCTAAAGGATCCTCACTCTCTTGTACTTCCTAAGGACTCTCTACATTACCATTAACCATAGGGTTTGCATCCTTCCCTTGTTGAGGTACCTCATCTGCCCTTGTATAGAATCTTGTTCCTCTATTCTTCACACTCTTTCTCTCCATCTCGCCACTACCACTGTCGGTGGTCACATCTCTAGCTTTCTCTAGTAGGACATTGAGGTTGGAAACAACCTCAAAGAGAGCCAATAACTCAAATATCTTCACCACTGAGACATCTTCTCCTACTTAAATGCTTCAAGAGTGAAAGACAAGAATTGGTCTGCAATCTCATTGACCTTTTTTTACAGCTTCAGCCTTAGATTTGAAAAACATTGAAAGTCTCTCTGAAAGTGTTAGATGCTGCAAGTTTGAGCATAGATTTTTTGGTCTCAACTTTGTGATGCTGCATTTTTTATGAAAAATGTCATACACCCAGACTTGCAGCCACGAAGTAAGCTCACTTTCTACCTACTTGTCAAGCTTGGTCGATACTTCAATCCAGAAAGCATTACTCGGTTTGTAAAATCTCCTCTTTGGCTTTTGTTGTTGTGTTCTAATAGTAGTCGATGGTATAGGTGTGACCTCCTCTGAGACAGTCTTCTCAATCACCATTTTATAATAATCAAATTCAAAATTTTTTACAATAAGAAAATGAGAAATATAGGTAAATAGGCAAGTAACAAAAACAAGGAATAGGCTATTGAAAAAACATTGCAAAAAACAAACAGAATAAGCTATTGACAATGCAAAAAAACTCAAAAATGATACAAGTGTTTTCTACTTATGTTTATAATATAAGATACACAAACGATAAACAACCAAATTCTAGGATATAGGCATATATAGGTAAATAAGCGGGCAACAAAGACAAAGAATAAGCTATTGAAAAAGCATTCCAAAAAACAAAGAGAATAGGCAATTAAACATAAAAAAAAACTTGAAAATGATGCAAGTATTCTCTACTCATGTTTATAATACAAGATACATAATAGATAAACAACAAAATTCGAAGATAGAGGCATACCGATCGTTAAGAAAACAAAGCGACAAGCAGACACTCACATGCAAATGTTTTAAACAAAAAATGGATTATGCTATTGAACATGCACATATAACTTAAAAAATATGCAAAGTATCTAGCTTATGCCAATGTTTAAAAAAAAACTGATTTATGAGAGTATAACTAATTCAGCCTTTAAAGATGTGTTTAATGAAAAACTCTTTATAGCAGATAAAGTACCGCCAATGAAGTAACATCAATATTCACTAAAAATAGACGTCAAAAATTTTGCCGAGGGGAAGAACATTGGGGACCAGAACAAAAACCTAGTTTATATGAAAATCTGTGTAGGCTACTGAGAAGGGGTTTTAAAGAGTAAGTGTCACATTTAATGTTCGTACAAAATTTTATATAAGAAAGAAAATTTTGCAAAGTCCTTACTCCTAACATTTGCAAAATTTTGCAGTCCACAAATTAGTCAGCAATTTGTATATACAGAGTACACTCACAATCCAAATGAGAAACTCATACAATATATACAAATTTAATGAAATATTTGCAATGTTATAATTTCAGTTATAGGAAGTTCACAAATTTGGTTATGCAAACTTTATACAATATATGCAAATTTAGTGAAATATTTGCGATGCCACGATTTAAATTACAGAAAGTTTATGAATTTAGTTATGCAAACTCCATACTATATATATGAATTTAGTGAAATAATTATGATGTTACAACAAGTTTTAGTTACAGAAAGTTCATAAATTTAGTTATACAAACTTCATACTATGTATGTGAATTTAGTAAAATATTTGTGATGTTACAATAGGTTTCAGTTACAGGAAGTTCATGAATTTAGTTATGTGAACAACGTACTATATGTGCAAATTTAGTAAAATATTTATGATGTTACGACATGTATCAATTATAGAAGGTTTGCAGATTTGATCATGCAAACTTTGTACTATATATGAGAATTTAGTGAAATATTTAAGATGTTACGACAAGTTTCAGTTACAAGAACTTTGCGAATTTGTTTATACAAACTTCGTACTATATATGTAAATTTAGTAAAATATTTGCGATGTTATGACATGTATCAGTTATAGAAGGTTCGTAGACTTGATCATGCAAACTTCGTACTATATATAAGAATTTAGTGAAATATTTAGGATGTTATGAAAAGTTTCAGTTACAAGAAGTTTGTGAATTTGGTTATGCAAACTTCATACTATATATACAAATTTAGTAAAATATTTGCAAAGTTGTGATAGGTTTTAGTTTGAAGTTCACAAATTTAGGTATGCAAAGTTTGTACTATATATGTGAATTTAGTGAAATATTTGCAAATTGGGTTATGCAGATGTCATGAGGTATAGGAAGTTCGATAGGTTTTAGTTACAGAAAGTTCGCATATTGGGTTATGCGGATTTCGTGAGGTACACAAAAAAATGTATGAATTTACCTTTTAGTGAGAGTTTGTGATACCCGCAAAGCATACTGATATATCACACAAACTTTATTAGGTTGGCTTAGACAAAAGATAAAATGGTCCTAAAAAAGTTAAGACATTTGCGGATTTGGACAGGTGAATTTAAAAAATTATGAGGCATTTAAGAAAACATGTCCGTTTAGACGTACAATAAGGATATTTTCTTATTTAAAATTGACAATTACTTTGTTTTAAAAAAAGAAATTCTTATCAAAACTGAAGTTTGTGATTACATGAGAATAGGGTTCATGTGGCCTGAACATGCCAGTGATAGAAGAACATTTAATTTTTCATTTTTTAATGTGGAGGTATCGTGGAACCTACGGTTTATGTCTGCGTAGACGAAGCTAGTGGCATGACAAAGTGTGAGTGCCACCTGATACCTGATGAGGGTGCTCCTCTCATGGTCAACAAACTCGAAACTCGGTCTCAGATCGGTCATGCTTTGACCAGGTAACTCGGACGGGTCATGTATCTCACATGCACACATACAAGGCGAAAGTAGGGTGTAGACACCCTTAGAAGTGAACAACCAATAGATGGAGCATACACTATGATCCAGCCCAAATGGTCTTTAGCAAAGATCAAGATCACTGCTAAAGACCATTCTTAGCAAACAAATGAATGTATGCATTGTGTCTTTTTGTTCATCCATTTTTTAGCATCTGCAATCTCTCTCTCTCAGACCATTTATCTCCCAAACAATCTCAAACTTTTTTAAGACATTTGTGCGAGTTTTTCGCTTAATTTAAACCTGTAGATGTGTTTATTATTGCTTATTCATTAAAAACATATTTTGGATCAAATCAATTTAACAACAATTCTTGATTTTTAGTTAATCAAGTTTTAGCACAATATATACTGTTAATTTTTTTTCATTGAGCTAAAAACACATCTAAACATAAAATGTGCTTAAAATAACATATGTTTTCTACTAAATAAAGCATAGAAATCACATGGGTTTAGATTAAACAAAAAGCACATGTAAATATATTTTTCAAGGGGTCTGGGAGATAAATGGTCTGTAAGATCTCGCATGTTACTGGGCTCACTTTGGCTAGTCAATGTTAAAAGTCAACCTAGTTTAGTTTGTTATGAAGGTCTAATTGATTTTTTTTTTGTAAATTCAGGGAACAGTATTATACTAACGATATGAAAATGCTGTGACTGAATGGGTTGGATCGTATGTCTGCATAAATTTGATTAGGATGTGGAGTTGGAGCAACAGGCTGGACCGGTACACACTCAAAACCCGAGCCTAGACAGTCTGGTCCATGGACAACCCGGGGCAGTCTAACATTTTGTAAAAGCAGATAATGGGTCAGGCATCACTGACCTGGCCAAGATTCATTTTGGTCTGGGTTAACCGGCTGGCTGGACCACATTGAGATCCGAAGTCTCGGGCTAAGCCTGGCCCCAAACAGGTGGGGCCATAAGCCACCCGTAGTTCAGATCATGGATCCAAATACAGATAGGTCTTTTAAGCTGAATCCAAATCTAAATGTGAACTGAATCAAATGAAGTGTGAATAATTTGCACGGTACTATCGAATCTGGTAAAAGTAGATGGAGGGCATCCATATGATACATGTGAAACATAGAAATAATGGATTTGGATCCGAATACAAGGCCAATTAAAATGAATCCGAGCCTGAACTGAAGAGTGTCCATATAAATCTGAATCAGAGTCAGAAACCCATTCAGATTCTATTTAATGGTCCATTTTTTCAAAATAATGTGTCAGACAGTGTTGTGAGAGGCGTACGCCTCAGTACCTGAAGCGTACGCCTCAGAGGCGAGGCGCACGCTCAAGGTACTGAGGCGTTGCTGTGATGCGCAAATTGCCCCTCATCACAGTTCCCCGGTTACAAATTCCCCGGTGGTGAACTTCGCCGTTGGCTGCTCAGTCTTCTCCGACCACCGGAAGCGGCCCCCCCTAGCTTCCGTACCAGCTGGGCGCGTGGTCCTTCTCCTACTTCCTCCCCTCCTACCGCTTCACTTCCAGTCCAGTTGTGAGAGGCGTACGCCTCAGTACCTGAGGCGTACGCCTCAGAGGCGAAGCGCAGGCTCAACGCCTCGCTTCGCCTCATCGCATTTAACAACCTTGGTGTCAGATATGAATCGTAAGTTTGACCAGACCCGATCCATTTGCACCCAGAATGTACAGCAACCTATTAATAAAAGCAGTTATACCCTCTGCTCATTTGGTAGGGGCAACTTGAGAATATCACCAAGTTGAGATGTCACAAGTTCGAAATCCATGGGATGCATTCCTCGCCGCAAGGTCAAGATTGGATGTATTCTCCAAGGGGCAAGTGGACCTAAACGCTTTTCCATTCTAAGGCTGATGATGGCTAGGGGTGCAAATGGGTCATACTGGGGACGGATCTTTTCAGATCTGAATCCAAATGTAAATTGTGGATCTGAATCTGAATCAGATCCAAGGATGTAAGGTGATATCCAAATCCGAAATACTGTATTTGGAAAAAAATTGAACAAAAACAAGCTATTTACATATAAAAATGTAATTGGAACATATTTTAAATGGGATCAATTTTAGATCCGAACTTAAAATGATGATCCGAATCCTCCGAAAGTAATCTGATTGAACTTATACAAATCTGATCCAAATGTACATCCGGATCTTAATTAAAGCATCCATATCCCAAAAAACATGTCACTTGGTCGGGTATCTGACCATAGACTTATAAGCTGACAACAATAAATATGTAAAGGTCAAAAGCAAAAATATACAAAAAAAAAAAAGCAAACAGCTTCGTTTGGCCACATATGCAATTAATTGCATGGTCAGATGAAAATTCCAAGTTTAACACAAAAAGGAGCTGCAACATTACATGTGCCAAATGAACATTTTTCTCAACCTGACTTCACTTTAGCATTCATTGTTAATGGGTATGTCAATGGGTCGTATCTGGGTCAGTATCTTATTAAAATGGAATCCATTTAACCGGTTTCGGTAGGGAATATGATAACCAATTGATGATCGGATTCGGATTAAGTATGCAGTTTTAATCCGAATCCAATGAAAATCCAAATCTGAAAATGCGTCATATTAGGTAGTTGGATCCAGGGTCCATATTACAATTTTCCACCTGACTCCAAGCCCGACTCGTGGTTCGATTAGCTCAAATTCAGTCATACCTACATCAAAACCAAATCCGACCTGTTTACATTTGCCCATGAATAACGCATACATGATTGCTTGGGGATGGACATGCCATGCAATGTTGATCCAAATATAGATATACTACATTTATTCAATAACTAACTCGGACTTGGTTATGATAATTTGGTCATACATAGATATTATAAATTGGCAAGTAAAGCTAGTTATAAATGAAGAGGAATGTTATCTCTATGGTCAAGCTGAGCTTCAGCCTTGACTAAGAAACAAGCTGCTCGAGCTTGAACCACATTATTCAAGCTGAAACTCGAGCCAGCTCGAGTAAGGGTTTGAACCACATTATTTAAGCTCAGCTTGGGCGAGACTCAATCAAGTGCAAGTAAGGATAGGCTCGGCTTGAGCCAAGTTGAGAACTTGTTTCATTAACTTGAGGAGGCGGTATTCAAACCTGCAATCTCTTAATTAAGTGCTGAACACTCGTCCCCTGTTTGTTAAGGTAGGGTTTAGTTTTGCCTGTTTCTCATACAACCAAACATGTATATATATATATATATATATATATATATATATATATATATATATATATATATATATATATATATATATACACACACACACGTGTCATGCTAGCTTAATCAAGCTTATGGAGTTACTTGATCAAGCTTGGCTTGTTTACGGTGACAATTGCGAACTTAGTTGTGGAGCCTGATTCATAGTTTTTACTCTTTCAGAAGGGGGGTTCGAGGGTTCTCTTTCAGCGTGAGTCTTGCGCTGCGATCAGCGGGCAGGAGGGGGTCGGGAGAGTGCCCCTGGCGGGGGGTTATAGGGGGGCAACGCACCTCGCCCCCATGAAGAAATTTTTTCTTGAGCTTATGTTTGAGACCCAATTTTTTATAGATCAAACCTGATTTGGTTAGAGTTAGGGTTGTCGCCCTTGCTTTGTATAAATTCTTTTTTTTCTTTTTTCTCTTGTAACAATCATAAAAGAGCAATAAGATTTCTCTCTGAGTGACCTTGGTTTTTTATTCTCTCTCAAATTTAAGGAAAGGTTTTTTCATGTAAATCTATGTGTTCTTCTTGTGTTTTGTTTGATCATTCTTGTTCATTGTTTCTTGCTCGCAGTTTTTCTAACAAATTGGGCTACAACTTATGTTAGGAAAGTTTTAAAATTGATGATTTCTTTCCCCCAAAAGTGTTTTAAAAAGTTTAGTCCCATATCTAAGAGAAATCAGTTTTTCTAGTGGTTTAAATACAGACTTTGTTCTCTATTCTTTACTTTGGTAAGCCTTGTGTCCATGGGTGGCTTGCGGACGTTGCTGCGTATCGTGCAGCAACGGACGCGCCGTTCGCGCGCGTGCGCAAGGGCGCTTGAGGCGCAATGTGGCGTTTTGATGGCGCGTGCGTGCGCAAGGGCATATGAGGCGCAAATATCCGTTTTGATTTTTCGGTTTTGAGATATCTGACCGTTTGAAAAGTTTTAATATCATTTATATTGAGTTTAAGGCGCTTTGTGACTGTTGGACGGTTTTGGAGGCCTTTGATTAACAGTCAAAGGTGGGTGAGTTCAGGTACCTTTTCGTTATTTTCAAACCGCCAGATTTATGGCCATTAATCTCATTTATCGCAAAACGTTTTGGCCTCTCTATAAGTCTATAAATTCTTCTATTTTCGTCTTTTGAAGATCATCAGAATCTCTAACTCTCCAGTTTTCTCCTTTTTTTCTTCTCGGTTTGGCTTGCAGAGTTCATGTGTGGGAGAAGTCATCTGTTCTTGCGAAACAGTGACTCTCTTGAGGTTCAAGCCTAGTTGTATCCTGGGAACTCAGTCGTAACAAACCTTTTTTCGCATCTTCGGAATTTTCGGAGTGAGGCGATTGAAGTTCTAAATATAGTGATCTTAAGAACGTGCCTCTAGGCTTGAAATCTTTTTTCAGAAATCCAATTTTCACCAGGTTGGTATAACAACTTATTCATTGGGCTTTAACCGGTTACTACACTGGCTGGGCCAAGGTAAAAAAATCTCGGGTCATAGCAAGCAGGGCCACACTGGCCCACCAGCAGCCCAACAGGTTGCCCACCCCGTAATCACATCCGATGCCAAGGAACCAGTATGGTTATATTTGGAACCCGGCCCCACACACAATTCCTTGATTTCCGTGGTGGCTTTGTATTTGAGGCTTGATGTTCAAATTGTTATCCTGTTCATTTGCATTTCGTTGGAAGCTCTTTTGTCCTCCTTAGCTGTCCCGTTGCATCTGCCTGGAAGCTTCCTCCTTCCCGATTCTTCCAGAATAATCGCCGAGCAACATCATTGCCACGGGGGTCACCGATAGCAGCCGGTTGACCTTCAAGGTAACGTGTTACCCAAGCCTCTGGCCCTTCTACATAGGGTGTCAACGGATCGGGTATGACCCAAACCTGACCCGTACTGGATCCTATAGGGTCACTCCGTCGACGTTTGGTTACGATCGGATTAACTATCCGTAAAGTCCGATTATTAAATGGCTCGGGTATAGCCTATGAGATTTTATACTAAATCGGGTGTCCGACCCAAGTTTTGATTAAGATCTGTAATTTTTCAATGTAAAAAGCTTAAAAAATATCATTTTACCGGGTATGAACCAGGTCTGGTGGGATACGGGTTTGAACCCACCCATTCTAGCATGGGTCTAACTCATTGACATCCCTATCCTCTAAGGATGGACATCGGACTGGGTGTACCTAACCCTATATGAGTCACGCCCCGGCTGCAGATTGCAAGCCCGGACCGATAATAGTTGTACTCAGCCCAGTTTGACTACTAATCGGGTTCGTTAACTGGGCCCGACCCAAATAAGAAATGAGTTTAACACGAACACGAACACGATCACAAACACGCGTCTTCATATGTAGATTTTATTATAATAAAATATAATAATAAAAGAAAATGTGTTAAAACCGAATGCTCATGGGCTTCCATAAAGTATCAGACACCATGAGAGAGTTGAGTTTTCTAAAGTTTCATCGTTGTAACCATGGTTGAATCACACATAATAGAATTTTTCAGGATGCTGGTTTTCATATGACCCTTCATTAGGAAAGGCCAGATTATATATATATATATATATATATATATATTTCAATTTGATGCACCGACTCCATAGAGACAATGACCCAGCAACTAAGTGTCATGTTCATTAATGTTATTATTTAGTATGTATACTTGATAGCATTGCTTTTGTTCTTGTTATTTATTGAGAAGGCATTTGGAGTCAGCTATTGAAAAGCAAGAACCTGAAAAAAAAAGGCCAAGGATAAGGTTGGGTTTTCTATTTTCAACTGTAGTTATTATCCTTTTAGATTTACGTCTCTACCACATAAATATGTAGGACTCAAGATAGGGTTTGGTGTGTAAGGTTTGGGAGGACCAAAATCATGTGGGTCAACATGTGATTGTCTTTATCAGGGAACCCTGCCAAAGGAATTAGTGTCCAATACTCCAACCAATATGAATATTATCTGTTGCCATTTCTTCACAGTGTTATGTTTCATCTTTTCATTTTTTTTATAAAACAAGAAAAAATGCCTTCAAAGTGTGCAATGTGATTGCACCTGATCTACCCTCCAGTCTTGCTGCCCACCAAAGAGCATATAGTATCATCCCTTTCATTCTTAAGAACTTGGTTATTTTTTTATGATGATTTGAGGCCATCTGTGTCCATTTGTTTGTTTCCTTGAGATAGGTACAACACAATGAATGTCAATCAACTGTATATTTTAATGATTTTTTTATTAACCTTTAAATATTTTAGTGAGGTGTAGTTCACTGTATCATGTGGGAGATAAGAACCAATATTAGATATTCTTATGACGTATGAGGGGTTGCTATCTTCAAGAGGGTTAATGTTCCTTCCCTCAAAGTGTTGTTGACATTAATAAAAAACTCCATATACAAATAACAGCTGTTGTCTTATTAAGCTCCATTAAGATATGAGCAACCAAGAGTGTCAACATAAAAAAAAATCAACAAATTATGATAAGTCATTTTGTAGAATTGTATAGAAAGGCACCATAGTTTGAAATTTGTGTGCCTTATGTCACAATGATTCTCCCATTAGAAAAAAATTTGTTATTGGTGCAACTTGACACATGATGCGGTTTGGACGCTTGAGTTTAATTTTTTTTTTGAAAAAACAGGACATGATTTCAAGGACTTTTTATTGTTAAATTATTTTAAAACTATTTGTTGGCATTTAATATATAAATAGTTTTATTAAGATATTATTAAAATAATTAAAATCTACTTTAAATATTTCAATAATGTTCGTGCATGTCAGTGCTAGTGTCAATGTATCATAGATTGTGCAGTCATGTCAACAGAGAAAAATGGTATCCCTATGACATAGTGTACTTGGGCCTAAACTCTAGTGGTACGTTGAATAATAACGTCTGCCTAACCCTAGCTTGACTTAAAAAAAAAAGTACATGAGCCTATAACAGTCATTGGACTTTGATCTACGAACCACTTCTTTGGTCGCTAAAGAACCTTAATGTTTATTGAGATGGAGACACTATATCTATATGTTTACCAAAATGAGGCCATTCTTACGCAATGGGGGCACCAGTACGGGTATGAGTACGAGTTTGTAACAAAATATTGATTCGATATTAGTTTGTTGACACCCAAAATTTTAGGGTTCTCAAACCAACATCATTAGTTGGTTTCCTGCACATAATCATGCCATGTCTCATAGAGAGCCAAAATTTATTTGTTCACACTCATCGTGATTTAGGGAGGGTTCAAAGTATTTCAGGTTATTCAGCCACATACTGATCATTCCAAACCCAATCAAGCTCACTCAAATATTTTTAAATGATATTTTTTAAAATCCTATTTGATAAAATGCATTTCAAAAAATATTTTTAAAGGTTTTGGAGTTTTCAAGTTTCTTTAAAAAAAAAATTGTGTTTTTTACCAAACTTTGACAAATTAGACCCATGAGGTGTGGCATAGTGGAGCCTAGATCGTTTGACAAGTAGTCTAAGTTCAAATACCATGAGCGTCACACCCCTGCATAAGTTGAAGCTTGTCGACTCCCTGGGGTCGAGGGGTAAGCCCTCAGAGTTTTACGCTGACATGGGCAGAGATCGTAGCAAGGCAGACAGAGCGAGTATGGCTAGGTCTATGCAATTTGAGCAGTTTTTCTAAGTAAACAAAAACTTTGACAAATAAAATATCATCCTCAACCTCTTTCAACCTAAAGTAGAGGTTTATAATTTTTCAACCAACCAAAAATCGCTTTGAAGTAACATTAGAGTGAAAAGTTATAGCCATAACATGTTTTTGATTTCGAAAACAACTTGTTTGAAAAATAAGATGCATTTTGAGGGCATCTTTGATATTTTAAATAAGTTTTGAGCCCAATAAAACGATTGTATTTGAGGATGTTAGCTTTTCAACATATTAAACATATTGACAAATGACCTTATAAAATCTTGAGATATAGGTATTTTCTCCTAATATGTTATAATGGATCTAGATTGATTTGGGTTTTTGATCTGAACGAGATCCATATTTAAATCCATTAGATCAACACCATTCAACCCAACTCGCACCAATCTAACATGGACAATGTATGATTTTGGATCAAGTTTGACTTGATCCGAATCCATATCCATTAGATCAATGCAAGTTAACCCAACTAGGGCCGACCTACATGGATCATATCCGAGCGAGGATAAACATAACTTGATCTGGATCCATATCCAATGGATCAACGCTAGTTAACCCAACTCCTGCCAACCTATTTGAATCAAGATCTGGTATGGACCTGATCCGATCCAAGTGGCCCAAACTGAGTAAGGGTCAATGCTAGTTAGGCCCAGGTCAATGCCAGTGGCCCTAATCGGTGCTAACCTCATTGGGTCCAAACTAGATCTAGATCCAACCTGGTTGGAGGGGTCAATGCTAGTGGGGCCCACTCACATCGACCCAGGTCAATGCTAATGCTTCCAACCGGTGCCAACCACTCTAGATATTAAATGGATGCAGATCAAACTTGATCCAAACCAACCCATTATTCATGGGCCAACACCAATGTTACCAACTAGTGTCACCTAAGTCAACGCCAGGCTTTCACTGTCACCGACCTAGACCAACGCTAGCGTCAACCCGATTGAGGTTTTGCTTGGCAGAAAGCCTATAAATAAAGAGCAGGTTGTATGTTACCCCCTGAACACGGGGACGCGTGTTCAGGGGTCCGAATGAGTGCCACGTGGCACTCATTCGGCTGGTTGTGTACGGAGGAAGGAATATTGCAAAACCCAAGATCTTCCTTCATACATAACCAGCCGAATGAGTGCCACGTGGCACTCATTCGGACCCCTGAACACGCGGCCCCATGTTCCAGGGGGAACATACACCACCCTCTCCTATAAATACCACCCTTAAGGCTCATTTTTACATATCTCAAGCTTTTTGCAAGCTCTCCACTTGAGTGTGTGTGCTTGAGTGAAGAATTGAGAGCATCCACCTTCTTCGTTCTCTTGTTTCTCTTGAGAGAAAAATAGGAGGTAAATTTTTTAACTTTCTCTTTAGGTTTGGTAGTTTTTCTAGGTCTTAGGCTATATTTCTTGTTTAGTTGGCCACCAAGCTTGAGAAATATGATAAAGTACTTGACACCAGGATAGTTTATTGATTTTACCTTGTCCCGCTTAGATTTTTTTTCACATTTCTTGTAAGAAAATTCTAAGTTTCCTATGATGGTGCCCTTTTCACATAAGATCCCGGTCAGAGAGAGGTATTATTCTACTAGATTTTCGGTTTATAATTGGGTAAAGAGACTCCGCCAACACATGAGCAAGGACTAGTTCTCACCAAAAGCCTGAGTCTCTCATTCTCCCTTCACTACAACAAAGCAGTAGCTTAGCGACGACCACATTCCGTCGCTAATCCGTCGCTAATCCGTCGCTAATCATGTTAGCGACGGATTAGCGACAACGCGGCGACAGTATGCTTACGTCGCGAATATTTCGACGCTAACTGGCGACGGAATAATTCCGTCGCCAAGTCCGTCGCTAATTGCGACGGAATAACGAGCGCTATATTCCGTCGCCAATCCGCCGGTACTAAACGGCGACCACGGCGTGGCGACGGATTTAATTCCGTCGCTAAGCCGTCGCTAGATTAATATGAATAGCGACGGAATCATCCGTCGCTAATCCGTCGCAAAAACGAAAAAAAATCAAAAAAAATTTATTTAAAAATTAATTACCGAGAACTGTACAATTTATATTTCCTGTACAATTTATATTTCCTGTAAATAAAAAACAAACCACACAAAAAAATTCATATAACAAGTATCTATAATAATTAATCGTTCCACCTTAAAACTAAGAAGTTTAATTATTTACAATTCAACAATTACAATTAGGAAAAATAAAAAAAATAGAACTTCTTCAACACAGTCCTCTAATCATCGCCAAGATTTTGTGCGTCTTCTTGTTCATTGTCTTTATCTGTCCCTTCAGCTCCACTACCCTGATTATCGCTAGCAGCCTACACAAGAAAAGAACAGTCAGTATTGATAAACAAAATATAATGAAATAAATTACACACTATATGTGATTCTATCATGTGCTCATGTGTGATCTAAGGCAATAAAAAAACTCTATATGTGATTCTATCATGCTCATATGTGTGCTAAGGCAGTCAAAAAATTGAATATGTGATTATAGCATGTTCATATGTGTTCTAAGGCATATAAAAAAACTCTATATGTGATTCTACCATGCTCAGATGTGCTTTAAGGCAGGCAAAAAACTATATATGTGATTCGATCATGCTCGTATGTGTGCTAAGGCAGTAAAAAAATTGAATATGTGAATATAGCATGCTCATATGTGCTCTAAGGCAGGCAAAGCCAAAAATTTTATATGTGATTCTATCATAAATGATATATAACATGTTCATATGTGTTCTAAGGCAGTTAAAAAACTCTATATGTTATTATAGCATGTTCATATGTGTGCTAAGGCAGTCAAAAAACAGAATATGTGATTATAATATGCTCATATGTGTTCTTAGGCAGTAAAAAAACTGAATATGTGATTATAGCATGCTTATGTGTTCTAATGCAATCAAAAAAACTTTATATGTGATTCTATCATGCTCATATGTGCTCTAAGACAGACAAAAAGTTAAATATATATATATATATATATGTGATTCTATCATGCTCATATGTGTGCTAAGGCAGTAAAAAAATTGAATATGTGATTATAGCATGTTCATATGTGTTCTAAGGCATCTAGAAAAACTCTATATGTGATTCTACCATGCTCAGATGTGCTTTAAGACAGTAAAAAAAACTATATATGTGATTATACCTGAGAGGGACCTGGAATCGAAGATCCCCTATCCTGAACAGCGGCCTTGATCTCATTTCGGAGAAAGGGGGCGACGGTGTATTGGAAGTAGTTATTCAGTGATTCATTAATGATCTCGCGTATATCATCACCGGAAAGAATAGTCGGCTGCTTGGAGCTTATGTCGGCGCAAGAAGTTGGTGAGCCGTAACTGGAAGAACCAATAACTGGTGAAGTGTTCATATTACTCCCAAACCAGAACACGCGACCTTTTTTGGGTTCACCTGCTGCAGTCACCCATGCTGTAGGATCAAATGATGGATGCTGAGTAGCGTCTTCGCCATATCGCTCTACCATTTGTTGCTCATATGCCTCCTACAAAATAATGTTTAAAGTATTCATTAATAATTAATGATAACATTATGATGACTTGCATATATATTGCAATGATTATTAATAGAATTAATACATACCGTTGTCGTTCTCGCCTTCTCTGATACGAAGACTCCCGTGGTCTTCCGTTTATGTGTTTCTACAAACACATCCTTATATGGTACACTGCCTCCTTTTTCTGCTTCCTGCGAAGTTAAATGACAAAAGATTTAGTACACAAATTTGCAACAATACTTATAAAATTAATATTATATATTGATGAGTTACCATTTTCTTTAGGTGGCTCCCAAATGTCTTAGATCCACCTGTGTGTAGATGGGCTTCGGGCATCTTCGATCGATTTTGTGAAGCCTTCGCAGAGCGATTTTTAAATGCATCTCCCGCCCACATATCGCATATTTCATCCCAGTAATCTCTCCTGATAGTAATAGGACCATGGCCCTTCCACAGTAATGGATCATCTACTACGCCAGATGCTTTTTTTGCTGCAGTCTTCATAGTGTGCAGCATGTCTGCAAATCGATTGGCAGCCACCTTCTGCCACACCTTCCTTGCATCATTTTCTTCCACCGTAGTTGCAAAGCGATTCGAAGCCTACAAATATTTTCAGAAAGTTAGTAGACATTGCTTAAATAAATTAAATATGAAACACATTAACTATGAGGAACAACTGTATACCATGAATGAGGACCACAATCTGTCTAATACCTCCTTTGGGTATTCTTTCCATTGAGCAACTGGTCCTGGTAGATGTTGAAGAAGTGAATTCCTAATCTCCCGTACTACTTCTTGTGGCTCAAACCTCGTGCTGCACATGAATTGTTACACAGTAAATATCAATATAAAATATTTAAAAGATATGCAATAATTGAAAACAAAATACTTACGGTCGATTATCGATATACACTATTCGAATGAGTCTTCTTGTGCCAGCCTGAGAAGACCCTGTTTCCTGTGTTGGCTGTTGACTTGTGCGATCAACTGGTGTAGGTGGGTCGTGTACAGGCGCAACATCATCTGTAAAAAAATACACACCAAGTTCTCAGAATGTGCATTTGAACTAATCAAGCATCTAATTAGTTATATGATATACCTATCACAGGAGCCCGTGAAGATGAAGGTTGAGCCTGGCTACTACTGGATGAGCGACCACTATAACCTCCACGAACCATATTCTAACAAATAACATATGTCATACAATACATTCAAATAATTCACATCAAGTATTACAATGCATTCAAGTCATTCACATCAAGCATTGCAATGCATTCAAATAATTCAAATCATTGACATCAAGTATTGCACTAATTCAAATCATTCGTTAATTGCATAAATTATAATACATTCAGATAATTGAAATCATTCACATCAAGTATTACAATGCATTCGAATCATTCGTATCAAGTATTACAATACATTGAAATAAAATTTTTAATCATTCACACCAAGTATTGCAATACAACTCACATCAAGTATTACAATGCATTTAAATAGAGGTTTGTAGTATAAGATTTTGCTCACTAGCTTGAGAATTCTTCCTCGTCACTAGTTTGACTTTCTTCTTTTTCTTTTTCTTCTTCTTCTTCTTCTTCTTCTTCTTCTTCTTCTTCATTGTTTGCCCATCCACTTGGTACATCATTTGGATCACATTCCTCTATGAATGTTTCATCAGCCAATGGAGATATGACATGCATATCATGCGCAACATCGTGACCATAAGCGAAGTCACAGACATCATCTGATTGATAGTAATCACTGTCTTCAGCTAACTCATCTTCTTGTAACTGATCATACTCGGGGTATAGTTTGGATTTCACCTTGCAAACTGCCCACCATTCATTTCTATCTGACTTTTTTATACTCGGATATGAAGTATAATAAACTTGTTGAGCTTGCGAGGCTAATATGAATGGTTCATATGTTCCAAACCTGGATTTATGATTCACCTCCACAATGCCTGAAGCTTTGTCGAGTCTTGTTGCAGTTGGATCAAACCAATGACACTTGAATACCGTAACCCTGTTATTCATGCATAAGTAAGTCAACTCCATTATTTCCTCTATAACACCGTAGTAATCATGTTCATTTTCACCGTAGCTGCTACCCTTGACACACACGCCACTATTTATCGTTGATTTGTTTATACCGTAGTCTTTTGTATGGAATCGATAACCATTTACGATATACCCGTTGTAGCATTGCACAACTGTGGGATCTACCGTACTGACACTTGCCGTTGCAAATTCAATAAAACTGTCGACACCATCCATATATTCATGCGATAACTCATTGTCCACTATCCTACGGTACATCCATTCACGGTTTGCAGTCATTCTGTCGTATGATGTTATGAATAGTATCCTAACCAGTTAAAAGAGAACCATCAGAATACTATGATGAAGAAAATATCAAATTTATCATGCAATATATGATGTCATACAATCACAAGAATTATGATGCATGCATTGATAACTTAATATTTTCATGTGCAAACTATTCATGACACGATACATTCATTTGAAGCATGCTTTCAGTATACAATTTCACATGGAAGACATAATCAAATTGAAAGTAACTACATGTAAGCATGGATACAATCACATCAAACATTGCAATACATCGAAATAATTCATATCAAACAAATATCAAACATGTACCTGCAGCAAACACACTTCAATATCCCACTAACTACTACCATGCATAGCATGGACTCCGTACTCCAAAAATAAGAACACTTCCATATTCATACATTAAAATCATGCTCAGCATGATCTCCGAACTCCAACAAAGTAGTCCTAGATATCAACAACTAAGTGAGTGTGTGAACAATAAAGTGTTATATTCAATAAATTAAATAACATGTGATGCGCTTGCATCACTTACTCACCACGGGTATTTACCCGATTTGCATTGTTTTTGTCACTTACTTACCACGGGTGGCGGGGCACAAGCGAGTTCTGTTGAGAAATCTGCAAAAAAAAATGATGTTTTAAAATGAAGTCACCATGAAATTATTCGACCATATTAAATCATAAAACCTTAAAATACAAGAAAATAAATTATAAATAAACCAAAACATCATAAACTATAAGAAAAATAAACCATAAAATTAAATAAAAAAGCCACAATTTAAACCTTAATCAAACAAGGAAAAAACCTGCCCAAATCAAATACAAAAAAATCCTTAATCAAATTAACTAAAAAGTATTAATTAAAAAAATGTGATTTAAATCCCTAATTATAGAAAATAAAAATAAAAACTCTAAATAAATAAAAAAAACCTAATCAAATTAACTATAAAAGCCTTAATTAAAAAAATTTGATTTAAAGTCCTAACCAAATTAACTAAAAATCCTTAATTAAAAAAATTATGATTCAAATCCCTAATCATAGAAAATAAAAATAAAAGCTCTAATCAAATCCAAGAAAACCCTAATCAAATTAACTATAAAATGCCCTAATTTTTAAATTTTGATTCAAAGCCCTAATAAAACAAAATCAAATAAAAAACCCTAATTAAATTAACTACAAATAGCCTTAATTTAAGAAATTTGATTCAATTGCTTAATAAATGAAAATCAAAATAAAAAATCCTAATCAATGAAAATCAAAGAAAACTAAACAATAAAAATAAAATAAAAACCCTAATTTCTGAAAAAAGAAAAAAGAGAGCAAGAAACCAGGGGGTCGACCCCCGGCCGGACACGGCAGGGGGTCGACCCCCGGCCGGACATCAAAAGGGGTTGACCCCCTGCCGGACAAGGCAGGGGGTTGACCCCTGGCCGGACACGGTAGGGGGTCGACCCCGGCCGGACAAGGCAGGGGGTTGACCCCCTGCCGGGGTTGACCCCCTGCCGGACACGGCGGGGGGTCGACCCCCGGCCGGACATGGCGGGGGGTCGACCCCCCCCCCCCCCCCCCCCCCCCGGCCGGACACGGCAGGGGGTCGACCCCCTACCAGGGTTGACCCCCGGCCGGACACGGCAGGGGGTCGACCCCCGGCCGGACACGGCAGAGGGTCGACCACCTACCGGGGTCGACCGCCTGGCAGAGTCGACCCCCTGCCGGAAAACGCAGGGGGTCGACCTCCAATCCATTTAAGGTGAAATACATACCTGCGGTTGCTCCGGGCAGCGACGGCGACAGCGGAAGGTTGACGGAGATCGACTTTCGGCGAACGGTGGGGGCCGGCAGAGAGGTCGACGGGATGTATAGGGCGGCCGAAGGAAGAGGGCGGCAGGAGGGAGAGGGCGGCGGGCGGGAGCAGCGAAAGGAGAAAGGAAAAAAAGGGCTGGGATTAGGGGTAATGCGACATTTAGCGACGGATTAATTCCGTCGCTAAGCCATCGTAATTCAAAAAACAAAAAAGGCGACAGAAAATATTTCGTCGCCTAGGCCGTCGCTATGTTGCGACGGAATTTTAGCCGTCGCAATTCCGTCGCTAACTGTCGTATTTATTGCGACAAAATATTCTCTCGCACAATCCGTCGCTAAGTAGCGACGGATTTTGCGAGGGAATATAATCTGTCGCTAGTTTCGTAAAATTCTACAAATATAGCGATGGATTCATTTCTCTCGTTAATCCGTCGCTAAGTAGCGACGATATAACTCCGTCGCTAAATTCCGTCGCTAATCAACTATTTTTTTGTAGTGCTTCTTAATTATTCATTTTCTCATGAATTTCTTTTCCCAAATCACTTGCACTAAGTTGGAGACACTTGTTCTTGTTTTGTTTGAGCCTTGGGTGGGTCCACCACTCTAAGCTTACTTACATGTATTTATATTTGAAGATGCTTTAAATGATCACTTTTTCAGGAAAATCTTAACCTTAGTTGAGTTATCCAAACGAGGACCTCACATTTCTTGAAAAGAAAACAGGTTTCCAAAGACATTTTTAAAAATCTCTTTTCTAAGGTAGGATTTCAGTTCTACACCGTTTTGTTGACATTGTTACAAGTTTCTACAAAAGTGATACGAATTTCTAAAAATTACGTCTCGTAATCTACTTTTCATGATATATAAAAATAAGATAATAAGAGTTAGAAACTATGAGTAGCTGACTAATGCCATTTTTTTAGATATAGCTAGTGGCATATGTTTCAATGTCTACAATCACTAAAAGAATAAATGCATCTCTATGATTGCACAAGTAATTCTAATATTCATATATCAAATCATGATTTTAGCATTTTTTAGAATAAAAAAATTAGTTTCCCAAGAATTACAAAACCAAGTAGGCACCAAGGTTGTTCAAGCTTTATAACCCCATGCAAGACATGAATGCACGAGGGCACTAGGAAACTACAACATAACTGCGATTCATTGCTCGCAATCAAGGCCTTAGTCCTACCCGTTTTGTGCGTATACCTCAATAGAACTAGTAATTTGTCTAGTTTTGATCAATTTTGGATTAACTTAATTATAGCCACATGGCCAAGGAAAATATTGCAATAATCTAAATAAAAAAATTGATTTTTAGGAAATCTCAAGAAAATATCAATATATTTGAATTCAAAAAGTAGATAAAAAAATTAGAAAAAACACAATATATATATATATATATATATATATATATATATATATATATATATATATATATATATATATATCACATTTTTAAGGAATGGGTCGGCGTTCACCCTTATGCTTTTGAAATTTCAAAAGTTACATTTTGGAAACTTTTAATTCCCAAACTCAAAAGAGTACACTTCTCAAGTTAAGCTATATGAAAAAAGAAAAATACCATTTTAAAAAAATAAGCATTTTCCAAATCAAATTATTAAACATGATTTTCAATTAAAAAAGAACATTTGAATAATCACTTTCAGAAACTAAGGATGGCAGTGGGGCGGGGCGGGGGACAAGGTCTCCACCCCCGCCCCGCCTCAAGATTAGAACCTCCATCCCCAGCAGGGATGGATTTTAACCTCCACCCCTGCCTTCATCCCCATTTCATGTCCTCCATCCCCGGTTCAAACAGGGATCAGGTGGGGCGGGGCGGGGCGGGGATGAGGCGGGGAAAAGTGGCAGGGACGGGGCGGGGCGGGGCAGGGAAAAGGGTACGTCCATCCCCGCCTCCATCCCCGTTTCATACCCTTCATCCCCGGTCCAAACGGGGCGAGGCGGGGCGGGGGCCCTCTTTCCCCCGGTCCACTGCCATCCCTATCAGAAACTAGTTCCTTTTAACCTTTACTAAATATATTCTTCATAAGGTGGAATAAGATAGCTGGACTTATTGGAGTTGCTGTATGGTAACTGAGGGATCTAGAGTTCAAATCCCATTGGAGGCAGCCCTAATTTAACAATTCCAAGAAAAAAAAACTCTGCCCCACTTCCTCATGATATAATTACTCTTCCATGTCTTCCTGATGCATGCTTAGATCACCTTAAGTAACATTTCTTTAATTCTTAATTTCCTCCTAAATGATGTTATCCCTAGTTCCAACATATTCATTCCTTTTATTGTTGATTGTGGCCATCCTGGTCTTCACACCTGCCTCAAAATTCACGTCATAATTGCTCTCTCTCTCTCTCTCTCTCATGCACATTCGAGTGAAGTGCGCTCGGGACTTACTGGATCCATGTGAATCTATTTTTGGTTATGTAGATATATTTGGATATTTTTATTTTAGTTAGCTGTTGGATCCAATTAGAAATGTTCTTTTATAAATAGTCATTGTATAAACTGAATTTACGGTCGTCATCATGCCGGCAGCTTAAAACTCCGAGGCTAGGACCCCTGCTCCCGAGGCCTATGCTATACATTGGCCTGCGTCGAGGGGCGATGCCCATGAAAACCGAACATTGACTGCCTGTCAAGCAGCCAAGGCCCCACCCCACTATGCTTAGGGTGACAAAATCTGACCTGACCTGCCAACCCGCTTCTTAGCCGGGTTTGGGTTTGACTTAAACGGTTTCGTGTCGTAAACGGGTCAACCCGCCTAACCCATTTATTAAACGGGTTGGGTTCGTGTTAGGGGTATGCCAACCCGGCTGACCCGTTTAATAAACGGGTAAGGCAGGCGGATCAACCCGTTTACCCGAACCCAACCCCTGACCCGCTCGCCAACCCATTTACCCGACCCCAACCCGCCCGCCAGCCCGTTTACCCGAACCCGACCCATCAACCCGCCCGCCAACCCGTCTACCGGAACCTGACCCGTATACCCGACCCGACCCGACCCGTTTAATAAACGGGTTGGGTTCGTGTTGAGGTATGCTGACCCACCAACCCGCCGACCCGACCCGCCAACCCAACCCGATTGCCACCCTTATTCCCATGTAAGAGGTATGAACCAATATTGTCAGATTCAGACCTGTATCGTTTGGCCAACGATTTCCAGCCAACGATTCAGGTGGCTGATACAGATTCTCAAGTGAATTGTTCTGAATCGGCTAAAAAATAATTAAAATATATTACATGTCAATCAAAATGTGACACAAAGCCATTAAAATAATCTTAAAAATTAATTTTAATTGATTTTTTATATTTATTAAAAAATAATCAATTTAAGTCAGTATTGTATCAATTTTCTGGCGATACAATAAGTATCGGCTAATTCAGGCGGATCCGCACCGGTACTGACAACACTGGTATGAACCCGTTTTGATCGAAAAGCTGTTTTTTTGTGCATTTATGATGTTGGTCCCATACATTTGTCATAGACATGTTTGTTTCTTTTAGGAGAGAATAATAAATCATTAAGAAACAGTGAAAAAACAAAGTTTTCATAGGGTGATGACGCCACAGGTATACCAAAAGAAACCAACAATTTTCATTATAGGAACTCAAAGGAAAGTGAAATGTTGGTGCGTCACAATTACAATATAAGTCTCCTGTTCCCGATCCATCCAAGGTCCGACCCAGACCATCTATTCGTTGCACTGTTGCTGACTTCCCATTTGATTTTGATGTTGAGATCTTCCAAATTGCTCATTGACTATCTCAATATTCGATCATTCCTCTCAAGCAATAAGACCCTCCACAAGTGATGAGGATCCAAGATCTCCAAATAAACTTTTATCTTTTTCCCCTACAAGTTTAAGGGTCTAGCTATAACATCTCTAAGGAATGCATTTACGTCCTATAAAATGGCGAGGTCGCCTCATGCTTTTTTCATAAAGACCCTCATGTAATGATATTCTTAAAACAGATGAGCAAGTGTTGATAGGGAACAACTCTTTTACCTATAGATGGATCAAAGAAAAAAACATGGAAAAAGCAAAATAAGAAAATAACCACACACAAAAACAAGGATTTTATGTGGTTATGCAAAAACAGACTATGTCGACAACCACACTGCGTCTTATTCTTTTATTGATTGGGATACATAATACAGAGGAGAATGCCGCCTTAAATAGGAAGAGTCTACAAATTTTACAAGGAGTCTAACAGTGTAGTTGAATATAACAAGGAGTCTAAGGTAAAATTAGAAAATTACCTTCTAAAATATTTGTGGATAGTAAATTTTCAGGAGTTTAGGGCTGACTCCCATGCAACCCCCTGCCAACTTATCCTGAAAAGTTGTATCGGCAAAAATTATGAATTTATACCTAAGCAAGAAACAAGCTCCACACTCCAACAATCTCCTACTTGGAGATTTATTTCCTTTTAACAACCATACCTTGTGACTTTTCTCTTCATGCAATCCAGAATCTCGGTGTGATGACTCCAACTACTATTCATGAAGGTCGACTGAGGTTGTGTATGACCTCAGTTTCTCTGCAGTAACTGTCTTGGTCAACATATCTGTCGGGTTTTCTGATCTACGTATCTTCTCAAGTACAGTGCCCCATCAACCAACAAATCATAAATAAAGTGATACTTTATCTGAATCTATTTCATTCTTGTACGAAAATATTAAATTTTTTGCTAGATGAAGTGTGCTTTGACTATAATAGAAATAACATTAATGTTATGCTTTCTACCAAATTATTCTAGAAAATTCTTCAACCAAATCATCTCCTTTTCGGCTTGAGTAATAACAACATATTCAGCTTCAATGGTGGAGAGAGCCTTAATCTTCTGCAACTGAGAGACCCAACTCATAGCAATGTCACCCAAGGTGCAGACATAACTTGTAGTGCTTTTATGATTGTCAACATCACCACCTAAATCCGCATCAATAAAGCCTTGCAAGATCATGTCACCTTTGCCAAAACAAAGTGTCATTTCAATGATACCTCTCAAGTATCAAAGGTTCTATTTCACAACTTTTCAATGTTGCTTTCCTAGATGTCATGTACCTGCTTATAACTTCCACTACTTGATCTATGTTTGGCTTGGTACAAACCATAGCATGTATCAAGCTACCAACTGTTGAAGTATATAGAATTTTGGACACATATTTATAGTCATCATCTAACTTGGGTGACTGTAGTTTCGATAATTTGAAATGACATGCCAAAGGATGTCTGGCCTAATACAAACCATAGCATACATCAAGAAGACAATTGTTGAAGTATATAGAACTTTGGACATATACTCATAGTACTCATCTGACTGGGGTGATTGTACTTTCAATAATTTGAAATGACTTGTCAAATGAGTACTAATGGGTTTTCTATCTTGTATAGAAACATGCTTAACACCCTTTTAATATAATTTGCCCGAGGCAACTTCAAAAAGTCAACTTCTCGATCTTGAGAAATTCTCATCCCAAGTATTTTCTTTGTCACTCCTAAATCTTTCATTGTATATTTCTTCGATAATTATTGTTTTAACTTATCAATCTCTTAAATGTTAAATCCTACAATAAGCATATCATCTACATACAAGAGAAAAATAATATAGCAATCATCAAACCTTAACGTAACAATAATGGTGTAATACCTGCGAATTCGATTCATTTTAACTTTAAATTCAAGCAAAATTTTGGTTAAATTCAAGCAAAATTCAAGCGTTTAAGTTAAACTAAGACTCTAGTTAGGTCCGTTATGGGCCATAGATATCGTAAAAGATCAGATTTTATGATTTCGGTTATGGGTTAGTTCAAAAAATATGATTTTTATAATTGATCGGCTTCCATTTTGGGTTTTTTAACTTAGATAAAGTTCAACATTTGGTTGTTTAAAATTGACTAAGTTGTATTTTGAACTCAAACTAGAATTATTATGAGACCCAGAGAGTCACGCCCAGCCCAATGGGGTGCCATGTGCCAACGTAGTGGCCCACAAGAGTTCATGGATGACCAATGACTTTTATGGATCTTGGATGAGTCATTTTCATATCCAAACCTTAGTATTTGAATCCAATATTGATTTGAACTTTATTTATGGATATGGACTTTTAATTGAAGTATTAGATTGAAAATTAATGTTTAGTACCTGGATCCAACCCAACTGGGATTGGATATGGTCCAAGTTTTTTGGATCTGGATCACTTGGATTGGACCCAAGTAGGACGCCACCTAGGTGGGGCCTACTTTATATTCTAGAGACCTTATGGAAGAAGATCTCTAACTAACTTAATTGGGTTCTAGAGAGAGTGGGATGCCCCCCCCCTTAGTGGACCCCACATTTAGTTAAAGATTGAAATTTTATTTTTGAAAGACTCTTAAGAGATCTAAAGGGTTAAAATTCTTTTAGAGAAAGAATTTTAGTGGAGTTGGAAGACTCACCCAGAGGAGCCTTCTAGGTGGGACATCCCAGCTGGTGGGGCCCACCTCTAGGTAGTTAGAGGTATAGTTCTATCTCTAGAAGAAAAGGGAGACCCAATAGGAGGGGACACCCACCCCCTTATTGTACTTATTTAACCTTTCTCTCTCAATTGAAGTGTATCTCTCTCTCTCTTATTCTTCACATCTCCTTCTTTCTCCTAACCTTAGAGGTGGTCCAAACCTCCATTAGAGACCTGCAACCACCTTTAAGAAGTCCTAAATAATCTCGAAAGGAGGTGTGTGTGGAGAAAAAAGTAAAGGTTTCATTATGAAAAAAGTGTTTTCGATTTATGAGACTTTTACTTACATGGTGTTCGATTTCGGGATGTATTGGCATACCCTCTTTTGGTGCAAAGCTTAGATCTACATGTGATCTATGCCTAGAATCGTCTATGGCTAATAGATCTAGATGAAAATGACTTTCAAAAACCCAAAATGGTGTTTTGGTAAATCAGTTTTGAGAAAGCATTTTTGGAGAAAGCTAGTTTCAAAACCCTAAAAGCAAAAATTGTGGTGAATGTTTAGATCTATATTTTATGGGTTTGTTCATCAAGTATAATGGGTATATGTTGACGTGTTTGGGTGTTTTTTTTTTTTATAAATCATAATGCTGCAAATCTGATTCTTGCCTATAGTTATGTTTAAAATATGCAAAAATCATTTTGTAGAATAGAAAAGGCAAAACTGATTTTTAAAAATTGGTTTAATTATTTGAATTAGATTATTGTGCACATGTTAGTGGATTATGCCATGTTAAAAAAGTGAATAATGATGTTATCATGTTTGCAATGATCTATAATATCATGATTTAATTTATTCATCATGTGATTAGTGCTAAATATGAATTAAAGATTAGGTTTATGTTGTATTATGCTTTACCAATTGAATTTATGAATTTTAAATGGTAGGTCAGCATGAAAAAGGATTAAATATTGTTGTGTATTTACTGTATTCATGTTATAACATCATCTATTGTGGTGAATCATGCTTTAATGTCATATTTAACCTATTGTTTATGATTTCATCAAGAGTTATGATAACCTTGTTCTGTTTTTTTCGTTTGTAAACTGACCAGTTTTTAAAATAATTTTGTTTCTCTTAGAATACTGATTAGAAAGCAATAAATAAAAATATTATGATGTTCTATACATCTGGGGCTTAATTCTAGCATTTATTTTATTTGATTTGAGTTTGTTTTGAGGGAGAAATGCTTGTTGTAATTGAGCATAGTTTTCTGGCTATTGTTATAGGGTTGTTTTGACCAAATATTTTTAAAGTCCCAAAAACCTATTCAAAATAGTTCATTTAAAATCATGAAAAATTTATGATAGATCCAACATATAGTAAAAGATACTGTAAAAGGGATTCTGCAAAAAGAATTATTAGTAAATCCATGAAAAATCATCAAGTTGGGATTTTTTTTAGAAATTACAGAAATTGGTTTGTTATTTTTCCAAAATAGTCTGGAGTTATAGAATTTTTATAATTTCTGTATAGCTGATTTTCTAGATCTGTTTCTTGGGTTATTTTCTAACATATTAAGGCGTACTCAGTAAAAAATAAAAGTCATATATGTTTTCTGTGAATTTTGGTTGATTTTATAAAAATAGGCAAACTGAGGTTTGAATTTACCTCACTTGTTCAATCAAATGCCTAAGTTTTTTTCAGTTGATAATTCATGTTAAGCATTGCATGAACCATAAATTGTGATATTGGAAGCATTATGCAATAAGCACAATGATGCATGATATTGACAAAGTTTAAATGTATATGTGCCATGTGTAAAGGCATTATGAAATGAAATTTGCAATGGAAATACTTTATAATTAAATATATGCATATAATGATACATGATATGCTTTTGTGATAGCATGATCTGAAAGTGTATAAGTTGCATACATAAAGTGAATTGCAAATCAATGTCATGTTTGAGTTGTGCATGCATACACATGATTGATTAGCCTACACTAACTGCATGTTGATTGCATTACTTATATAATTTTTGTGGTAAAGACTAATCAAGCGCATGCATATGGTGTCATGAATATTATTGCATATGAACCAAGAATGTAGTTGCATGTTTGTATTGACACACTTAACAAGAGAGTTAATTAAGAAATCAAAATAAAATTAATTCTCTTTTAGCTTATTGAGAGAGTAAGCATGACACAACTATTGACTATGTGGGGATGTTGTTTAAGCATGAAATGTTGCATTGTCCTCCATCCACATAGTTGGTGTTAGAAGAAATTATCATGATTTGTCTGCGGTGTAGTAGGTAGGACTCATGAGAAAATATTGATATATCAGGTTGTAGGAGTTTGAAAACTTTCATGAATTTACTGTCTCACTCCAGAGATATGACCAATGTTGGGGCATCACGTAGGCTAATAAAACACAATTGCATGAATATACAAGCCTGGGTCGTACCTCCAAACTAGGAGACTCTTTGTTGCACCTACAGATGTGTAATTGACAATTGAAACCAGAATGTGAAATGCATGTAGATAGACCATTGCATGCATCATTTAAGAAAAAAAATGATAATTAAAGATAAAAACCAACTCATGCACGAAGGACTAGCATAATTGAAATAGTAAGTTTATGCATCTTGTATATGTTCGTGCATTCTTGTAAATATTCGTGCATGTGCATGATTTGTTGCATTGTTGCAAATCTTTGCATAAATGAGTGTGCACTAAGTTGTCTTGCTATTATGTTATTTAACATGATTTTATGTTTATCACCTGTTAAGATTTGTGTTATATGATTGATGTGCAAGGTTGTCTTTGAATGTATTTTGATATTGTGCATTTAATGCAAGTAGGTTCTCTCTTACTCAGACTCAAGTTGTTTGACCCTTTTACTTTAATAATTTTTAGGTTCTGAGGAGGCCGAGTGACATTATACCTGCTCAGCTGTCAGTGGACTTTGCTTGCTACCTGTCGAGGTGGTGGTTTTGGTTCCTTGTGTTAGGAAGATTTGGTTTTGGCTTGGACATTTTGTTTGGGGGTAGTTTTGAATTTGAACTATTACGGATGATTTGAACTTTTGTTTAATTCAATTTAATTTATAATGATGTATTTTTATTTATAAAAAAAATCAAGTTATACATCGAGGTCATTACAAATGGTCTATCTGACATCTCATGAATATGTGGTTATACATTAATATATCAAATTTCTTATACTACTATTTAGGGGCTTGCTTTAAACCATACAGGCTTTTATTTAGCTTTCACACAAACTCTTTCATACCCTGCACTACAAGACATTCTCGTTGCACCATATAGATGTATTTTTCTAGATCACCATAAAGAAAAGCAATTTTCACATCTATCTGCTCTGAGTGCAAGTTTTCAGCTACAAAAATACTTAATATAAGCCTGATTGTAGTTAATTTAACCACAGAAGAGAAAATCTCAGTGTAGTCAATGCCTTCCTTATGTTGAAATCCTTTGACAACCAACCTCACTTTGTATCTCTTGTTGTCATCAAGTTCTTCCTTAATTCGATGGACCCATTTGTTATGAAGTGCCCTTTTGCCCCTTGGCAGTTAGGTTAGAATCCATGTTTGATTTGCATGAAATGAATTAATCTCTTCTTCCATGACTACCTTCCACTCGAGAAAATTATTAACCTATATTACTTCACTAAAATATTTTGGCTCACCACCATCAGTCAACAATAAGTAATGCAAAGGGAAATATCACTAAGTAGGTTTAGACACTCTAGATGATCTTCTCATCTTTGACACAGGTTCTGGTTGTGGAATAATATTTTCAAGATTCTTTTGAACTCTCCTTGCTATATCATGCTCAGAGATCTCTTCTAATTCAACTTGCTCACCCTTTCCTGCATTGTCAGATTCTGCAACAAATTTATCTTTATACAAGACATTTTTATTGGATATAACATTTTACCTTCGTATATTTGTATTGTTCTGATATCCCAGAACTGATATCCAAAATTATCATTACCATATTCAATAAAAAAATATCCAAATTCATCATTATCATATCCAATGAAAAAATACTTTCTGAACTTTGGATCCAACTTATCTCTGTCATCATAATCTATATTCACATATGAAACACAACTAAAAACTTTTGAGTGTGATAGATTTACCTATTTGTCTGTCCATGCTCTTTCTAGTAGGTCAAAGTCTAAGGGAACAAAAGATCCTTAGTTGATCAAGTAAGTTGTTGTGCTCACTACTTCAACACAAAATGTTTTGGACAATCCAGCATATATCCTCATGCTTCTGGCTTGTTCATTCAAGGTTTTGTTAATGAGTTTAACAACTCCATTATGTTGTGGTGTTCTTGAAAGTGTCTTTTCCATACGAATCTAATTTACTACACAGAACACCTTGAATTCTTTACTGTTATATTTGCTCATATTATGAGACCTCAAATGCTTTATTTGTACCCTTGAGATATTTTCAACTTAACTTTTTCACTTCTTAAAAGTAGAGAATACATCAGATTTATTTTTGAGCAAATAAATTTATACATTTCAAGTAGAGTCATCAATAAAGGTAACGTAGTAGCACAAGCCTCCAAGAGATGGTACGGGAGAAGGACCTCATATGTATGTATGCACAAGCTCCAGTTTTTTTGTTTTTGATGTCCTTCCAATCTTCAAAAAACTAACCTCTTTCTGTTTTTCAAAAACATAGTCCTCACAAATATCAATATCCATAGACTTCAAGCCTAATTTCTCCTTTGATGAAAGTATCTTCATCACTTTCTCACTCATATGCCCAAGTCTATAGTGCCAGATTTTAGAGTCAAAGGATGAATCAATGACTACTATGGTATTTTTCGTACCCATGGTCATGTAAAGGATACCCATCTTGTTGCCTCTTGCCATAACCATAGCACCTTTGATGATTTTTCAAGATCCATCCTCAAAGGTCATAACATACCCTTCATCATCAAGTTGTCCTATAGAGATTAGATTTCTCTTTAAGCTAGAAATATGTCTGATGTTTTGCAACTTCTATAAATTATGATTAGTAGTTTTAATTCTAATATCACTATTTTTCATAATATCTAAAGGTTTATCATCAATAAGATAAACCTTTTCAAAAAATTTAGTAACATAATTTTCTATATATTCTTTGCATGAAGTCTAATGAAAAGATGCTTCAAAATCCAAGATTCAATGAGTCTGTCAACACTTAGGATTAGGGCATCAAAAATTGCCCATGTTGTTTTTGCATTGGCAGAGTCTTCACTCTGCTTCTGATTTTGTTTTTTAGGCACCCTATAGTCTCTCTTTAAGTGTCTTTTCTTCTTGCAGTTCTAGCAACTAGGTCTCTCCTACTTATTTCGAAGTCTAGACTCTCTCCTTCTCGTAAACTTAGACTTGTTGTGACATCGTTGATTTGTTATTTCTCTGCATTTAATATTCAAGGCAGAACTCAAGGATTCACCTAATTCTCTTCTGTGAATATCATCAATTAAAATCAAATACTGAACTTTATCTAACTTTAACCTTGTACACAACAGTCAGAGTCACACCCCAAGTCTTTGGTAGAAAGGACAACAAAATCAATGATTGAACCTCATCTTCAAAGCTGATCTCCACCGAACTCAACTAGCTTGTAATGGCATTGAATTAGTTGATGTGATCTGCAAAAAAGGCATTTTCGGCCATCTTTAAATTAAACAAACAGTGCATTAGAATTACCTTATTCGACGTTGATGGTTTCTCATACATGTTTGAGAGCATCTTCAAGAGATCAATTGCGATCTTCTCATTTTTTATGTTAAACGCGATGTTTTGGGCCAACGCCAATCGAACAACTCTCAATGCTTGTCTGTCTAACAGATCTCAATATTCATGCTTTATATCTACTGGCTTGATTTCAAGAAGGAGCTGATAATGATACAGAGTCTTTGATCTGCATATTTCAGAAACTGAAGTCCTTGCTATCAAACTTGTCAATCTTCACATTTTTTTTTGTCTGTTGTCATTGCTCTCACTCTTCCTTCTAAACAAAAGCATTAATACCAGTTGATATTGATAAGGAACAACCCTTTGACCTATCGATGAATCGAAGAAATAAGCACGAAAAGAAGAAGAAGAAAACAACTACATAAAAACAAAGATTTTACATGGTTCAACAAAAACTATATGTATCCACTGAGCTTTCTTCTTCTATTGATTGGGATACACAATGCAGAGGAAGATGCCTTCTTAAATAGGAAGAGTACAAATTTTATAAGGAACCTACTAGTATAGTTGAATATAATAATGAGTTTAGAGTAAAATTACATAACTACTCTTCAAAAATTATGAATAGGGGTTGACCCCCTGCAACCTTGCCAAGTTACCGCAAAGTTGGATTAGCGAAAATTGTGGATTTATATTTAGGTAGGAAACATACTCCACACTCCAACAATTGCTCCTCTCTGTAACAAAGAGCATATCTGCTCGCCAATTGGAACCCTTGCTTAGTAAGATTTAGTTCAGTAATAACCCTATCCATCAATATCAGCCAACCCATCATTGAGGGCCTTAAGGGTAAGCCCCCTCCCATAGTGCCTTTGGCAGCCCAAGCACCCCTGGTCTGCATAGAACCCTATAGGAAGATGATATAGAGAAGTCTCTGTCGCTGGAGAATCTCCAACCAATAGAGTGGTTCTTCGCCCAACTAGAGTTGTTGCGACGTGTTCTTAAGGGAATCCATTGTTGCAAAGCCTGCTCGAAAGGTTGTCTCCTGAAAATAATATCCCAATCAGTCCTTGAAGACCATGCCTCATCAACCCTCTTGTACTTTTCTTACCGCGGCTTGAGACGTTGTTGGAAACCTGTTCTTAAGGGTCTGGTCTCCTATCCATAAGTCATGCCAGAACAGAGTTTTCCTCCCATTTTCCTATATTTACTTTGATTCCCTGGCAGAACTCATCAAGAGTTCCCATCCACCCTCGCCCAATCCCTGACTCTTTCCTCCATCTATGATTTTTTGACCACTCCCATGGCCAGCCGTTCAAATCATTCTTTTCTTTAAGAACCTGAGTTACCCTGTTCTCCTCACTACAAATAGGATCTCTTTTGTAGGAAAGAGATCCTATTTCCTGCAAAAGAGAGCCTCTTTCTTAAGAAAGGGAATGAAACAAACACCCCTAAACATTTTAATTTTCAGCAGAATTTAGTTTAGCCTAGCATGGAATACATTGATACAACTCGTTTTGTAGTTCTTATAGTCTTGCATTGAAGCCTTGCATCTCTCTCTCTCTCTCTCTCTCTCTCTCTCTCTCTCATTATGCAATTATGCACTTTGGAGATCAAGCCTTTGCATCAACTCAACCACTCTATTTCGAGAAAAGTAAAATGAGTTTCATTCTTTGAAGTCGATGGATAATGGATCTCCTGTCACTACAAAATAGGTTTGTGGTGATGGGTTCAGGCCAGAGTTACCAGTCGAGGAAGCAGGAAGCGATATGAGAAGCGGGAGCGGAAAGCGAGGCACTTTAAAAAATTTAGGAAGCGGGGAAGCGTGGGACTAGAAGAAAATTCTGAACCATCTCAGAAGCGACCTAGGAAGCGAACCGGAAGCGACCTAGGAAGCAAACCGAAAGCGTGGGGGAAACAAAAAAATGAAAAAAATGAGGAAGCGAGGGAAAAGTGTGGGGAAGCGCGCTTCCCATAAAAGGGGAACACTTCCCCTCACGCTTCGAAAGTGCAACGTTTCACGCTTCCCCTTTTAACTAGGCCCTTCCGGTAACCCTGGTTCAGGCAGCAGTCACCATTTTTTTTTACCACTAGTCAAAGCGAAAAAAAAAACCCAACTGAGGCCCCATGACCACCCTGCCTTACGTGACCCACCTCTAAAGGCTATACACCCGTGTGCCAGGTAAATCTGGTGCCTTCATCTCAACACCCTCACAAACAATCTGTTGACCAGGCAGGTGATCCCCTGCGGTGGTAGTAGGGGTGTCAATGGGTTGGGTTTATCCAGACCCAACCCAAACCAAACCCTATAGGGTTCGGGTATGGTGATAAATAAGAAGACCTGATTAAGTCTAGGATCCAGACCTGAAGGTCCGATTAATACATGGATCCAGGTATAGTTTGTGAATTTTTATGCCAGACCTAGGCCCGACCCGAGTTCTGAATAAGACCCATAATTTTTTAAATGTAAAAATGATAAAAATTATTATTTTACCAGGTATGGTTCGGATCCAAGTATAGTTTCTCTTATAATGGATCCAATTAAACCCAGATCTGGACCCAATACCATACGCAAAAATTGGGTACAAGTCTGGTTCTACCTGGGTCAAAACCAAACCCTACCCATTGACACCCCTAGGATATTTTCAAAGCAGTGATGGATAAGGCTGTCACTACTTGTATAGGAGGGTTGAAGGAAATATTAAAGAGGGCCCCACTATTTCCTTTCTTTCTTAACAACCCTCCCTCCTCCTCCTCCCTCTCTTTTATATAATGTAACTAAAGAAAAGTTTCCTTCCCCATCTTCTTTCTTAACTCAAGAGGGTTTATCTCACACATTCCTCCCCTCTTGTGCATCACCAAGAAGCCTCCAAAACCCAGTTGCACTCCCACCGGCGACTCTGATCACCATGACAGTTCTGACCTATATTTGAATCAGATCCAACGAGTCCGGGTTGAATCCAGATCCAATGTGTGGTGATGCTGGGTGCAGTTAAAAAAGGTTAGACATAATCTCTTTACATGTTAATTAAAAAATGCGGCCAAATTTTGATCCAAATCCGAATCAAATCTAACCTGATCTGGATCCAAAAATAATTTGATTTAGCAAACCTGAATAAGATACCAATACACTTTCGGATCCCACTTTAAGGATCCAAATTTGGGGATCCAAATTTGGGAATACATGTTTTTTTGGGATCGGACATCAGACTATATCCAATTCATTTTCATCCCTATCTCCTCTGTTGGAATGTGGGATTAATTAACAACTAAGAAAGCCTAACAAAAGTGAGAAGATTGTGCCGATAATCTACCTAGACTTGGTTGAACCTAACCTGTTTGTGTTTGAGCTTGATTACCTAGTCAGCATTTTGCACCAGTCCGGCCTGTTTTAGCATTTGTACTCATGACTCGGGATGAAGCTTGGTTTTGGTAGACGACTTACAATTTGAACAACTCAGTAACCGAACCACGAGTATGTGTATGAGAGAGATCGTAATATACCAAATATCATGTTATACCAAATAATCATACCCCACAAAGCAAAATTCAGATGTACCACAGTATCATTTCACTGTGGAAAGGGAGAGGGTGGTGTATGTTCTCCCCCGATGATTCACTGAATCCCACGTCTGTGTTCGGGGGTTCGAATGAGCGCCACGTATGTAAGCACATGGGGCTCGTATTCTCGTGTATGTTGACATCACTTAGCATGGGAGTCTGGTGCAGTTGCAAAGACTTAAGTACCCTTTCTTGCTATTCTTGCCATAAAATGACGGTTTGCGAAAATAACAAAAATGTCCTTCATTAAAAAAAAGGAAAACAAACGGTTAAAAAAAAAGGACAAACATGTCCTTCATCCAGAAAGTCGAGGATGATGTTGGCTCTTCAAAGTCGACACAACGAAATGAAACTTAGCCGGCGATTCGATGGTGATCCGGTGAAACGATGGTGAGTCGGCGATCCGATGGTGAGCCGACGATTCGATGGTGATCCAGCGAAACGAACCTGAGCCATCAAAAATGTTTGTTTGAACTTTTCGTCATCATCTTCTTCTTCTTCCTTCTCCGTAAAACATTGTAAAACCCTCTCTCTCTCTAGAGAAGAAATCAAGAGAGGCAAAGAGCCGGCAATCTGATGGTGATCGTCATCCTCTTTCTACTAGCAGTGACCGAAATGTTGCTCTCGTCTAGTGGGCAACCAACTGCGGTGACTCCTCTTTCGCCTTCGAGGGATACCTACAACGGAATCTTCCTCCAGTACACCTACAATGGAGTACAGCCTCCGGCTTCCCCATCATGAACCTCAAGACTACCATAGGGATGGCTGGCGACTACAGCCTGATCACGGCGAAGATCGTGCTCTAGGGGGCGGTGTTCGGCATCGCGATTTATGAAAATCGCATCACGCAAAAAAATGGCAAATCACAAAATCGAGTAGCGATTTATGAAAATTGCGTAGCAAAAAAATAAATAAATGACAAATCACTATGTGATTTTCGTAAATTGCTATATCGAGTAGCGATTTACGAAAATCACATAGCAAAAAATAAATAAATGGCAAATCACTATGTGATTTTCGTAAATCGCTATATCGAGTAGCGATTTATGAAAATAACGTAGCGAAAAAAATGGCAAATCGCAAAATCGAGTAGCAATTTATAAAAATTGCGTAGCAAAAAAATTAATAAATGGCAAATCGCTATGTGATTTTCGTAAATCGCTATATCGAGTAGCGATTTACGAAAATCACGTAGCAAAAAAAAATAAATGGCAAATCACTATGTAATTTTTGTAAATCGCTATATCGAGTAGCGATTTACGAAAATCACGTAGAAAAAAAATGGCAAATCTCTAAATCTAGTAGCGATTTATGAAAATTGTGCAGCAAAAAAATGGCAAATCGAACAACGATTTACGAAAATCGCAAAGCGAAAAAATTTTAAAAAAATCATGGAAAAAGGTGTTACAAAAACCTCAAGCAAGAAACAACCGAAGAAAACATAAGCACCACGATTAAACAAAACACTTTATTTATTTATTTTGATAGTTACAAGAGGGAAAGAAAAAAAAATTTATACAAGGCCCCAAAAAAATTTTGATAGTTACAAGAGCAGGAAACTTGAGCACCTGAAACCCGCGCCGGGGGGAGCCCCTAGACCCCCCTCCTGTAAGAGCAAAAGCTCTGAATGAGGCTCCACAACTCATCAAGTTGAATGATGCTACCCACGCTGGGGGAGCCCTCAGACCCCCCTCTTGTAAGGGCAAAAACTCTGAATCAGGCTCCACAGCTTATCAACTTGAACGATGCTACAATCAATGTGCAGGTCAGTCGGTACTTGATGGAGCAATGTAGGGTCGTCTGCTGGATGTGTACAGAAGCAAAAAGAGAAGGGAGAGAGAGTGAGAAGGTTGATGTTTATAGCCTTCTCCAAGGGGGATTTCTTTCTTGGATAATCCTACAGTACAGGGACTGAGTCTTAAATAACCATTTTCGGGGTACTTAAGTCTTTACAACCACTCTTTTTCTAGAATCGTCATTTTTTTTGCACCAATGGAGAAAAGGGTACTTAAGTCTTTGCAATTACATCAAACTCCAACACTAAGTGATGCTGACAAACATAGGGATACGAGCCACACATGCTTACATACGTGGTGCTCTTTGGGACCCTCCGAACATGAGATGTAGCTATCTGCCCTGTTTGGTGGGGGGAGGAGGAACATATAGTGTGCTTTGGTGTGAAAGGGCACATTTGCATATATATATATATATATATATATATATATATATATATATATATATATATATATATATATATAGAGAGAGAGAGAGAGAGAGAGAGAGAGAGAGAGAGAGAGAGAACCAATGCATATTAGCATATATAATAATGACATTAAATAACATATCCCCAAAAAAACCCATAGCTACCGTGAACATACAATACAATTTGTACAATCAAGAGAGAGAGAAAAAGCAAAAATATCATGTTATACCAAATAATCATACGCACAAAGCAAATTCAGATGTACCAAAGTATCACTTCACTGTGGAAAAGCACATTTGCATAGCAACGCACGCAGAGAGAGAGAGAGAGAGAGAGAGAGAGAGCCAATGCATATTCGCATATATACTAATGACAAATTAAATAGCATATCCCAAAAACAATCATACCTACTGTGAACATACAGTTTGTATATCAAGAGAGAGAGAGAAAATCAAGGATCAAACCGTGGTATTCCGAAACAAATCAACCGAAAACAATAGCACTTGAACATTATCAAACTTAGCATTCTTTTTTTTCTTTTTTCCTTTTGGAGAATCAACCTTAGCATGCAAAGGCATGCAACGTATCAACGTAAGCACCTGTGAACCCCACAATCTCATAACACATAGTATACCCAAAGAGTAACTTCCGCTTAGCCCAGCAACCCATAGCGTAGTCCGGCCGGAATACCACAGGATCCTCAGCTGGTGCGCTTCTTCGGATCCACCCCACAAGCGATGGAGCACTCGAACCCGCCGGCGAAGCACGAGCACAGCCCTCCTTTCCTTACCCTGCCACCACCATCACCGACAACACTGCCGCCAGGCGTCGTCTTCCAGCCGTTCAGCTCCTGGAACGAGTCGGCAGGGTAGTCGTAGACCGACGGAAACTCGGAGCGCCACCTCTCCAGCTTCTGCCGGAGCTCCTCCCGACCGCCGCTGCTCGGCACACTCCAATTCTCAACCGAGCCGTCCACCTCCGCCGGGTAGAACTCCATCACCGACTCGTCGACCACCGTCTCGGTGGCGCCGAACGACGATGCCTTCCCCACCTTCTTTAGCTCCGGCCCTTCGAAGGCCTCGTCGTACACCGAACCGGCTTTCTTCGGCAACACCGAGTCGTTGAAGGGGTACATACCCTTGTTCTGCAGCTGGAAATTCTCCCCCATGAGGTCCTGGTAGCCGACGGCCGAGTTCATTCTCGCGTAGAGCGGCTGGATCGGCCGGTCGAGCACTGCGGTACCGATGTTGATGATCCCCTGCGGGCGTCCGGATTGCCGCCAGACCTGGAGCGCACTGAACCTCATGTTGGACTGCCCAGTTGTTCCCAGGTTCCCGACGAGGACACGGGACGTGCCGAGGAGGGTGTCCCGGAACCAGCCGGTGCTGTAGATCTCCACCATGATCGCCGACGTCTCGTTTTGGAGGAACGACTGGTCGACTCGGAAGATGAACTTGTCGTTCCACTGCGGGGCTGTGTGGTTGCCCTTGTCGACCCGGGTGGCGAGCTTGTGGTCCGGGTGGACCCAGGTGACCGCGTAGGTGGACATCGATCGGCCCGAGGGCTGGAGGCCCTGGGCCGAGATGATGTTGATCTCGAGGAGCTGGAACGACTCGGCGGCAATGCCAATCGCCTGTGCCTTCATCGTTATTCCCCTCCGAACCGGAAGAGGAGGAACCCAACCGGTTGCGGAGGGGTCCGACTTAGAAGGGGAGGAGACGACCAACACTGCAAGAGTTTTGGATCCCCTTGTGGGGCAATATAAGGGGGCGGACCTTCAAACCGTGTTTGGTTGGCGTGGTGGGGCCCGCAAACACTTGACAGATAGGAGGATGCCTTATTTGGTCATCCTGACCTTTCAGGACCGTTGATTCTTTACAGCAGGGTAAAAACCGTTTTAATGAAAAGAAAAATAGGAAATCTGATCTGGTGTTTGGTTTCAATGTCACAAATCTTTGGGTATACCCTCCAATCTCACATCTGAGGATAGGTGGTGGCATTGATCTCAGGTATATCAAATGCAGAATTTTAAATAGGAGGCCGCTGCCAATCTGAGATTCCTTCTTTGTGATATAAAAGGGAGAGACAGTTGGATCTGAGATCCGAACTTAGGGGGAGTTGGACCTCATATCTTCCAATCTCAGATTAGAGCGTATCTCTCGGATCTGATATCTGTGCATATCCATCGGATCTCAAAACACACTCTTAGGTGCACATATCTACAGGTTTATGTCCAGCAAAAGTACCAGAAGCTATCATTTTGAAGGGTCTTCATGGGTGATTATATATATATATATATATATGAGAACTGAAAATATGATAATTAATTGTGAACCACTATTTTCATAGATTTTTTGTCCTTTCCTCTTGAATCAAACCGTATGGATGTGATCTACATGCTTGGATTTATAATAACCCCGATTTTGATGCATAAACATGATTTTTTTATGGTTTTAAAATCAATGCTCATAATCTTCATAAATATTCAAGCATTCAAAAATCACATTTTTTCATCGAAAATACATGATCCAATTGTTGATTCCCAGCAAATCCACCATGCCAAGCACATCTACATTATTGGATTTGCAAAAAAAAAGTATTGGAAAATTCTCATATTCTAGTTACTATATATATATGTGTGTGTGTGTGTGTGTGTGTGTGTGTGTGTGTTAGAACTGAAAATATTAGAACTACCATGTGAACAACAATTTTCATGGTTTTTTTATATTTTCTCTTATATCTAACTATACTGATGTGTTCTACATGCTTGGTTTTACAAGGATCAACTCTTGAATCATCTGGTTATGATGCATAAAAGAAACTTTTTTAAGACTTTAAAATCTATGGCTCATAATCTTCATAAATATTGAAGCATTTAAAATTGGCATTCTTTTCATCAAAAATACACATCCAACAGGTGATTCTTAGAAAATTTACCATGTCGAACACATCTACATGGTTGGACTTGCAAAAAAGGCGTTGGATTAGGGCCCAAGTCATCTTTAGCAAGTCTCTTGGCAAAACCCTAATGTGCAAAGTCATCTTTTAGCAAGTCCCTTGGCTGAACCCTAATGCACAAAGGGGTCACTTGTTGAATCTCGCCTCTACAGCCTTTATCTTTTATTCCGAGTACTCTTATGCATTATAAGGGGTTTTCAATTCGGGTCATATATTTGATCCATTATAACATGATAACTTGTTTTGACTATAATTCTCTATCTAAATGTCAGATTGAAACATGATTTGATGTTTTAAAAGCTATCATCAACTTTAACTTATGTTTTAAATGCCAAATTTGGTAATTTTGGTGGTCCTACTTGAAAAATAATACTTTGATCAGACAAATCAACCTATTTTATCATAACTCTTTACTCCTATATAGTATTTGACCTGATTTTTGTCATGTTTGAAAGCTAAGACTTTACAATTTAATTAATCTTTTGAACAAAAATCTTGAGGATGCTTTTTTGAATCAAAATATAATTGGATCATGATTTTCTTTATAAAAGATACAAAATCTATTATTTAAAATTAAAAAAAAAACTATTTGGTCAAAATTGGGGGTGTCTACAAATGCCCCTCTTTGTTATTGAGTTTGTGAAGTTTGGTCGATAACAAAAAAATACACACCTATTTTGAAAAGTCGAAGGCTTGATGTTGACACTAGGTTTTTTTGAAAGTCTATCAAAAAGACATGACATGATGACAAATATGCATTTTATAGATAAAGGTATGTACATAGCTACACAGGGTCTCTCTATAATTCTCTTTTATATTTGCAGAGAAGTCTTGTCAAAAGTATACTAAGCCAAAGATGAAGATTTCCCTTAAACTTTGTTCGGTGAGCAGAAAGTCTTTGTCGAACGAGATTAAGCAAAAGATGAAACAAATGTCTTGTCGCTTAAGATTGCACAAATAGAAGGTTGAAAAATTCTTGAATGATAAATACTTCTTTAAAAAAGGAAATGACAAAGACAACCTTTTGCAAAAAAGAACACTTAGACTCGGGCATTAGATGTGCTTAGGGAATGAAGTAGTTATGTACTCGTCAATTGGGTATCAAACTGCTCAATTAGTATGCAGAACAACATATGTTAAAACCTAATATCTTGCTATCTAAGTTGAAAAGATCCTAAGACAGGATTGGGTAGGCTTTTTGTAATAAGATAATTGGGTACTATGTCAACTGCAAGAGAAATTGGGCTAGTAATATGCAGAAAAATGCATAACATGTTGATACATAAAAGAATATTATTAATTTGATCATTTTATGTTAAGTTATTTACAAAATAAGTTCTTAAGGCAAACTTTTTGACTTAAGAAATATCAACTTGTTGAGAAAGCAATACAGAAGATAACTGATCTTAACCTACTTGAAGTCAATATTGACATCTTTAATAAAAATAACTCCGTTGACAAAATAGATTACCAAGTGTTTCACACTCCTTAGCTTATTGATCTATCGTTCAAAGAGGGAGAGTCTTGCTAACAATCCAATAATATATTTTGAAAAATTGACTAAAAATTGATACTTCTTGTAAAAGTTATACCATGAATTCACATATTATAAAATAATAATTTGGATAAAACCAACAAAAATTATAGAAAACTTGTCAAGAGGAAACATTGCTGCAAGATCAACTTGTGGACTTTTATGAGTCAACCTAAATGATTAAATGAAATATGAATGTTATTGATGAGACAATCAATTTATGATGCTAAAGAACTTTATCACAAATAAATGATATGACAAAATATGACATTTATAACCGACAAGGATGTATGACATAATGCTAAGTGTTATGGAACTTATAAAATGCAATGTGAATGATGACTAAGTCTAAAAATGATGTTTCAAATGACTTTCTTTTTTTTCAAAAAAGGAAAACTATCCCTTGCTAAAATTTTGAAGGTAGAAATTTTCATCACTTTAATGAATGCTTGCTTTGAAAAATGTTGCAAACATGAAAAGATTTAGTATAGAATAAGTGTGTGCAATTTGCATATTTTAGCAATAATTTGATTCTTTGCCAAATGTTGATCCATCTTCACTTTTTATTTTTTTTCTTAATTGATGTCATCATAAAATAAATAAGCTCATTATTTTTTACTAAAATAAATCTCTTGTTTGGCTCTGAAACTTCAAAGCAACTAATCATAGAAGCACATGTATAAGATCAAGCTTAATAGTTAATCTCATAAAAATTAAGACTCTAAAAACTTATGAATGACCCAGACTTCATAGCCATATAAGCTTGAGTATAAGAGTTCTAAGCACATAAAAGCCCGACACTTCCCATTTTGATGCACTTTAACCTTTTCAGTATAAAGTTTTCCTTAAACTTATCCCATGTTGAATATTTCTAAGTGACTGATCATTTTCTAAAGATTGAATGAATGATAGGACACAAATCACTAGACTTTGGGAAACAAAAGAAAAGAATGATAATGTTGATGGTATTAAATGAAATGTTTTATTTTTTAACTTTATGTAACAAGGCTCAAAAGGGATAACAAAGAAGGTGCATACAATATTCTTGAACAAGGCTCAAAGCTATAACAAAGAGGTAAGAGATTCTGGGCATCTTTTGCTTGGGATCTTCAATTAAAGATGAAGCAGTGAAACTTCTTGAACCTTCATTTTCTTGCATCTTTTTTTACTCTCTTCTTTTTTTTTCAATAATGCATTTTGCTTCTTCTTTTGTCATTACCATAAGATTCTAAGACTGAGTGATGACTTTAAGGGAAATCACCAAGCCTAAGGGATGACATGACTCATTCTTGTTTTTTTGGCATTTTCTCACTTTTTTTTTGCATTTATCATTTTTTTATGTGAGATTTTTTTTCTTGATGCCCCATCTTCATTGGGAAAAAGAACATGCCCATAATATGGCTTGGATGGGTAATCTTTGGTCTATACTATGCAATGTCCAACTTAGCCTTTTTTCTATACAGTTCATGAATATCTTTCTTCTTTTTAGATATATTAAAAATAAAACTTGAAAACAAAAGGTATCGGTACATAAGATTGATAAAACCACTTGACTGACCAAAGAATGAAGTGAGAACTAAGGACAAAGCAAAAGGTAGTCTTGATATCTTTTAGCTTGATTTGAATATGCTTGACAAGGATGTACCTATTTTGCTGAAAATTAAAACCAAATCTCATTATCTACAAATCTATGATAGATTTCTCGAATTATCAACCTTAGGGCAGTATTTTCACTCTCCATATGTTGGTATGTGAACCTTTTGGTGGTTATATGTGGAATATTCCTTCTCATTTCAGAAGTGTGGGAGGCAAAATTGACCTTGTCCCCTTTATACTTTGGATCTATCTTCTGCCCCTCTACCTTATTAACTAGATTATTTGTTTCAAGTACAAAGAGTTCCAACTCTTGGTTGTCTGAATTATCCTTTGACTCTTGGAGATGATCCATGGCAGCCTTAAAACCCTAGTGATGGGCTAATTTGGACCATGGCTACTGGACTTGAATTTGGATTTAGGATTTAGGTTACTTGAACCCATATCATGTTTTAGATGTGTCAAGTTCTTAGAAGGACCTGAGTGGGTATCCTTCTTTGTATCCTTGGTCATCAAACTGGCTTCTAATGACAAACAAGAGTTCAATCAAAATACCTTGCACATAGATTCCATTTTTGAAAACCAGGTTTCCTAAGTCTCCTCGAGGTCAACAAATATATTAGGCCATTTTATTGGGTTCTAATGAGTAAGGGTTTCTCCTTTCAAACCTTTCATGGATATCTAACACTCCTATTACCTACGAATAAGCTATATGGCTTTTGAGGTCCACCACCAATATACCTAACACTCTTGGTACGGGTAGAAGGATCCAAAAATCCGAATAATATGATTGGATAATGGGGTTTTTGAAAAAACTACATAAGAAAATAGAGGGCTCTACAACAAAAGTCCAGAAAAAGAAGATAAAGCAAGAGAAAAAAAGAACGACCACAAAGCAATGTCTCACCCACGCTGATTTTTCTAACTTGTTGGAGGCTGATATTTTCCTAAGAATATACAAGACATGCAAATTCTCCAACAAGGACTTTTAAGTTTTTAAATTTTCGTATGAATCTAGCATGTAAATCATACAATCTACCTAGAGTCTATTCCTAAGTGAAATAACACTCAAAAATATTTTCTTTTCTTGAAACCAAGGTTTTGAAACAAAGAAAAATAATTACCTACTCAGAGATTTTCCCATGTCACAATCTTCCTAACTAGAGAATGGATCATGGGATCGAATATGGGTCCAAAATAATGGATTATTTCCTAGATTGAGAATCAGTTCTAAAGTTTAAGAGTGATCCCCAAATGAAACAATGAGTACCACTGACCAACAACAAAATTATACTCAAAATGCAATCTAACAACCAAAAGATAGCAAGATTATGATGCAGGAGCCCAAAGAATCAATTGGGAAAAACACAAGAATCCTGTCAAATTTCTACTGCCTAAAACAAGTACAAAAAATTTGGCACCCATTTTTTACATAGAAAATGAGGGAATCAGCAAAAACATTAAAAAGAATAGAGAAAGAGTGAAATCTAATCTTTCTAACATGACCAATATCACCATGATCCAGTATGAAGGTTTTTAAATATTGCCCAAAGAGCACAGCTGATTAGGAGTCAGACCTTGGTGCCTACCTCAACATGAAAAATGAGGCTTTCTAGGCACCTACACTAAAAAACATGAAAAACAGACAAATAAAAGAAAAAATTGGAAGAACAACACCAAGATCACCTAGAAATGATCTATGGTTGGGGAGTTACAACTCTCAGAAGACAATTTGTCTAGTGACTATAAATTGCTATCCAAGAATCTGCTTGTCTTTGAACCTAGAAATGATGACCCTAGAGAGGCTTTTGGCATTGACTCCAAAAAGAACAGATTTAGGCCTTTATCTCAAATTTCTAATTACAGTAAAAACATGAGTTTTTGATGAGTGGATATTGAGATAAGACTGAGAAAACAAGGATTGGTTGTCATACAAAAAAAAAAAAAAAGTGATTGTTTCTCGATTCTCATATATTTTCGAAGGCCTTAAGAGTTAGAATATGAACTCACATACAAAAAATGACACGTTTATTTTCCAGGGACTCTTAGAACATGACAAACCGATACGACCTTTCATACATAGCAAGGTTGAAACAGAAAATGTGCACGAAATGGATTTTGGATCCTAGCTGAATTCAATATCCAAAAATAAACTAAAATAAATGGAAAGTAATGATCTGACTCAATCGAGTTCCATGACTGCCAAAAGCCACTTCCAATTTGAACTGTCCTACAATGATCACCATTACTATGGATCCTCTATTTTTAAAAGGTATTAAAATAGATACTTTTGAAATGGGTTTCTACTAAATGGGTCTAGGTTTTGAAATATGAGAATATGGATTCTATAATTTCAAGATTTCAACCTTTCTTCCTCCGCAGAGAAGGGATCGGTTAATTTTTCGGGCAACATTTTGTCTCTCGGTTCTATTGCTAGTCCAATATACCTCAACCCAAAATGCTAAAAAGAAAGTGAGGTTAATGATGTGGGGCACCACCAATACACAAAAACATGAGAGCAAATAAGAATATAAAATTAGAAATAAACATACTCTAACAAATAAAATTAAATAAGGTAAATTCAAAGCTTTTGCAAGGTGGAGGCTTCGCAGGTTCGGATCCAACAGATTGGATTCAAGAGAATAGGATCTGGACCTAAAAGGTAGGATGCGGTTTCAATAGGGTGTGGACGGCGATGATAGATTTAGGCTATCACAGCATTGGTAATTTCACACTGTGGGTCCAAATGTTGTGAGGTGGGGGGATAGACCTCTATTTATAATTTTCTAAATAGGTCATAGAGTACCTATGCCAACTGGATATAGGGCCAAACACAGGATGACATCTCATTCCTCTAATTGGCTGAAGCTAAATGGTAAATTCTGATTGGCTAGCTTGACTTTGCTTAAGGGCTAGCAACTTAAAGTAGATTAGATTCAATGAATCGAAGGCTTATCTATGGGGCTTCCAAAAGCTTCTATGAATTGGTTTTAGGAATTTTAAATTTTCATGTTTCAAATCAAGTTGTAGTTCTGATCTATTAGGATATATAGGTTAACTTGTTTTTTACCACAACACTTTATCTATATTTCAAATTGAGATACAATTTGATAAGTTGAAAAGCTAACTTTTTGAAATTTACTTTATATATTAAATTCAAAACCAAATTCTTTTATTTTGGTGGTTAAAATGCACTTAGAGCCCTACATGAAAAAAAATAATCAAATAAGTCACATTGTTTTTGGCATAATTCTTTACTCCGTTATTGTATTGACATGATTTGTATCATGTTAAAAAACTAAGACTCTCTAGTTTAATTGGTCTTTTAGACAAAAATCTAAAGGATGCCAAAATATAATTGAATCAAGACTTGCCTTATAAAAGATTCAAAATACCTTGTTTTCAAAAGAGAGTTTAAAAACAAAAAAACTGTTTGGTCAAATTTGGAGTGTCTACATGCTCCAACATCATCCTTAAAAATCGGAAGCAGATCAGGTCATGCTGAACATAAGTGTTTTTGCTCATGCCGACATCGTGGCCGTCTGTTTGTATTTTGGATGAATGCCACGTGGTTTTCTTGAATTTTGAGCTTTTTAAAATGCAAATCGGATGGCCACAATGTCGGCATGAGCAAAAACGCTCATGTTCAGCATGACCTGATCTGCTCCCTTAAAACTCTGCCTCCCAGAGCTACTAGGCACCTTCCCACCTTTGTTGCAACCTCCCTCATCGTCAAAGGACCCTTGCCACCTTGCCTGATCCCCCGCCGCATGCCTCCACCTCCAAGTCTCCACGACTTGCTGCATATTAGGTTCCCTTCATGAGCAGTCCTCCCGCAAGTGAGCCTATCTACTGCACTTAGGCCTGTTGGTGATTTTCCTAGAAATCCCTATTTGAATTGCTTCTACTGTGTTGGTTTATTTGTATTAATCTAAGCGTTTCTGCATCTAAGACACAACCAACAGTTAACAGGTAGTACACATTTATTTAGATGTACATGTTTTTGCTCATGCATTTTCTCTAAATTGTATATCTCTAATCTTCATTATTGATTAATGAATATTTCAGTTTTGTACAAAAGTTTCGGTTGATCATGGTGCATGTCACCATCTATGCTAACAGAAGTTGACTTTTGAGCCCCATATGTTGGTTCATATATATTTTTAGCCATTTTAGACCTAATTAGGGGTTTGGCCTAGTAGGGTGGGATCTAGACCATTTGATAGTATGTCTTTTGTTTCCTCTTTTCATGATTATGGATGATTATTGAATATTATTGGTTCTAAGGTTATGTTCAATCCCCAACTGCACATCACTTGATTGAGATTGTTTGCCAACTTACTTAAGATTGGTTGCTCTTTGAAGAATGATGTTGTCTCATTACACAATCTGTGTTTTTGGAAACCCAACAAATTTTAGCAGCATCAAGACGTCCTTATTGCAATGTGACAAGACATCATATTTCTGAATTTATAATTAGCCACAATCGACGAGGGTCTTTCTTTTTCTTAGTTCATTCTACTTGTACCATGTCAACCTTTTTCATAGAAGCCACGAGAGGTCTTAGTACAATATGTCCAAAACATCTTCATGCACTCTTATCTTTTTGTTGCTTCTTAGTTGCTCAACATGCATTCATCTTCATATAATAGTATCGGTCTTAATTATAATAGCCTTATAAAAACATTCTTTCAATGGTAGATGTATTCTTTTATCACATAAAATGTCACTAGCTTGTCTCCACTTAACTTGACCGACACTAAACTTATTATAGTGGTACCTTATTCCAATCCATCACCCCGTTATATTATAAACCCTATATATCGAAATTTATATCGTTGGAGGGAAATCATCATCCAATAAGAAAGGTCATTTACTATGAAAATTTTCAATTTTTCCATGACTGACACCCAATCAATTCTTTTCCACTTAATCCTGCCGATTGGTATTTTTCTGACATTTCTCTTACTAACTTCTGTACTAAACTTGTATTCCATGTATTCAAATTTTCTTCTACTAACTTTTAAACTATTTTTTTCTAGCATGCCCCTCCAAGGCTCTAATAATTAGGAAGATTTTATTTAAACAATTGCATCACATTATTTTGGCTGTCTAAGAGGCTGATCAAAATACCTTTCATTGGGTGATGATAATTTCAAAGAAAACAAGAATGTAAACTTATCACCATGAGATTCGTAAGATATATGTCGGCACCCACATATTGTCACATCCCATTATAAGTAGGGGTGGCAAAACCTGACAGGACCTGCCAACCCGCCTCTTAGGCGGGTTCAGGTTGGGCTTAAGCCAACCCATTTAATAAACAGGTCCACCCGCCTAACCCGTTTATTAAATGGGTCGGGTTCGGGTTGGGGGGTATGTCAACCCGTCAACCCGGCTGACCCGTTTAATAAACGGGTTAGGCAGGCGGGTCAACCCGCCAACCAACCCGACCCGCCCACTACCAGCCAACCCATTTTCCCGACCCAACCCATTTATTAAACGGGTTGGCGGGTCATGTCGGGTTACCCATTTATTAAATGGGTCGGGTTAGTGTTTGCCACAGCCGACCCGTTTAATAAACGGGTCGGGTTCGGGTTGAGGTATGCTGACACGCCAACCCGCCAAACAGACCCGATTGCCACCCCAAATTATAAGACATGGAAAATATGCCAAAACATAAATAAGCGTACAAAGTACATTAAAATTTATTGAAATCTTAAAACAAATATACAAAAAAAAACATAAAGAGCATCTTTTTTTTTTTTACAGATGATATAAACGTAAAAGGTGCTATAAAATTAAGATATTTTCAATTAATATTTTTCTTTTATATTATGGGATTCGTCCTACGTTGACCCTCTTCTGCCGCAACACCACCGGACCCTCGCCTGGCACGCTTCTTCGGATCGACCCCACAAGCGATGGAGCACTCGCACCCGCCCGCAAAGCACGAGAGCAGCCCTCCTCGTCTCACCCTGCCACCACCATCACCAACCACACTGCCGCCGGGCGTCGTCTTCCAGCCGCTCAGCTCCCGGAACGAGTCGACCCGGGAGTCGTACACCGACGGCAGCTCGGCGCGCCACCTCTCCAGCTTCTGCCGGAGTTCCTCCCGCCCGCCGCTGCTCGGCACGCTCCAATTCTCCACCGAACCGTCGACCTCCGCCAGGTAGAACTCCGCCACCGACTCGTCGACCACCGTCTCGGACCCTCCGAACGACGACGCCCTCCCGAGCTTCTTCAGCTCCGGCCCCTCGAAGGCCTCGTCGTAGACCGAACAGGCTTTCTTCGGCAGCACCGAGTCATCGGAGGGGTACATGCCCTTGGCCCGCCGCATCACCTGGAAATTCTCCCCCATGAGATCCTGGTAGCCCACGGCCGACTTCATCTCTGTGTATAGCGGTACACTCCGTATCGGCCCGTCCAGCACGGCTGTGCCGATGTTGATTATCCCCTGCGGGCGGCCGGACGGACGCCAGACCTGGAGCGCGCTGAACTTCATGTTGGACGAACCGGTCCCATGGCTCGGGAGCAGGTTCCCGGCGAGGACCCGCACCGTGCCGAGGAGGGTGTCTCGGAACCAGCCGGTGCTGTAGATCTCCACCATGATCGCCGATGTCTCGGTTCGGAGAAAAGACTGGTCGACTCGGAAGATGAACTTGTCGTTCCACTGCGGGGCGGTGTGGTTTCCCGAGTCGACCCGGGTGGCGAGCTTGTGGTCCGGGTGTACCCAGGTGACCGCGTAGGTGGACATGGATCGGCCCGCGGGGTGGAGTCCCTGGGCCGAGATGATGTTGATCTCGAGGAGCTGGAACGAGTCGGCGGCAATGCCGATCGCCGGGGCCTTCATTGTTTACTCTCCTCCAAATCGGAAGCGGAAGAACCGAACCGATGGCGGAGGAGTCCGACTCGGAAGGGGAGGAGGCGACCAACAGTGCAAGAGCCTTGGGTCCCTTGTGGGGCAATATAAGGGGCGGACTTTCAAACCGCGTTTGGTTGGCGAGGTGGGGCCCGTACACACTTGACAGATAGGACGATGCCTTATTTTGTCATCCTGACTGTTGACATCCTCCTCACTCTCTCTTGTCAACCGTTGATTCTTTACGGCACAGTAAAAACCGTTTTAATAAAAAGAAAAGGGAAATTCTAATCTGGCGTTTAGTTTCAATGTCACAAATCTTGTTCGGGGGGCAATCTTATCAAGGAGGATCTGGCGAAAAAAACATAAAAATTTTCATTCCGTTAATATCATGATAAGAAATGTGATATTTTGAAGAAAAAACAACATTTCCAAACATGGGGTGCAAAAGATGATACCCTCAAATTTCAGATCTGAGGATGCCTGGTGGCACATGCCAAGATCTTTATTTTTTGTTATATAATCGTACCATAGGGTTTCGAACTTGCAATGTTCCACTAATTTTGCCTATCTTTTTTTTTTTCACGAAAAAGGAAAGCTAAATTTTATTAAAAGTAGATAACAGCAAAATGGCTTTAGACCCAGTTTTGCAAGAAGAGCATGGCAGCCAGCGAATAAAGGTTGGATCCAATGCAGTTCCTAGGGGTGGCAATCGGGTAGGGTTGGCGGGTCAACATACCTCAACACGAACCCGACCTGTTTATTAAACGGGTCGGCTGTGGCAAACACGAACCCGACCCATTTATTAAACGGGTAACCCGACACAACACGGTTAACCCGTTTAATAAACGGGTCGGGTCAGGTAAACGGGTTGGTGGGTTAGTAGGCGGGTTGGCGGGTCGGGTTCGTGTTAGCAGGCGGGTTGGCGGGCAGGTAAATGGGTTGGCAGGCGGGTTGGCAGGTCAGGTTCAGGTAAACGGGTTGACCTGCCCGCCTAACCCATTTATTAAACGGGTCAGCCGGGTTGGCGGGTTGGCATACCCCTAACACGAACCCGACCCATTTAATAAACGGGTTAGGCGGCCCGTTTAAGCCAAACTCGAACACGCCTAAGAAGCAGGTTGGCGGGTCGGGTCAGATTTTGCCACCCCTAACAGATTTGTAGCTGGCCACTTAGGGAACATGATTTCTCAAAGAGGAAGCGGGCTAACTCCGGTTGTCAAAAAACTTGGCATTTATTTCATGCCAAACAGTCTCCCATGTGGTGAACAACCCACACTAAATACCATCTACTGCATCGAGGAGAAAGTTGTTAGAAATTTTACCTTATTTAGTGGGTCAGCCCACTGAGATTGAACCAAGGAGCTCAAAGGCATGCGTAAACACATTGTCTTTCAAGCGATAATCGCCCCACTTAAGATCAAGTCTTCAAAACAAACTTAAGATCAAGTCTTCGAAGCAATGGGTATTTGTGCAATTACACTCTCAAAATATAATCGAGCTTTTGCCTTCTCATGAATAATCAGACCATGCCCTGCACTGGGTGAGCCCAACAACCTCGACACGGACCACCTTGAACAGCCTCTTGACTAGGGTTGGATCGGGTATAGATCTTGGGTTTGAATAACTGGGTCAGGATCCAAACTGGATATGGGTCTTATCAGTAACTGACCTGAATCATAAATAAGGATCCAAATAAAACCAGATCTGAATCTTAGATAGGGATTCAAACTATAACAAATATGGATCTTAAGATTGGATCTAATGTAGGAATCTACATTCGAACCGCAACTAGATTTAGATCTAAACCACAATTGGCTCTAGATCTGAATCGGTGCTGAATCTAGGCTAAACCAGATCTGGATGTCTCTAAGAGGATCAGATCTCCACCTGAATTTAGGTCTAACCTATGTGAGAGAAAAGCACCAAAATTAGAGAGAGAGAAAAAATCTCAACTCAAGAAAGAGGAGAGAGCAGTGAGGGATCAGAAATGAGGAGGAGGAGCTGGGTTTATATAGGCTCCCAACCTCAGGCCCCATTAAAGCATCATAAAGTGGACCAAACGGTCAACCATAAAAGGTGAAACAGTCCAGCAGGTAAGGTCAAAAAAACTGAACAAAAATAGTATATGTTGAGTCCAAATTGACCCTGTGAGATCATTAATCGTCCTTAGACTGGTCAAAATCAACAACCAACAGTCAACAGGTCCAAGGATAAGAGCAGCGGATCTAGAAACATTTGGGTCTTAAAGGTCATACAAATCAGTTTGGATAATATCCGAACAGATCCAAATGAGATAAATGCATAATATTATGGCTTGGTCAACATACATATATGTACTTCGGGTAAAAATCATCCAAGTGCCAAAAAGGTCAAAGCCTAGCCACACCAGACCGAACCAAACCGAGCCGGGTCAGGTTTGGTTTCGAGTCCAAATTGAAATCTGAAACCAAAACCGCAAACCCAAACCCAAATCTCTCTCTCTCTCTCTCTCTCTCTCTCTCTATATATATATATATATATATATATATATATATATATATATATATATATATATATATATATATATATATTGTTTGTGATTTAAGGAGATAAAAGCACCAAAATTAGCGAGAGAAAAAAAATCTCAACTCGAGAGAGAGGAGAGCAGAGCTCAAGATATAGAGGAGAGAGCAGTGACGGATGAGAAATGAGGAGGAGGAGCTGGGTTTATATAGGCTCCCAACCCCTAGCCCTCGTTAAAGAGTCATAAAGTGGACCAAACAATCCACCATAAAAGGTGAAATGATCCAACATGTAAGGTAAAAAAAAAGGGCAAAATGATATAGGTTGGGTCCAACTTGACCCTGTCAGACCTTTAATTGTCCCTAGACTAGTCAAAGTCAACAGTCAATAGGTTCAAGGATAAGGGCAGCAGATCTAGGAATGTTTGGGTCTTAAAGGCCATGCAAATCAGTTTGGATAATATCTAAATAGGTCCAAATGAGTTAAATGCACAGTATTATGGCTTGGTCAACAAACATATATGGACTCTTAATCAAAACCGTCCAAGTGCCAAAAAGGTCAAAGCCTAACCAAACCAAACCAGATCAATCCGAGCTAAGCTTAACCAAGTCGAGTCAAGTTGGGTCAGGCTCAGGTCTGAGTCTGAATCCAAATCCAAAACTGAAACTGCAAACCGCAAACACAAACTCAAATCCAAATATAAATATATATCATTTGTGATCCAAGATCCAAGGTTTCTTCAAGACCAAAATTTAATGCCCTACAACTTTCAATATGAGACTAAACACTCAGATACTTGTTTTTTTCATTGAACCACTCAACATTGTTTGACCCTTATCATGTAGTTGGATTTCCATCAACGGTGATTACTTTTATACACTTTAACCATATTTCCTTCAATGTCTTAAATACAATATCTCAAGAAAATACTTGTATATAGCTGCTTGACTACTCCATGCTTGAGTAAACTATTCACATAATTGTGCTTTAGACTTATATATCTAGATTGTCTACTATAAATATTATTTTTCGTTTTGTATATAGCTTCTTGACTATCGCAATGCATAGCTATCAGAGGTACTAACTTATCTCCTAATGGTATCGCTTATTTTTCGTTTTGTCTTCGCTTACTCATATATTGGCTCAACTTGCTCACACTAAAAGCTATGTCTAGTTTAGTTTCATTCATATCATACATAAGACTGACAATAATACTTGTATACTCCAATTGAGATATACTTATTTTAATGTTAATCGATAACTTAACACTAGGATCAATCAGAGTAGCAATGGGCTTATAATCATAATGATTATATTTTCTCAATATTTTCTAAATGCAGTATAATTGAGTTAATGCATAACCACTTTCATGTTTAATCAGTTTAATACCAAATATAACATTAGTTAATCCCATGTCTTTCATGTCAAATTTAGATGAAAGAAAACTTTTGGTATTGTTTATACATTCTATATTATTACTCATGATTAGCATATCATTTGAATTCTAAAACCATATGAAACGATTATTTCATCAAATTTTTTATGCCATTGTTTAGGTGATTGTTTTAAACCATACAATGACCTTAACAGTTTGTAAACTTTCTTTTCTTAACCAAGTATGCTATAACCTTTAGGTTGTTTTATATAAATTTCTTCTTCTAAAATATCATTCAAAAAGATAATTTTGATATCCAATAAATTTCAAAATTATAAATTGATGCCAAAGCAATCATAGTTCTAATAGATGCAATCCTACTTACAAGAACATATGTGTCATAATAATCAAATCTGGCTTTTGTTTGAAACCCTTAGGTACTAGTCCACTATAACAAACCAATGAATTAGCGACGACCTAAATTTGTCGCTAATCTGCCACTAATCCATCGCTAACCAGATTAGCGACGACTTAGCATCGGAGTAGCGACGGATATCTTCCATCATGAATTTTTTGATGCTAATAAGCGACGGCAAATATTCGTCGCTCGTTACGTCGCTAAGTAGCGAGATACTATATTTGTCGCCAGTTTCGTCGCTACATTGTGACGAAATAATGAATGACAACTTCCGTCGCAAGGCCGTCATTACTAAATGGCGACTTCGGTTTGGTGACGGATTTACTGTCGTCGCTAACTTTAACAGTAATAATTAATAGTGACGGATATATCCGTCGTTAATCCATCGTAAACAAGAAAAAAAATTTAAAAAAAATATATTTGAAAATTAAATATCGAGAAAAAAATTCTCGTGCTACAATTTATATTTCCTGTACAATTTATATTTCTTGTGAATAGAAAACAAAGCACACATAAAAATACATATAAAAGAAAACTAAAACAATTAATCGTTCCACTTTAAAATTCGCAAGTTTTAATTATTTACAATTCAACATTTATATTTTCGAAACAAAAAAAAGTAGAACAAATTCAACACATTAATTTAATCATTGCCAAGATTTTGTGTTTTCTTGTTCATTGCCTTAATCTGTCTTTTCAGCTCCACTACGCTGATTATCGCCAGCAACCTACACAAGAAAGAAAGGTCATTATTGATAAACAAAATATATTGAAATAAATTATACACTATATGTGATTCTATCATGAATGATATGTGTTCTAAGGCAGTAAAAAAACTCTATATGTGATTATATCATGCTCATATGTGTTCTAAGGCAATCAGAAAAACTCTATATGTGATTCTACCATGCTCATATGTGCTCTAAGGCAGAAAAAAAACTGTATATATGATTCTATCATGCTCATATGTGTTCTAAGGCAGTCAAAAAACTGAATATGTGATTATATCATGCTCATATATGTTCTAAGGCAGTCAAAAAAACTTTATATGTGATTCTATCATGCTCATATGTGTTCTAAGGTAGGCAAAAAACTTTATATATGATTATATCATGCTTATATGCGTTCTAAGGTAGTCAAAAAACTGAATATGTGATTATATCATGCTCATATGTGTTCTAAAGCAGTCAAAAAAACTCTATATGTGATTCTACCATGCTCATAAGTGCTCTAAGGCAGGCAAAAAGTTGTATATGTGATTCTATCATGCTCATATGTGTTCTAAGGCAGTCAAAAAACTGAATATGTGATTATAGCATGTTCATATGTGTTCTAAGGCAGTTAAAAAAACTTTATATGTGATTCTATCATGCTCATATGTGCTCTAAGGCAGGCAAAAAACTTTATATGTGATTCTATCGTGCTCATATGTGTTCTCAGGCAGTAAAAAAACTCTATATGTGATTATATCATGCTCATATGTGTTCTAAGGCAGTAAGAAAAACTCTATATGTGATTATATCATGCTTATATATGCTCTAAGGCAGACCAAAAGCTGTATATGTGATTTTATCATTCTCATATGTGTTCTTAGGCAGTCAAAAAATTGAATATGTGATTATAGCATGCTCATATGTGTTCTAGGCAGTCAAAAAAACTTTATATGGGATTCCATCATGCTCATATGTGCTCTAAGGCAGGCAAATACTTTATATGTGATTCTATCATGCTCATATGTGTTCTAAGGCAGTAAAAAAACTCTATATGTGATTATATCATGCTCATATGTGTTCTAAGGCAGTAAAAAAAACTGTATATGTGATTCTATCATGCTCATATGTGCTATAAGGCAGGCAAAAACTTTATATGTGATTCTATCATGCTCTTATGTGTTCTAAGGCAAGCAAAAAATTGTATATGTGATTATATCATGCTCATATGTGTTCTAAAGCAGTCAAAAAAACTCTATATGTGATTCTACCATGCTCATATGTGCTCTAAGGCAGGCAAAAAGTTGTATATGTTATTCTATCATGCTTATATGTGTTCTAAGGCAGTCAAAAAATTGAATATGTGATTATATCATGCTCATATGTGTTCTAAAGTAGTAAAAAAAAACTCTATACATGATTCTACCATGCTCATATGTACTCTAAGGCAGACAAAAAGTTGTATATGTTATTCTATCAAGCTCATATGTGTTCTAAGGCAGCCAAAAAACTGAATATGTGATTATAACATGCTCATATGTGTTCTAAGGTAGTCAAAAAAACTTTATATGTGATTCTATCAAGCTCATATGTACTCTAAGGTAGGCAAAAAACTTTATATGTGATTCTATCATGCTCATATGTGTTCTAAGGCAGTAAAAAAACTCTATATGTGATTATATCATGCTCATATGTGTTCTAAGGCAGTCAGAAAAACTTTATATGTGATTCTACCATGCTCATATATGCTCTAAGGCAAACCAAAAGTTGTATATGTGATTCTATCATGCTCATATGTGTTCTAAGGCAGTCAAAAAACTAAATATGTGGTTATAACATGCTCATATATGTTGTAAGGCAGTCAAAAAAATAAATATGTGATTATAGCATGCTCATATATGTTCTAAGGCAGTCAAAAAAACTTTATATGTGATTCTATCATGCTCATATGTGCTCTAAGGCAGGCAAAAAACTTTATATGTGATTCTATCATGCTCATATGTGTTCTAAGGCAGTAAAAAAACTCTATATGTGATTATATTATGCCCATATGTGTTCTAAGGCAGTCAGAAAAACTCTATATGTGATTCTACCATGCTCATATGTGCTCTAAGGGAGGCCAAAAGTTGTATATGTGATTCTATCATGCTCATATGTGTTTTAAGGCAGTCAAAAAACTGAATATGTAATTATATCATGCTCATATGTGTTCTAAGGCAGTCAAAAAAACTTCATATGGGATTCTATCATGCTTATATGTGCTCTAAGACATGCAAATACTTTATATGTGATTCTATCATTTCCATATGTGTTCTAAGGCAGTAAAAAAATTCTATATGTGATTATATCATGCTCATAGGTGTTCTAAGGCAGTCATAAAAACTGTATATGTGATTCTATCATGCTCATATGTGCTCTAAGGCCGACAAAAACTTTATATGTGATTCTATCATGCTCATATGTGTTCTAAGGTAGGCAAAAAACTATATATGTGATTATGTCATGCTCATATGTGTTCTAAAGCAGTAAAAAAAACTCTATATGTGATTCTACAATGCTCATATGTACTCTAAGGCAGGGGAAAAGCTGTATATGTTATTCTATCATGTTCATATGTGTTCTAAGGCAGCCAAAAAACTGAATATGTGATTATAGCATACTCATATGTGTTCTAAGGCAGTCAAAAAAACTGTATATGTGTTTCTATCATGCTCATATGTGCTCTAAGGCAGTCAAAAATCTTTATATGTGATTATATCATGCTCATATGTGTTCTAAGGCAGTAAAAAACTCTATATGTGATTATATCATGCTTATATGTGTTCTAAGGCAGTTAGAAAAACTCTATATGTGATTCTACCATGCTCATATGTGCTCTAAGGCATGCCAAAAGCTGTATATGTTATTCTATCTTGCTCATATGTGTTTTATGGCAGTCAAAAAACTAAATATGTGGTTATAGCATGCCATATGTGTTGTAAGGCAGTAAAAAAAACTTTATATGTGATTCTATCTTGCTCATATGTGCTCTAAGGCCGACAAAAACTTTATATGTGATTTTATCATGCTCATATGTGTTCTAAGGCAGTAAAAAAACACTATATGTGATTATATCATGCTTATATGTGTTCTAAGACATTCAGAAAAACTCGATATATGATTCTACCATGCTCATATGTGCTCTAAGGCAGGATAAAGATGTATATGTGATTATGTCGTGCTCATATGTGTTCTAAGGCAGTCAAAAAACTAAATATGTGATTATATCATGCTCATATGTGTTCTAAGGCAGTAAAAAAAACTGTATATGTGATTCTATCATGCTCATATGTGCTCTAAGGCAGGCAAAAACTTTATATGTGATTCTATCATGCTCATATATGTTCTAAGGCAGGCAAAAAACTGTATATGTGATTATATCATGCTCATATGTGTTCTAAAGCAGTCAAAAAAACTCTATATGTGATTCTACCATGCTCATATATGCTCTAAGGCAGTAAAAAGTTGTATATGTGATTCTACCATGCTCGTGTTGTATATGTGTTCAAAGGCAGTAAAAATATTATACTGAAATAAATTATATCCAATGCATCTAAGTTAAGGCAATCAAAGTTATATGAAATCTAACGACATGCAATATATCGCATGAAACTTTCATACCTGAGAGGCACCTGCAATCGAAGTTCCCCTGTTCAGCAAAAAACTGTTGAACTCAGCTCGGAGAACGTCGGCGATGGTTTCATGGAAGTAGTCATGTATTGTGTCCTTAACGATTTGGCGTACATCATCACCGGAAAGAATAGGATGCTTGGAGCTTATGTCGACGGAAGAAGTCTGTGAGCCGTGACTGGAGGAAGCAACGAGAGGTGAGGTATTCATATTACTCTCAAACCCGAACACACGACCCTTTTTGGGTTCATCTGCTGCAGTCACCCATGCTGTAGGATCAAATGATGAATGGTGAGTAGAGTCATCGCCATATCGCTCTACCATCTGTTACTCATATGCCTCCTACAAAATAATGATTACAGTATGCATTAATAATTAAGAATTACAATATTTATGATAACTTGTATATTACAATAATTATTAATAGAATAAATACATATCGTTGTCGTTCTCGCCTTCTCTGATATGAAGTCTTCCGTGGTCTTTCGTTTATGTGTTTCAACAAACACATCCTTATATGGTACAATGTCTCATTTTTCTGCTTCCTGCGAAATTAAATGATAAAAGATTTAGTTAACAGGTTTGCAACAATAATTATAAAATTGATAATATATATTGATGAGTTACCATTTTCTTCAGGTGGCTCCCAAAAGTCTTAGATTCACCTGTGTGTAGATGGGTTTCAGACATTTTTGCTCGATTTTGTGCAGTCTTTGCAGAGCGATTTCGAAATGCATCCCCCGCCCACTTGTCGCACATTCTCTCTCAATAATCTCTCCTGATAGTAATAGGGTCATGGCCCTTCCACTGTAGTGGATCATCTATTCAGCCAGATGTTTTTTTTGCTACAGTCTTCATATTGTGCAGCATGTCTGCAAATCGATTGGCAGACACCTTCTGCCACACCTTCCTTGCATCATGTTCTTCCATCGTAGTCGCGAAGCGATTCGAAGCCTATATATATTTTCAGAAAGTTAGTAGACATGACTATAAAAAAATTTAAATATGAAATACATTAACTATGACAAAAAACTGTATACCGTGAATGAGGATCACAATCTGTCTATCACCTCTTTTTTATACTCTTTCCATTGAGTGATCGGTCTTGGTAGATGTTGAAGAAGTGAATTCCTAATCTTGCATATTACTTTTTGTGGCTCAAACCTCGTGCTGCATATGAATTGATACACAGTAAATATCAATATAAAATATTTATAAGATATGTAATAAGTGAAAACGAAATACTTACGGTTGATTATCGATATACACTATTTGAATGAGTCTTCTTGTGCCAGACTGAGAAGACTCTGCATTCTGTGTTGGCTCCCGACTTGTATGATCAACTGGTGCAGGTGGGTCATGTACAGGCGAAACATCATATGTAAAAAAATACGTTAGAAATTCTCAGAATACGCATTTCAACTAATCAAGCATCCAATTAGTTAAATGATATACCTATCACAGGAGCCCGTGAAGATGAAGGCTGGGCCTGGCTACTACTGGATGAACGACCACTGTAAGCTCTACGAACCATATTCTAACAAATAAAAAATGTCATACAATACATTCAAATAATTCGCATCAAGTATTACAATACATTCAAATAATTCAAATAATTGGAATACTTGCAAATCATTCACATCATTGCAATACATTCAAATCATTCACATCAAGTATTGCAATACATTCAAATCATTTGCATCAAGTATTACAATACATTCAAATAATTCAAATCATTCACATCAAGTATTGCAATACATTCAAATCATTCGCATCAAGTATTACAATATATTCAAATAATTCAAATCATTCACATCAAGTATTGCAATACAACCCATTCATTTGCATCAAGTATTACAATACATTCAAATAATTCAAATCATTCACATCGAGTATTGTAATACATTCAAATAGAGGTTTGTATTACAAGATTTTGCTCACTAGCTTGAGAATTATTTCTCATCACTTGTTTGACTTTCATATTCTTCTTCTTCTTCTTGTGATAACTCAACACTATCCATATATTCATGCGATAACTCATTGTCAACTATCTTATGATACATTCATTCACGGTTTGTAGTCATTTTGTCGTATGATGTTACAAATAGTATCCTAACCAGTTAAAAGAGAACCATCAGAATGCTTTGATGAAGAAAATATCAAATTTATCATGTAATATATGATGTCATACAATCACAAGAATTATGATGCATGCATTGATAACTTAATACTTTCATGTGCAAACTATTCATGACACGATACATTCATTTAAAGCATGCTTTTATTATATAATTTCACATGAAAGTCATAATCAAATTGAAAGTAACTACATGCAAGCATGGATACAATCACATCAAACATTGCAATGCATTGAAATCATTCATATCAAACAAATGTCAAACATGTACCTGCAACAAACACACTTCAATATATCGCTAACTACTACCATGCCTAGCATGGAATCCGTACTCCAAAAAAAAGAACACTTCTATTCTCATACATTAAAATCATGCTCAGCATGATCTCCAAACTCAAACAAAGCAGTCCTAGATATCAACAACTAAGTGAGTGTGTGAACAGTAAAGTGTTACATCCAATAAATTAAATAACATGTGATGCGCTTGCATCACTTACTCACCACGAGTATTTAACTAATTTGCATTATTTTTGTCACTTACTTACCACGGGTGGCGGGGCACAAGCAGGTTTCGGTGAGAAATCTGCAAGAGACACTGTGTTAAAATGAAGTCACCACCTGCCGAAAAAAAAAATGAGGCAAGGTCGCCCTCCTGCCGGAAAAGCAGGGGGTTGGGGGGCAACCCCCTACCCGAATAAAAAAATGGCAAGAGGGTGTCCCCCTACCGAATAAAAAAATGAGGCATGAGAGCGACCCCTACCAAAAAAAACAAACGAAGCAGGGGTCGCCCCCCTGCTGAAAAAAAAAGAGGCACGGGGGCGACCCTCTGCTCGAATAAAAAAATGAGGCAGGGGGGCGACCCCCTACCAAAAAAAAAAATTGAGGCACAGGGACGACCCTCTGCACGAAAAAAAAAAACAAGGCAGGGGGTCGCCCCCCTATAGGAAAAAAAAATGGCAGGAGGGCGACCCCTGCCGGAAAAGCAGGGGGTGATCCCCTGCCCGAATAAAACAATGAGACAGGGGGTCCACACCCCCTGCCGGGAAAAACAAAATGTGGTAGGGGTCGCCCCTCTGCCAGAAAAAAACAAACGAGGCAGGAGGGTCGACCCCCTGCCGAAAAAAACAAAATGCGGCAGAGGGTGACCACCTGCCGAAAAAAATAGAGCGTGGCAGGGGGTCGCCCCCCTGCTGAAAAAAACCAAATGCGGTAGGGGGCGACCTCCTACAGGAAAAAATAGAACGAACGCGACAGGGGGTGACCCCCTGTCGAAAAAAATAGAACGCTGCAGGGGGCGACCCCCCTGCCGGAAAAAAAATAGAAGGGGCAGGCGGGGTGCGACGGGCGACCCCCTGCTGGAAAAAAAATAGAAGGGGCAGGCGGGGGGCGACCCCCCCTGCTGGAAAAAAAAAGAACACTTTACCTGTGGCGGGCGGGGTGCCACGGGCGGCGGAACGGGGGGGTGACAGGCGGCGAACCGGGGAGCGACGGGCGGCGGGCCGGGGAGTGACGGGCGCCAGGCCGGGGAGTGCGTCGGTCGACGGGGCGACGGGCAGGGCAGAATGAGGGGCGGCAGAAGGAAGGCGTCGGGCGACGTGCCGGGCGGCGAAGGAAGGCGTCGAGCGGTGGAGGGTGGCGTCGAGAGGGCGGGAGAGAGGAAACAGGAAAAGAGGGAAAAGGGCTTTAGTTAGGGATTTACGCGAAAATTAGCGACGGCTTTGGCGACGAAATTATTCTGTCGCCAAGCCATCATAAATTTACAGGAGTTGTTAGCGCCGGAATATTTCCGTCGCTGACATCGTCGCTAAGTAGCGACAGAAAACCTTCAGTCGCCAAATCTGTCACTAATCGTCGCGTGTGTTGCGACAAAACGTGTCGTCGTTAATCCATCGCTACGTAGCGATAGATTTAGCGGCGTAAGGTTTTCGGTCGCTACATCCATGAATATTACAAATCTTAGCGACTAATTAGATTCTCTTGCTAATCTGACGTAAAGTTGCGACGAAAAAAATCCGTTGCTACGTCGCATTTTTCTTGTAGTGGTTTAGCTTTAAATTTTTCAATAGAGCCTTCAGTTCAAAGTTTTATTTTGAAAATCTATTTGCATCCTAAATGTTTAAAAGTATTGGGTAAATCAACTAAAACCCAAGTTTTATTTTCTATAACAGAATCTAATTCACTCTCTATGGCTTCTTTCCAAGAATAAGCGTCAGGAAAGGTTATAGCTTTCGAAAAAAAAAACATAATCTTTATATATCATATAGAGATGAAAATCAGAACCAAAACTTTTTGGTTTTCTTGATTTTTTATTTTTTCAAATTTCAAGATTTTCAAGCTCATAAATTCCTTTTCTTAAATTATTTTCAATAACTTTTGGAGCTTCAAGTGATTTTAAAGTTAAATCTTCTCTAAATTCGGCTTAGATTGACTCTAAAATCACTTTGGTTTCGATATCAATAAATCTAAGTCTTACTATTATGAGAATATCCAATGAAGACTCATATTCTAGTTTTTTGACTTAGTTTAGTTAATTTTTTGTTCAGTAAGCTTTACATAAATAATACAACCCCAAACTTTTAAATAATTTAAATTTTATTTTCTCCCTTTTCAAAGTTTATAAGGTGTAGTGTTTAACTTAAAATATGAAACTCTATTTAAAATATGACATGAACTAGGCAATGCATCACCCATCAGGTTATAATCTATACTAAAACTGATAAGCATTGAATTTACCATGTCAATGAGAGTCTTATTTTTACATTCAGCTACACCATTATGTTGAGGAGTATATGGACCGACATTTTGTCTATATATTATATAAATTTTATAAAATTCAATAAACTCATTTGAAAGATATTCACCACCTCTATCAGATCTAAAAGACTTTATTTTGCAACTATAAAAGTTTTCAACATCTGCTTTGAAAATCTTAAATTTTTTAATTGATTCATCTTTTGTTTTCATGAGATATACATACGCATATTTTGTGAAATCATTAATAAAGGTTATAAAATAATTGTTACCCCCACGAGTTTGAGTATTTTTTAAACATATATATCAATGTGTATTAAATCTAATAATTTAGAAGTTCTTTCAATACTCTAAAATGGTTTTTTTTGCAAACTTTGATTTAATACAAATATCACATTTTCTAAGATATTCAGTATTGCATTTAAGAATAAGCCCTAAGTTACTCATGCTTCTTAAAGATTTATAATTTACATGTCCTAATCTAGCATGTCATAAATCATATGAGTCAAGCATATAAATAGAAGAAAAAATAACTTTATTACTCAAATTGAATTTGAACAACCCATTAGTGGCATAACCTTTGCCTACAAACTTGTTGTGCTTCGATAATATAATATTATTGTATTCCATTACAATTATGAAACCATGAGTTGTAAGCAGATAGGCATATACAAGATTTTTCATACTGTAAGTACGTGATACATATTTTGGAGGGTTAAGTACGTATTTCTCGGGGGTGGAGTTATATTTCACACTCCCTTTTTATATGAACCTTAGCTTTATGTTTATCACCCATATAGATCATATGGTCTTTCCCTACGGTTTCATATGTTTTGAACATACTTCTATTATTGCATAAATTGATCGTTGATCCAGAATCTATGTACCATCCTTTATCTGAATTGATCATAAATATCTCACTAACTACAGTCACTAGGTCATCATCGGGTTTACTAGCTTTATTGCCTTGAAATTTTTTCCTGTATCGGCATTCTCTCACACAGTGACTAGTTTTTTCACAAGTATAGTAGGAAACAATCTTTCTCTTTTTAGAATCGAATTTGGACTTCTTGTTTTGTTCTTAAATTTGGGTTTGAACTTTAGTTTGTGTTCAATCATACTTACCTTAGCACAAACTTCTTTTATATCATTTTTCTTATCTCGAGATTGAGCTTTCTCCTTGATTCTAAGATGTTGAAGAAGTTTTTTTAAGGTAAACTCTTCATTCTTATGTTTCAGTTCATTTCGATAATCTTTCCAAGATAAGGGCAATCTTCCAATGATTACAGCCACTTAGAATTATTCATCAAAGTTTATACTCTCATACTTGATATGATTAGCCAACATCTGCATCTCATGGACTTAATGTAGCAGTGGCTTATCATCGAAGAATTTGAAATCCATATACTTATTAACTAAAAACTTATGAGTTCTTACATTCTCTGTTTTGTACTACTTTCGAGGGTTTCCCATAGCTTCTTTGATATGCTGACTTTTGAGTAGAGGTCGAATAGGATGTCGGAGAGTGCATTTAGTATGTGTCCATGACACACGAAGTCATCCTGTTTTCACTTTAGTGTCCTGTAGTTTTCAACAATGGTTTTTTATAATGCATATCATAATATTTTCACTCTGACCAGGCCGCATGTCAAGATTAGGGATGGCAATGGATCGGGGAAAACAATGCCCCACCCCGCCTCGCCCCATTTGAACTAGGGATGAAGGACATGAAACCGGGATGGAGGTTTAAATCAAAACCCGTGTGGGGGTGGAGGCGGGGATGGACTTATGTTTTTCCCCACCCCACCCCGTCCTCGATCCTTCTTTAGGGATGGCAGTGAATTGAGGGGAAACGGGCCCCCACCTCGCCCCGTTTGGACCGGGGATGGAGGGCAGGATTTTGAGATGGGGTTGGGGTGGAGACCTTGTCCCCCGCCTCAGTCCACTGCCATCCCTAGTCAAGATTATCGTCGATCTAACACAGGATATTGTGTTTTTTTTTTATGACAAACTCATTTCTTGGAAATTCAAGAAACAAAGCATTGTATCTCGATCATCTGCAGAAGTCGAATACCATGTAATGGCAAATGCAGCTTGTGAAGTTACATGGTTAAAATATTTGTATTTGTTGTCTGATTTGCATATTCCTCATCCTCAACCAGCATTATTGTTCAGTGACAATCAAGTTACACGGCATATTGCAGCAAACCAGGTTTATCAAACACATTGACATTGACTGGTTAGAGAAAAAATTGCTTTGAAAATAATTACATCCTACATTCATTCAAATGATCAGGTGGCTAATTTGTTTACTAAAATCACTTGAAAAGGTGCAATTCACAAAGTTGAACAAATTACGCATTTGCAATTTGCATGCTCCAGTTTGAGGGGGAGTGTAAAAATGGAAAGTAGAGGACGGGTATGGCAACTGTTTGAGTTGTCCATCCTAATGTCTGCTATCCTCGTTGATAATCCAACGTTTCGGGTGCTCAAGATTGTCGCTAAGGACAACTCGTAAAATCTTGCCTTTTGTTTGGATTTCACGAGTTGTATCCTTCAGCTTCTTTTCTTTTCTTTTCTTGAGGTTTCCAAGCTGTGTATATCTTACCTTTCTATTTTAGATTTTTCTTTCCAATTGTTTCATACGTTTGTATTCTTTTCTTTCCAATTGTTTCATACGTTGTATGTATTATAAATAGACGAACGATCCTCATCTCATTCAGGGAAAAACAAAAGGTTTTTTTGAGTTGTCCTTGGCGACAATATGTATGAAGGAGTAGTAACCAATGTCCGCACTTGTGGAGGGGTGACAACCAATTTTCCTATAACGGTTGGGTTACATCAAGGATCTGCTTTAAGCCCTTTCCTATTTGCTATAGTGATGGATGAGCTTACGAGATCAATTCAAGAAAATGTGTCGTGGTGTATGTTGTTTGCTGATGATATTGTTTTGATTGATGAGTCTAGAGTTGGGGTTAATGCTAAGTTAGAATTATGGAGACAGACATTAGAAGCAAGAGGTTTTAAGTTGAGTAAGAGTAAAACAGAATACATGGAATGTCGATTTAGTAAGCAACGAAATAGAGATGAGAGTGTAGTGAAGCTTGGTGAGCAAGAAATGTCGGTGGATGATTCTTTCAAATATTTGGGATCTATCATTCAAAAGTATGGAGAAATTGATGGAGATGTAAATCATAGGATAAAGGTTGGGTGGATGAAATAGAAGAGTGCAACTGGAGTGTTGTGCGATCGTAGAATGCCATTGCGGTTGAAGGGAAAGTTTTATAGGACGACTATTAGGCCCGCTTTACTATATGGTACGGAATGTTGGGCTGCCAAGAGACATCATATTAAAAAAATGAGTGTAGCTGAGATGCGTATGCTAAGATGGATGTGTGGAAATACAATAAAAGATAAGATTCGGAACGAGGAGATACGTAAGAAGGTAGGCGTTGCACCCATTGAAAATAAGATGAGAGAGAATCGTTTACGGTGGTTTGGACATATTCGACGAAGGCCTAATGATGCTCCAGTTAGAAGGATGAAGAAATGGGAAAATATATTAGTTAAAAGAGGTCGGGGTAGGCCTAGGAAGACATGGATGAAGGTGATAGGAAAGGATATGAATGCTTTGAACCTCACCGAGGACATGGCATTGGATAGAAATGAATGGAGGAGAAGGATTCACGTGGAAGACCCAGAATGATTTTCTTTGTTGGTTCATATCGCCGACCCCAATTGTTTTGGGATGAAGGCGTAGTTGTTGTTGTTGTTGTCCTTGGCGACAATACTCGACTTCAGCCTGATCAAGTTTGTGTAAGTTTACAAAGACGGGGAGCATCTATACTGAAAGTATAAACCTCCCAAATAAAATGCTTCAATCACTCTCACATATCCTCTTAATTTCTTAATAAAAAGGAGAGGACCTTAATCTCCCAGCATCTTATTATTCACAAAAAAAAAAAAAGGAAAAAGAGAGGAAGGAGGAAAAGAACACACATCGTTGAAAAAAATGCACATAATTTTCACTTGATTCTTTCAAGAATAAAAAAGAAAAACTAAAAAGAAAATGAATCGTGGACCATCCCTTTACAACAGGTCTTCCCCACCAATTGACACAATCCCCAACTCAACCCGCAGACACCTTCTTCCTTGCTTCTTAATAAATCATACCACCAACACGTGAAGAATCAACAAATAGACAAAAAGTAACAGAGATGGAATGCCTGCCAATCTTGACTGGCAACCGTGATGAATTCCGTTAGTTTTCCCATCCACAACACTGCCCTCTTTATGGCACCATATACACACCAGACTTCCCTAGTAAGAAAAGAACAAAAGGGAAAAATCCGGTTAAGAATCGTGGTGAGAGAATATTACAGAGTTCGTTTAGTTCACTCGTTTTTTTACAAATCAGGGAATCAAAGCAGCAAGCGCATCTCTGCCTGCTGCTTGACCTGGTGCTTGGCCTGCTGTTGCGACCAGTAAGCATGAACAGAGAGCACCCTGTCCAGCAGCTCCTGCGGTACAGGCTCTCCCCTCCTCTGCTGAGGGGCGATCCCAGCGGTGTGGACAAGAGTCTTCCATTTGTCCTGCAATGCAACATTCGATATCAGTACCAAGCAACCACAGAAAAGCATCGCCGTTCATCTATGGAATGGACGGTATATAACCACCATAGACTTTACTTTCATTCTCAACCTTCCATCTGAGACGCTCTAGATGCTGCCAATCTAGAGGATGAATGGCTCTTAAAAGAATTGCAGACTCAGCCAGGTTAACTTTTAAGCTACTTGAACTAGCAGTTTCTTCTTTTTTTTTTTTAGTCCAAGGGGAAAACCTCCCATCACCGACTGCACGTTGGCAGGCCTCCTGTTAGTAAAACCCTTTTCTCCGAGGACACTCAGTTTCGACCTTGCAGCGGACGCCACCCGTGAGTTTCAAACTTGAAACGAGTTGCCCCCTGCAGAGCCCTTGTGGGCCACTTGAACCAGCAGCTGGACATTGACGGATACATAAAAAAATGGGACCACGCCAGCCCAGTCAAACTGAATCAACAATAATGGACTTAACACCCTCATCATACCTGGCGCAGACCAAGAGAAACTGAATACTAGGAACAACTTCAAAGGGTCTATCAACCAAGCAAAAGGCGAATTATTGCCTTATTTCACAGATAGGCTTCTAAAGAACCGCGTTGGGTCCAGCGGCCCAGTCAAACTGCTTACGTGGTGGACCAAAACTGAAAAAAAGAGGCCGTGGATAATGAAGCATGGTAGACAGCCCACGTGCACCGTCCATCCAAAAAATAGATGGTGGGAATTAAAGGAGGATCGGGTATGAGGGGGCCACAACCAGTGGTGCCACGTTCAAGCTAGCATGATGCGACCAGGAACACCAAATGATTCAAAAGAAGGAACAAGTAAGATCAGGTGCCATCACATGACATGCCTTCCATCTTTAGCTGACAGTTGTGGAGCCCAAAAGCAGATAGAGGGCAGCCGGATGCAAAGGCACACTCAAAGTGGCATCATGCCAACAATGACAAAACATATTTATGATTGCACAAATATTTATTTGTGCATTAAGCACTTAACAGGCCTGTCAGGTGTGGGACCCAAGACCTGATGGAGGGGCGATCGAGTGCTTAATGCACAATTTTTATGCAATCATATTGCACCAGATCAGGACTCAACATATTCACCAACAACCGCATCAGCGGCGGAGAAGAAGCCGTACGCTTGCCGTTACTTCAACAAAAGTACCTCCCTTTAAGAAAACTGATGCCCAGCCTAATCAGCCAAGCCTAGTCCAAAACCAAAGCACTCGGCTTAAAAACAGTTGGCGCCCCAGCCAAGCAAAAAAGCAAAAAAAACTACAGTCCACGGAAAACCTCATCTTCATGGTTGAAGATTTGAAGCAACTGGAGACGTAGTCAGACTCTTCTCTAGGAAAAAGCAGAGAAACGTCTACCATGAGGTCTCTTCTTTCCTTCTGACTTTCTTTCTCATCATTTCTTCCAAAGGCTCGGGGATACAAAGGGGTTTCTAAAGGATGTTTTCCCCATTATTGTAAACAAAGGTGGTTCGAAGCTTCGAGCCAGGGGCAAGGTAACGTGATGGCAAGGCAAAGAGGGCCAAACGTGGGCAAAAAGAAGAGAGGAAGAGCCGAGCCAAACGGAAAAGCAACTACCTTCAAATCGACATACGTGCGATGCTTCGCGTTGTCAAAAGCAAGTAGCTTCACATCTCTCCATCTGAAACGATGAACCAAAAGAAACGCCAATAAGAAAAAACACACGGAGAAGGAATCAGACACAGCAAGTTCTACAATCTATGCCAACAATTGTACAGTTTTCCCGAAAGTTTTTGGTTCGAGACAATCTCTCTGGGCCATCTCTACTCGACCATGAGTGAATCAGTAAATAGAAAGGCTTAAGAATCAACATAGCAGAAAAGCACACACCTCCCAGTCCCAAGCTTCTCAACTGCCTTAACCAGCGCTTCTACTTCTGAAACAGGGAAGGGTCGCCGGATTCGCCGCTGCACCTGCTCACCCCCCGGACGGGGCACGACTGCCAGTGCTTCCATACTTACAGTTGGTATGGCAATCAGTGCCCGAGAATTCGGGGTAGACTTCTTGTTTGATAGATCGGCTGGAGATGAGATCTGATGGCAGTTGCTCTCCGCCCAGATGAGTGTATCAGCTCGTAAAGGTCCGGCCGCTGCGGGCTCATCCACATCGAGATCCGAATGATCGGACAGTGGATTGTACCTGCAGAGAAAACCAAAATTGATAGTTCAATCCCTATTCATTGTAGTCATTCACATATTTACTATATCCAAAATGCATAAAGGCCAAAGCTAAGAACAAACATAGACCTTTCCAATTTTAGCAAGACTTAATTTGTGGCTGCAAAATCTATATGCACCTGTTCAACGGCTGAGTTTTATCACTTGAGGACAGCTTTGGGGCATGGAGGGTGTTCGGTTCCAGCATGAAACCTACATCATCAAGCTCACTGCTACAGGAAATCCCTGTCTGGAGCAGGGTTTTGGTGTCATCACGGATTTTCTTCCCTTGCAGGAGAATGCCAACTTGTAGCCCGCCTCCAAGTATGGATGTCACAGCCTCCATGACAGTCCTCTGAAATCGAATTGTTTGCCCGCTTAGAGATACATCATATTACCCCACAATGGCATCTAAGGTGCAAGTTCGCGAGAAGACTAAGCATTACCGTGTGCACACATAGATACAGATTTACACATTTTAGTGGTGATCCTATGAAATCATAATTTTTCCATCCATTTTTGAGAAAGGCAGCACGAAAGCGAGAGAAACTTTTCAACTCTTAACAATGACAAAGAGATAGAACCTACGTAACAAGCACCTTCATTCTCTTTTAATGTGAACTTAAACTGCATAAAGTATCATAACACAAACAGAGAAACAGATGCATGAACAGGAGACACGGATACTTTCGAGACTAATAGATGAATAAATGGAACTGAGCTCCTTGTGACATCTTTCACTAGATGAAAATACGCAAAATACATCTAACTAGTTTCATACACTGATAAGGAAGCCAGACAAGAGGTCACCTTCAGTGCCCCAACAGTTGCAGTTTCAGGCATCTCAATGAAGAGCTCAGGAACTTTGAACGACTTGATACCCAGCTTCACTGTACAATTGAAACCAAAAGAAAAGAAAAAAATATTTTAAGATACATCAGTCAGCATTTAAATCGACTTAAACAGATCATAGATAATGATGAGAGGTAGACAGCATGACAAATGGAGGGAGGCCCCACCGTTTGCATCACTAGACTTTACGGATGATTTTGCATTTTCTATTGGGGATACCGCCCTAATGGCTGCATATGACAGCTTTGGAGCTTTTAGGAACACAGCAGCAAAATTGAACCCAAGACCAATTGAAGTCATTAGATCAAACATTACCGTGATTCGTCCTTGAAGCAGGAACAGGAGTCTGATATACAAATTTCTCTGGTAAATTAGAAACGTCTTCACTCTCGATCCCTCCATCATATGTTGAAATAGAGCTCTCTTGAAACAATCTTCTCCTCTTGGCAGGAGGGCACCTTTGAGTTCTTTGTCGTTTATAATTAGTTTTCTTATTGTAGAATATAGGCTTTGTTTCCATATCTGATGATTAGAGATAGCAATTAGTATAAAATAGGAGATATATAAAAAAAGATACAATGGAGTGAAACAGAATCCAAACAAAGGATGACTCTTCAACCACATCTCAAACATATACAAAACAAAGTAATGCAAGCATCGCCCTAGTAAGAGAAATCTAAATTTTGCAACATTATCTAACAACAATCCTAAAAATTAAGAGAAACAGCAGAATTTTGAGGCTTCCCATCCTTCAATATTTTAAGGTAGAATTTTGTATACCTTGGTTATAAGGCTTCCCATCCTTCAATATTTTAGGAGATACCTTCCACATCTTGGAGGAAAACAGCTTTCCTATTTTCCTATCTCCAATGTGTGTAGGCCGGCAACCTTTTAGAGCTATGTAGCTGGGTTGACAATACCCAGAAGAGTTTTCGTCATCATCATTACCAAGTATTTTTACATCTTCATGGAAATTAGGAAGGGAACTACAGGGCAGGTGTCCAACTCGAAAAGGGACTTCATCGCTACTGTCTGAACTAACTAATGCAGGAGGCTTTGTCTCAGCATCCATAGGCTCCACAGAACTGCATATATCAGGTGTAGTTTCCTTTACAAGGCCTCTGACCATTCCCTGATTACCTTCCACGTCTCCGCTGATCGCATTACCTGTTTTCAACTCACTCAACTCTATGGAGTCAGGGTAGCCTTTCTTTTCATCATATTGTCCTGGAAGCATGTCTGACTCAAGTTTGCATATTTCCCATGCTCCAGAGGAACCTCCAGAGCCTTCCCCTTTTACTTCAACAGAGAAATTGGTGGCGCAAGGAGCCTGTGGTGAGCTATCATACTTGGTGATCACTGAAACAGATCCTGAAGCATCAGTGTTGTGAGCATGCGAGTCCTCAAGGTTATAGTTTCGGACTTGCCGATGTAAACCACCCCTAGATGTTAAAGGACCTTCATCAGAGCTTCCTTGATCACACACTTCTAACTTAAATGGTTTTAGTTCATCCTGCAACTCCTGCTTAATGGATTCACTTGAAACAGAAAGGGAACTGTCTAAACCCGCAAGAGCCCATCCAGCCGTCTTCAAATAATGAGCTTCACCATCTGCAAACTGTTTAGCAGATTCCCTAGTTCTTCCAGCTGAAGAATCACAGTTGGCAGAAAATGCTTCATTCTCACATAATAGCTTGCCAGCAACAGTAGCCAGTAATTCAAAAGCGCACATCTGATCGTCATCGATTTTCTTTTTGAACAAACGCTTCCCCTGATAGAGAAAAAATAGAAAGGACAGAATTAAAAGGAAAATCCAATACAAAAGAAAAAAAATACAATAGAGCCAAAAATACATGGAAATACCCTAGCTGATCTTGAAGCTCGGGGCATGGCTGGCACCTGGTAGCCGTTGAATCCATAGTCCAACCTCTTCTGCATCACTATGTCTTGCAACACCTAGGGTAAATTCAGCAAGCAAGCATCAAATATGTCAATGGAGCCATTCACAAAGAAATAACTCGAAAATATAGATATAATCAACTATACATGATATCTGCACATCCGTGATTCATGATGGAAAAGTGAATCTAGTAAGCACAAATCATGCAATACAATTGAAGCATTCGGTCACTATGTTCAGGTTCTTTGTGAGATCAAATTGTGAAAAAAAAATCAATTAGAAAACAAAGTAATAAAGCTACCAACGGTACTCTGAAACTCAAAATACAAAAAAAGAAAAGGAAATTTCTCCTGCGCATCATATCAAATTGTGAAAAGAGAGATTATCATCTCCTCCAACGCATGGATTCTTCTCCAGGATGAACATCTTTCAACAGCACGGAATTAAAGCACCACTGTTTCAATATGTTGAAAACCAACCATCTAAGAGATGGATCAGACAGCACATTGAAAAACCCAATAGAAGGGAAACAATAAATCTCAATAAACGTCAAGGGAGGTCCTCAATGTGCTCTCAAAATTACAGGAACTAACTATTCCACATCGTACACCAAAGCCCGAATGAGGACAATGAAGATTTACCCATGACAGACGAAAAAAATAATGCAAAATAGGAAAGGAACAGAACATGTACAACCCCAGAATCAGGCTAAGAATTTTCTTTCTGACAATGAGTGACTACAGCACGCCATAATATCCGTATTCCGTGAATACGGATAAAGATGAGAAAAAAAATGCAAAACTGTAAACAATCTGAACTAATTGAACAATTTTGAAAAGCAAATAAAAGTGAGCCATCAGATATCAGATCCAAATATCTGAGAAAAATGAGGCCTGTAACAAAAACAAAAAAAAGTGAGATGTCTAGAGAGTTTCTAAAAGGAAAAACGATGAACCAAAACCAATTAGGATCTTACATTTTCTCAGAAAAACTGGTTTTTGATTCTTAATTGAGAGAGAGAGGAATCTCACGTCATACTGGAAACCCCCTGCACAACAAATACACGAAAATCACGATCAGGATCAAGATTTCTGAAACGCAACACAAAAAACAGAAACTCCTTCAAGATCGGGTAATTCTGTAAGAAAAAAACAAAAAATGAAGGAAAGAAGATATTTAAAACCTTGAAGACCAGGCAAATCTCTGTGAAATTCAAGATACAGAACGTAGATTTCATATGTTTAGGAGAAATCATTGGCGATTATGGAAGCAAAACCCAGCAATTAAGCCGTAATTTGAAAAATAACGAAAAGAACGCAGATCAACCAAGAAGAACGTCACATTTCAAATACGTAATATCGATTCCACGTCGTCTCAAGGGAGAATTCCACCAGAAAACAAAGGGAAGATTCAAATCAGAATTAAAATCGTTGTACGAAACCCCGAGAGGGATAATAAAACCCTGCAAAAATCCCAAACCGATCGAATTCCGCAAAATCAAACCTTCCAGAGAGAATAATTCACAATCGAACCTCGGAAAGGTTCCGCCTTCGAGATCCAACATCGCACGGCAAAAATCGGTACCGGAAAACCAGAATTCAGGCGAAAGAAAGGCAGAGAACTGCCGGAAAACGCGCCGCTCGGTTCCCGAAGAACGCCAAATTCCGGTGAGAAAATCGCCAGGAAAAGTTGTGAACAACACGTTTTTACCTTCCCTTTCTCTTCTTCTCCGATCACCAAAACCCTGAGAGCAAATTCTCTCGTTCCTTTCCCTTAAACCCCAACTCTCAATACTCTTGACCCCAACGACTGGCTGGTCCGGTGGAAACACCCGATGGCAACCGGCTACTCCCGGTCGCCACAAACCAACCAGACCGCTTCCTCCTTCGGTGTTGATTCACACCCTCGTTTGCTCGCTCGATGCTCGCCACGTGTCTATCTTTTGCATCCTACGGCCGGTGTACGTGGTCCCAGGTTTAACTGTTTTTTAACCTCTTTTTTATTATTCACGGGCGTCGTCTATTGGAGGTTAAAATGAACGTGGCAGTTATGTTTTGTCATGACCATTTTTTAACGGAAGGAGGTAAAATGTAACTTAAAAAAACAGGGGGTCCTTTTTGTTACGAAACAGAAATGACTGAAATACCCCTATATGATTGATGGACGATTTATATTATATGGCTTGGTCCCACGAGTTTGGGTTGAGTTCGAAGGCGCCCTTTGACTTGACCAAGTCAGGATAGACCGCACCAAAAGAGGAGTTGATGCTTACATGGATGAAATTGGCTTGGCTTGGCTCGTCTCGTGTTCAAACTCATGAAATCCAAGCCTTGATCCGAATTGTCAAAGACACCCTCAAGTTCGAACCCAAATGCAGTTGCACCATGTCAAACAAACTAGGCTATCAACCGTGAGCCAAGCCAAGCCCGGTATTGGTGTACCCAGTATCGCGGTGCAACCTCACCAACTCGTCTAGATGGCCTGATTGACCGAACCACCTGACTAAGTCAGGGTACCCATCCCATAATGTTGACTGAGTCCAAGAGATGTATTTTCCATCATTGACCATTTCCACCCAACCATATGGACAATTCCCCCCTTATCACAATCTCTCGGGATATTAACGTCATTATGCTCGAATTCGCTCGACGCCTCCAGGCCCTCCAGTTACCAACGAAATTTGACCGTCCATCGTACGAAACTCGAGATATGGACCGTTGATTATGGGCCTGCGCGCTGTCATCACAGAACTCAGTGTTACGTGAATTTCCTAGAAAATAAAAAATAACTAAAAATAAGAAGAAATTTTGAGAGAAATGTTTTGGAAGTCGTACAGACCCGAACGGGGGCAATCCCTGGCCTGACGCAAACAAGATACAATGAAACCATAGGACACGATTCGTTCCTGTGACGACCACCCTAATCGTATCGTCATGTTCGTCGCACCGAAGGCATCTTAGAGGTTCGCCCGCCAGGAATTGTATCCAAGATCGAATTACATGAATACCCTCTCTTTTTCCCTTTATCCCCATCCTAGTGAATGGTCCTTTTTACCACTATCAACCAGAAAATTGACTAAGTTCAAAAATTTTCATTAGCTCATATAGATCCCAAGACCCAAGCTCACCCTTCAACCGACCTTAGTCAAGTCGTTGGACCAAGATATCGCGTGTTATGCTGAAAGATCATCTCACAGGCTCGTGGATCCGGTATCAAAACCGAATGGCGTTTCGTGCTCAATCTGCATCACGCACTCAACCAACTGATCGGATCGAGACCATGCAGCAAGGACCACAATGTAGCTCATACATGCTTTGGCTTGGGTCCACAGAGAAACAGGAGATGCTGATCCAAACCCATGTAGTGGGACGGTAGTGTTTGATTACGAAGAGAGAAGAGACCGGGCATAAACCAATGATTCAAATTTAAAAGAAAAAAAAACAGATTAAACAAATACAAATCTGATTTTAATATATGTCTAGATCTTAATTAAACATTTGTATTCGAAAATAATATGTTAAATTCGGATCATGTAGATCTATATCAAAACAAACACAGTCATCTATGTCCATCTGAATAAACATTAGGATCTTATTTTAACGATCTGTATCCGGAGATTATGCGTTAAATCCAGATCGGACATGCTACCAAACCCGATCCGTTTGTGGGACTTTGTCTCCACCATGACCAAAACGCCTAAATGTCGGACACAAAAGTGCTTCCATGAAAAGTCGAGGGCATTGAAGGCAGAAGAACGTGCCACGTGGACGAAAATGTTTAACAGCCGATGGGGTCCCTTCCGGGCAATACTATCCGAATGTCCAAAACAACCAACAAAAACAAACAAAAGAAAAAAGCTCTATTTATTTCGGCCCGAAAAAAAAAATAATAATAAAAAGCTGGCATCGTTAGAGTGACGGAGCAGGGGTTGTGGGTCCCATTGTCTTGATGACGTGGCAAGTGGGAGGAGCCACGAGGGCTTGACGCCGTTAGTTAAAGGGAGTATCGGGGAAAAGTTTTTTTGGGGTGGTGGGAGCGGTGGGAGGGTTACGAGGGCTTGACGCCGTTAGTGCAGAGAGAGAGAGAGAGACCGCAGGGACGATGCCACGACGGGTCGGTCCGAAAACCCGACGAAAGGGTCCACCCAGACCCCTGCACGTGCAGAGCGTCCAGCAAGCCAACATCAACACGTGTCCAGTGCTGATTCCGAGGAGGGTGGGTGGGTGGTGGCAGGCAACCACTATTGTTCAAATGACTGAAATGTCCTCGATACAAGTCAAAAATCGATGCGTCGCCCTCCCCGCCAGTCCGCATGGGCTTCAAGCGCGTCTGCACGCCCATGCAAACGAGAGACTCATTTTCAGTGCATCCCGTGAAAGCAAAAACAGCATCACGAGATGCAAGCAAAAAAAAAAAAGAATAGGATGCACTGTCCTGTTCTCTTCTGTCTGCGAAACAAACGGACCCTCAAGGGATAGGGAAAAAAAAAAAGACGATTAAGGGTCATGGTTCTATGAGGAGCGTTTGATTGCACAAACAGCGGTGTTTGCAATTCGCATACTGCAAGGGGCCCATGCACCTACGCAAATGTGAGACGTGCAGACGGCCAAGACACCGCATCTAGAATGTTCTACTGAGATTCTCTTTGGTGTTTGGAGGAGTTCTGCTACTTTGAAAAAAGGACAAAACTATTGGTTATACATGATCATAGTACATGATCATAGTGTCCATGTTTCACGTAGGATTTCATGTGTTGAGGAGAGAAGTGGGCCTACTCTTTCTCAAACGCGTAAAACCGCCCAGTAGAGGGCTTTATCCAAATGAATTGCATTTGAACGTGCTTCATTTGGATAAGCTTCAAATGCGCTTCATTTGGATAAGCTTCACTATGAAACAGTTTACTAGAAAGAAAATCGATAAGTCCCACATGAGCTGGGTAACGACTACCCAGGAGGGTGAAAACCGGCAGCCTCATTCTCTCCTTTAAAAGAGGGAGAGGGCTTAATCAGAAAATACATGCAAATCTGAGAAGCAAACCTCCTTCTGAAGAAGGTATGTTACGACCTTACCTTCACTGTTGTTTTTTCCTTTGTTTGCATGCATCAGGTACTCTGATCCTTCAATGGTATTAGAGCACGGGTTCTTGCTACGTGCAGAGACTCATCCACAGCTTTCTATCGCAACTCAAGTTCATTGATCACCGCTCAAGGCCATCATTCATCGTTTGCAGTTCAAGCAAACACCGAAAATCAAAACAGGAATCAAAAGAAAGGTTAGTATTTTTGTTTATAAGGCGTATCAGACAGGTCGTCAGATTTTGATGACCTCTGCCTCTGCATTTACAAAAAAAAGAATCAGACCTTTGAATCGAGTCTGCCCATGACAATAAAAAAAATAGAATTTTTTTTAATCCTTTATTTTTTTCTTGATTTGGGGAAAACCCTGCAAGGGAAAACCTCTCATTCATTTTTTGAGGCTTTATTTTTTATATAAATTAAAAAAATAGCGGCCATTCTCTAGTAGGTAGAGTGAAACAAAAAAAAAGAAAGAAGTAGAATATAGACCCCATCTGGGGTCTGCATCAGACATCGGGGGTCACCGAAAAAAATTAAAAGAATGTCTTCGATTATCGGCATCGATCGTCGGTGGTGGTCATTTAAAAAAAAAAGAACAAAACTGAAAAAAAGAAAAAAGGGTTTATCTTTTCCATCTCGATTAACAGGAAAAGTTTTTTATATATATAAAGGGTCGTCGGTAACTGGCAACCTCTCTTCTCTGAAAAAAAAATGAAAAGAAAAAAAAAATTCTCTCAGCTCAAACAAGGAAATTTTGTTTTTTCAGAGGGTTGCCAGTAACTGACGACCTTTCTTCACCAAAAAAACTTTCTTTTTTGTAGAAGGTCGTCGGCATCAAGCGACCTCAATACATAAAAAAAAAAAAGAAAACACAGTGGGTCGTCGGCATCAAGCGACCTCAATACATAAAAACAAAAAAAAAAACACAGTGGGGTCGTCGGTATCAGGCGACCCCTGTTCTTGAAAAAAATTGAAGGGGCGAGAGAAGTCTACCTTTTCCTCTCTTCATTGTCATCGCGTCTTCCACCACTGCAATGGTGGGCGAGGACATTTCGGCAACCCCGTTAGCCCACTGGTAAAGGGCATTAACTATTTTTTTCATTGCCAGGTCATCACCGCAACCATCTTCCCTGCTTTCCAGCAGGCCAATCAGGCTGGATGATTAGCATCTTCTTTGCCAACTAAAAAAATATTTACAGAACCACCGAACCAAAAGCTTTCTCTCGAAGCTTCTAGTTTTCTTGAAACTTCATAACTTTTATATAGTTTAACATGTTAAATTACTTATTTACCCCTAGTCTTTTCCGATAATTTTGGTCAAATCCCTATCAAGTTATATTACTTATTTACCCTTGGTCTTTTCGATAATTTTGGTCAAATTCCTGCCAAGGTTATATTATTTATTTACCCCTTGTCTTTTTGGTATTATCGATCGAGCTCTTGCTTAGTTCATTTACATTTTTTTCCCTACTCTTTTATGTTAATGTCTAGTCTATCCTACTACAATAAAGTTACTGATATGCCTCTGTTCTTTATTATTTTTGACATATGTATCCCTCAATTTACAAAAGATGACCTGAATTTTTTGGTAATTTTCAAAAAGAAACCTGAACCCTAATACATATCCATAACAAGCTTAAATTTTTTATTTTCTGCAGATAACCCCTTGAATTTTTTGTTAAGTCTTGTTTTGGGGGATCTATTTTTTTCTGCAGTACTTACCTTTGACTTTTTTGAAATTATAAAAAAGTGCTCAAAGTTTGCACATTGCCTCATTGATTTTTGTTTTAATTGAAATAAGAAGTAATTGATTGTCATATATTTTTTTTGTATTTGCATGATAAAATAAGATAGATATCATGAATTTGCTGATTATGAACATGATATTTTATGAGTTCATGGATAATATTGTTTTATTTATCTACTTGTTGAATGTTGGACATATATTTATTATACTTTGTCATCATGAAATACTTAAATTTAGAAAATTGACAAGTAGGGTTTGTGCAACCGAACTATCCAAAACTGATAAACTAAATGGAATCAATTTCCATATTTGGAATAGGAGGATTCTTCTTGTTTTGACCTTAGAAGGCATCGATAATACCCTCACTGCTGAAATGAGGGACCCTGGTGTCGAAGCTACTTAAAAAGACAAAACAACTTTTCTCAAATATAAAAGCGATAACATGTTGGCTAGAACCATTATGATGACCTGCATGGATGTCGACCTAATTAGGGTTTTCAAAAATTACCCTACAACAAAGTTTATGTTTGATGTTATTTCAAAGAAATATAATATTTCCTATGAAACTCACATTCAATTGCTTTTGGAGTAATATAATTCGTGCAGGATGCAAGAAAATGACAATATAGTTGATCACGTGAACAAAATGCTAGTAATGGCAAATGGCTTTATGATAATTAAGAATGTAATTCTTGATCTTATGCAGTTATCCACCATTCTGCATAGTCTTTCATCTTCATGAAAGATTGTACAAACTGCTCTTAGACTAAATTCAAAAAATCTAACCCTGGAAGAGCTTTATGCTCAACTTAAAATTAAGCAGCGACATATGCAACAAGATAAGAAAAGTGAATTACACTTCACAAAAAATGCTCTCAATTGCAGTCATAGCCCTTCTAGACGTCCACATTTTAAGAAAAAAAATTATAAGTAATGAAAATTTTGATAAGAGAAAAGGTCCAACATTATGCAAGTTGCAGGCAACCGCCTCCCAAGTGTTTCAAGTGTTAAAAACCTGGATACTTCAAGAAAGATTGTTTGAGTCGGACGAACAATAACAATGGCAGGAATAACAAAAATGGCCAGCAAAAAAAGATGCATGATATAATTTGTATGATATCGGAATGCACTTATACGGATCAGGCTCTTTTGGATAGTGGGTGGACTCTGTGGTGACACATCATATAGCAATGAACGAGGAATAGTGGACATGATCGAGTATAAACCTGGTGAACATTGGGTGTACATGGGCAACAACACCTCTGATGTTATGGGTGTCAAAACTTATCGCATTGAAACTTCTAGAAACAATGTTTTGTTGTCAAATGTCCTATTTGTATTGTCCATAAGACATAATCTAGTGTTTGTTCTGGCCTTGGTTGGCAATGGTTTTGAAGTTAGATTTTTACCAGAGAAGGTACTATAAGAAAACATAGTTGAGTCATGTTTGATGGGTCTTTGATAAACATCATGGACGGTTCAAAATTTATGATTCTAATATGAATAAAATTCTTTCAAATTTTGCTTATATTGATATTGTCTTTAATGTGGATGTAAATGTCTGACACCAAAGACTTGGACATATTAACTTTAAAAAAATTAAAAAAACTTGTTGAATTAAAACTAATACATGACTTTAATAAATCTTTATTTAATAGATGTGAATCCTGTATTTATGAAAAAATGATAAGAAAATAATTTCCACATAATGTAATTAGAGCATCTGAATTATTGAAAAGCATACACACTAACATTTGTGGTCACTTCATGACTCAAACTCATAAAGGAATGCAATATTTTATATCTTTTATTGATGACTTTTTAAGATATAGTTATGCCAATCTTATAAGTACGAAGCATTAGACAAATTTAAAGAATATCATCAAGAAGTCGAAAACCTACTTTGGTAAAAAGATTAAAGTTTTACGATCTAATTGAAGAAGAGAGTATACCTCAAATAAATTTTCTGAATATTGTAAGACTAATGAAGTCAAACCTCAAACTATAACTTCAAGTACTCCTCAACAAAATAGTATGGCTTAAAGATTCAATAGGACCTTTCTTGACATGGTTAAATGTATGTTATCTAATGCTTCATTACCCAAAGTATTTTGAGGAGAAGCAATACATACAACAACATGTGTTTTAAATGGGGTTCCTTATAAAGTTATTATCTCTACACCTTATAAATCATGGATAGAAAGAAAAACCTAACCTAAGTCACCTTCATAGATGGAGTTCAGTAGCTCATATAAAGATTATAGAGCGATCTAAAGATAAACTCGATATCAGATTTGTAAGGTGTATCTTTATTGGATATCCCAAAGAATCCAAAAGTTATAGATTTTATCACCTAGATAAGGGTTTAATCGAAAGTAGAGATGTTATCTTCTTGGAAGATCAAAACATAGAAGAAATGAATTATGAAATAAATAGAGATGATCCTTTTGATTGTATTATGATTTTGATGGCTCGCAAGAACATTTAAGTAATGATGAACCCTCTGAAAATTCTTCATCTTCTTCCCATCAGTCTCAGGTTAGGCACAAAAGGTGTAGAGTTCTTTTGTCTTATTTAGATAACTATTATGTCTACTTGTCAGAGGAATTGTATTATGCTTTAGACATGAATGACATGAAAGATATCCTATCATATGGCAAGCCAATAAAATCATGAGTCAATAGACTGGGTAAAAGTCATGGACAAGGAAATTAAGTTCAATAAGAAAAAATAGGTCTGGGAATTGACTGATTTACTTGAGAAAAGGAAAGCCATTGGATGTAGATGGATTTTAAAGAAGAAATTCAAGTTCGATGATAGTATTGATAAATTTAAAGCGAGGTTAGTAGCTAAGGGTTTTTTTCAGAAAGAAAGATTAGATTATGTTGACACATATTCACCTATTATAATTTTTTTCTCGATAAGGATAATTCTTGCTATTGTAACTCACTACAACCTAGATTTACATTAAATAAATGTTAAAATTGTTTTTCTTAATGGTAAGCTTAAGGAAACCATTTTCATAGAACAACCTTAAGGCTATATAGTAAAAGGCAGAGAACATAAAGTATATAGGTTAAAAAAATTCATATAGGAATTCAAGCAATCACCACGTCAGTGGTATTTAAAGTTTTATAAGACAATTATGTCATTAGGTATTGTGACAAATAAATTTGACCACTTTGTTTATGTCTGCAAAAATGAGAGTAAATTTGTTATTCTCTCACTATATGTAGATGAAATTCTTCTGACTGAAAATGACAATGATATGATTGTCAAAATGAAGTCATGGTTAAATTCTCAGTTTGAGATAAAAGGCTTGAGAGAAGCATCCTCGAGATAGAAATTCTAAACTTTTCAGCTTGAGTCAAGAAAGGTATATAAATTATATACTCAATAAATTTAAAATGAGTGATTGTAAGTCTGTTAAAACACTGGTGGTAAAAGGTGTCAAATTGAGTATGAATGACAATCCTCGTGATGATGCATGTTATGTTATGCACAAGGCCTGATATTAGCTTTGTTGTTGGCCTTGTTAGTTGCTACCAAAGTAATCCTAGTTTGCCTCACTAGCAAGCAGTAAAAAGAATATTTTGATATTTAAAATGGACAATAAACTTGAAATTATGTTTTCAATCTGATGCTTTAGAAGTAATTAGGTATTCTGATGTTGACTTTGCAGGTGCAGAGATTATAGTAAACTCACTTATGGATATATTTTTCTTCTCGGAGGAGCAGTAATTTCTTGGTCTTGTAAGAAACAAGGTTGTATAGCTCAACATACTTACGAAGCTGAATATATTGCATGCAATGCAACTGCCACATTTGTTGTTTGGATAAGCAGCTTCATTAATTATTTGAAACAATATATAATCAATGAGCCAGTCCAAATCTATTGTGATAACCAAGCTATTATCTCTCTTATGAAGAGTGGAGCGAACAATTCTAAAAGTAAACATATAATGATAAAGTATCATTATATTCATGATATGATTAAAAGAAATAAAATCAAAGTTGGTTACTTACCTACTTCTGATATAATTGTTGATCCTTTAACAAAGGGCATATTAGAGGAAATATTCTCGAAACATGTATCTTGTATGAGATTGAGATATGTCTGATAAGATATATGGCTAAATGAGTAACTAAAGTATATAACTCATTCAAGAAATATTGATGCAAGTGAAATACTCCAATAGTGAAAGGTAAAATTTTGTATCGTGATTAGTTTCACATGACTAAGTGGGAGATGTTAGTCATACATGACCATAGTGGTCATGTTTTACTCAAGATTTCATGTGTTGAGGAGAGAGGTGGGCTCACTCTCTCTCCAACACATGAGACCACCCAGTAGAGGCCTTTATCTAAATGAAACACATTTGAACGTACTTCATTTGGATAAGCTTCACTCTTTAGAGAGAAAATCGGTAAGTTTCGCATGAGTTGTGTAATGACTACCCAAGAGGATGAAAACTGCCAACCTCATTCTTTCCTTTAAAAGAGGAAAAGGGCTTACTTAAAAAATACATGCAAATCTAAGAAGCAGACCCCTGCCTGAAGAAGACATGTTACGACCTTACCTTCACTATTGTTCTTCTCTTCGTTTGCATGCATCAGGTACTCCGATCCTTCAAGAACACCCTTGGACACCTTTGAAAAAAAATAATAAAAAAGTGTCCTTGTGGAGCCTTGGACAAGGACACGTGTGGGATAAGACAGGATGCCATGTTCTTGTTCAAGGTTGTTTATGAATCAAACACCTCCTAAAAGTAGGTTAGAATGTAGTGAATGTGGGGCTCAATTTTTTTTTGGCAAGTCAAGCTAAAATTTGAGCTAAGCAAGCCAAGTTGGAGGAGCTGTTTGGTTTATTAAAATAATTCATTGGTTCATATATAGTTGGAATTAATAGGAGTTGATATCTGGACCAACTAAGCTTAAATGGATATGTTTACAAAAGGAATGCATTGATTCAAGGTTGAAAGCAATAGGAATTGAATTCTAAATTTATTACTTGCAAGCCAAACACTTTAACTGTCTATTTTTCAATCTCTTTACATGCACAACTTGGATGTCTCCCACCAGTGGGTTTTGATCAACGTCCAAATGCTTGTCTAAAAATTGGATCGGGAAGTGTGTGTGTGTGGACACATATATATAGTTCGAATCATTAAGAGCTGGTCCTTATAAAACCAAGCTTGTAGATCACATCCATACGGATATATTTAAGAGAAAAAACAACAAAAAAAAATGAAAATCGCAGTTCACAGTAGTTCTCATATTCTAATGATTGTATATATATAGGATCGGGAAGTGTGTGAAGCCTGCACACACACACACATAAATATCTATATATATATATATATATATATATATATATATATATATATATATATATATATATATATATATATATATATATATATATATATATATATTCAAATAATTCAAGAACAGGTCCTTATAAAACCAACCATGTAGAACACATTTGTATGATTAGATTTTGTAGAAAAGAATAAAAAGACCATGAAAATCGCGGTTCACATAGTAGTTCTCATATTTTAGAGACTGTATGTATGTATGTATGTATGTATGTATGTATGTATGTATGTATGTATGTATGTATGTATGTATGAAATCACTAGAATATGAGATCTAATGTGTGAATTGCTATTTTCATGTTTTTTTTGTTCTTTTCACTTGAATCTAACCATACAGATGTGATCTGCATGCTTGATATAATAAGAACCCGCTCTTGAATCGTCTAATTTTGATGCATAAACAGATTTTTTTTAAGGCTTTAAAATCAATGGCTCATATCTTTTTAAATATTCAAGCATTTAAAAATTGCATTTTGTCTTCGCAAAATACACTATCCAATGATTGATTCCTAGCAGATTCACCATGCCAAGCAGATCCATATATATATATATATATATATATATATATATATATATATATATATATATATATATATATATATATATATATATATATATATATATATATATATAACGGGGTAATCCAAGCCAATGAAGCTCCAAACCACTTTCATAAAATCAATTCTACATTGTGTATGTGTGTGTTCTTTTTTTTCAAATCTAAGTGTATGGATGTGATCTACTTGGTCAAAAACCTTAGAATGAGTACTTGAATTAAATTTTTTTATTGCATAAGATTTTTATAGACCAAAAAAATTTAACTGTTGTTTTTTAGCACAATAAAATCCTATTTGCAGGTCCAAAAAATTTTTACCCAAGTGTCAGTTCTTAAATTTTTCACCTTGTGGATCATATCCCTGCACTTAGATTTACAAAAAAACACATCTAAAATTGATTTTTGAAAGTGGTTTGGACCTTCCTTTGCTTGAATTTTCTATCAGGGTGTGGGACAGTTTGAAAGATAAATGGTCTGAAACTCACACCTTTATATATATATATATATATATATATATATATATATATATATATATATATATATATATATATAGAGAGAGAGAGAGAGAGAGAGAGAGATTGACCCTTTTTCTTAGTTCAAAAAATAGCCCACACTTTGCTTAATCTCTTAATATGGGCAATAATTTTTTCAAAAGTGCCAAATAGAGACCTCAAGTTAACCTTCAACATCTTGGAAAACATGATTATTGAGTTTTCTCAAACCATTTGAAGTTGAATTTAACCCTCATAGAAAGGGAAAGATAGATATTTTGGTCATTCAAGATATTATTGTTATTTGACTTAACTTATCTGAGATTTAACCTAGGTTAATAGTCAGAGGTAAGAGTTAAGTTTCTCTTTGACCGTTCTATAAAGAAACAGGACCATATCAAGGAATCCAGAAATAGAAGGCCTTCTTTTGAGATTAGCCCATTAATGATTTTTTTTTGTAAAGAAGATAGTTACCAAAAGCTTCTTGCTATATTGGGAAGCTCACTTCCCCCAAAGCTTGCTTTGGAAGTGAGAAACTCTTCACTTTCCTTAAAGGAGGAAAATCTTTAGAAACTTGTTTTCAAAATAAAATTTGATTTCCTATAGTGGGAAGCTTGTTTCCTCCTTGTCTCACAAATCGATTCCACTTTGCTTCCTTAGTGTTTTCCTCTTGCTTCTTATCATTTTTCATTCGCTTTGCCCTAACTTTCTATGATTTTCATATTAAAAAAATAATATTTTCTTGTAACAAGCTTTGCATATTGGTTTTATGTCATTCTATACTTGTGTTTATGTAATTTCTTATTTGATTTTATCTACACTTCATATTCTATGTGTTTCTTTTCCATTTTTCTCATTCTTGCATAATCGCTTCACAAATGCATTACACTTACCGCTTCATATCATTCTTTACCACTCGCTTCCCCGCTTTTGCTTTCCGCATCGCTTCTCATGTTCATTTTATTTTCTGATAACTATGGAAGAAACAACCCTAAAGTGAAGCTTAAAGAGTCTAGAATCACCATGTGGTTGGTTATAGTCACATAAAATTTCATCAAGATCCGATACATCATGCATGTAGGCAAATAGGTTGTGGTTCTCCAAATGGTACTAGATATGGTCATGTGGTTCCATTGAAGGGTCCATCCCAAGAAGATTGGACCATATATGTTGAGTTTTTTAAACACAAAATGATTGTATTTTTCACGAAATTTGGTGCATCCATGCAAATACCTACTAATCTGCCAAAATTCTCCACCTATCCAAAAGTGTTGATTATCGACTTTTTTAGACCATTTTACCTTTTGTAGGTGTTTTATGCAGACCTATTACATTTTCACTAAGATGATGTAAATCTGCTACCCAAAGCGGATTCATACTTTTATGAGGAATATCAAGAAATATCCGGAGGTCAGTGTATCTTTAGTGTGTATCTCTCTTAAGATACTCGCAACTTGTTGCAGCACACTTGAGGAGATGTGCATCTATTAGTCCTAGATGTAGTCATTAGATCGTTTTGAATTTGCTTACAAGTTTATAGGAGGTCAACAGTTATTAAACATGTACCTAAGAAGATGTGAAACTATTAGTCTCAGAGATCTTCATGTATTTGTCTTAGATGTGATGTTGTATATACACTAACAATTTGGCAAAGACATTCTCTAATCAAACTTTCACAGTTGCTTAGGGTTTTGTTGCGTTGTGGGTTTGTGTATTGTAAACACCTAATTTTTTATGATGCCCAAGTATTAATATTTTTGGAAAACACTTTCTTAAGTTCTAAGGTTAAAATCTTAAAACCTAATCGTTTTTTACCATGAAAAACATCCAAATGTTAGGAACATCCAAATGTTAGGAATAATCTTTAGAATTTTAAGAAAATCCCACCAAAATGTTAAAATAACTCAAATAAAACAAATTCTCCAATCTTCAAGGTTTATGGGATGACAAACAAGGATTGTCATCCATTATGAAAACAGCAGTGTCAAGATGGAGTGTTAGGGTGACAAAATAGTCTTCTCATCCAGTGTGGGGCGGCAATAGTGTTTTATGTTCAAAGTATGGGATGTCAATCAAGGTTTGTTGTCCAATATTGGCGTGGCATTCCAAGATTATCATCTAATGTTGGAACGACAATCCAAGTTTTCCATCTAGCTTTAGGATGCAGGTTTGTCGTTTAGTGTGGGACTTAGGGTGAGGACACATTAGAACACAGCCCTAAGGAGGGGCAGATTCCACAAGTCTCTCTGGCTTGTTAAACTTACCCTCTTGAGGGGCCAATTTTAGCAGATGAACTCCTAGTTGTCTGAATTAAAATAGGGCAATGGAAAATAGACGGGATGAAAAGGGATGATTGACTTGGCATGATTCCCAAGAGGGGACGTTTGGAGTCATTCCATGGCAGAACGTCTGC